>NW_016810019.1:2286938-2366772 GCF_001698545.2 Rhinopithecus bieti | reverse complement strand
AAAAAAAAAAAAAAAAAAAAAAAAGAAGCCAGTGTCTAAAAGTGGTCTTAAAAAATTATTAGGCAGCTGAAATCACACACCATTAAGTACACATACACACACACACACCCCCCCCCACCCATACACACACACACAAACTCTCACACACACATACACTACGTTTCCTAATTTCTCTTTTTTTCCTGCTCAGTCATCCACAGCACTTTCTTTTGTCCACCTGTGGTTCTCAATTGCAAATGATTTTTCTTTCCAGGGGACAGTTGGCAATGTCTGGAGACATTTTTGATTGTTACAACTGGGGGAAATGGTGCTATTGGAGTCCAGTGGTGTAGAGATCAGGGTTGCTACTAAACATCCTATGGTAACTAGGACCACTCTCAACACAAAAAAAAATTATCTAGTCCAAAATATCAATGGTTCTGAAGTTAAGAAATTCTGTTCTAAGGGAATATGAACAACTACCTGTAGCAGATACAGTCATTGTTTTTCTACCAACAAATTCTGGTGGCTACCAAGCAAATCAAAAAGCAATAGAAGAGAAAGGAATAATGTGTGTATTATCTTTCTGATTTCAGGAAGGCAGTGAGTGGATCTTACACATTGTCACATCTCCTGTCACAGTGACTTGTCATGGTAAGGTCATTAATAAATGTTTGCTGATTGAATACATGCATGAAAGAGTGAGTGAATGATTCAGTGAGTCAATTGAAGATGCCACCTGCTCTCTGGCAGGCCTCATCTATGAAGCCTTTCCCTGAGCACTCCACTACTTGTGAAAAAACTAGAGCATTTGAAATATGTGTCCCATGAGTTAAGATACTCATACTTTGCTTTTTGAAATTAACTAGTTGAAGTATCTCCTCACTTAGTTTGAGTGTGCTTTCAAAACTATCCATTCGTTTCTACATTTGTTACTGGCCAGCTACTATGAGATATATTGTTGAGCCCTGAGATAATATATTGACTACAGCATGGACTTTGCCTTTGAAAAACTTATTTCCTGGGGCACGCTAAAAAATGTGTATACCTCAAATTACTAAATTCGGATCAATGTTTGTGATTATGGTTATTCTGAAAGCAAAGGCTCAAACACTGTTTGAAATTTGGAAAAGGAAAAAGATACACAAGCAAGTCTGCTATAATCTTGATTAATAAATTTCACTCATGTACTGAAACTCAGTATTTTAATTTGACCAATTATCAATAGAAATTTATAGTTTCCAGAATCATTTTGGGGACAAGATGCAAATCTTAACAATTTACTCAGAAAGAAATGGACGATGAGTTAGGCTGATGTGAGTTGCTGGCTTTTATTTTTGCCCTGGTTATCTGATGCAGATATCCTAGTGGATGATTTATTATGATGCTTGAGTCCTGAGGCTTTTACACTGAGGCTTGAATAATTAGTGAGGAAATGTTTTTCAAATATGTTCTGATTCAGACCATGTAAATCAACTATGTGTGTCTTTGTCGGCATATATAGTTGTGCTCTGAGTTGTAAGACGAAGTTCCAGCAGTTTTCCCTTTTCTTTAAGAAGCTTTTTAGATAAATAAATAATGAAAACCACAAAAATGGATGAAATGTATTTTCTTCATCTTTTCACTAATCTTTCTAACACAGGATTATGTTAGAATACTCACCCCCCTTTTTTCTCCATCAGGTTTTCTCCTGGCTTCATGAGATTGAGAACTCTTTCTTAAGATTACTGTAGCGTTAAGAGTTCTGGTTGAGGGGAAAGGTGAATATTCAGAGCCTGTTCCCATCAAGCACATCCTGCAGTAATAGCCCAGCTAGCTTCATCTGCTACAGTGATGCTCCTCCTATTTGCCTCTGATTTAGGTTTCTGTGAGTGAGGTCCTCTTAGTGACCATATAAGTCAAAGGGGAAAATCTCGATATCCGGTGAAGTCAGTCTGTGCAAGTACAACAGAGTGAAGACACACACAGTGACTGGTGTCTGGTTTCTCTGCAGTTCAGGGACTAGGTGTGTCCCAGCTGTGACTCATGAACATGGCATTTGTTAAATTAACATAAGGAGACTACAGACTTTATTTGCTGTCCTTGTAGCACCTTTATTCAGCAGAAAGTTCAGCTTGGCAAACAGAACTGTATGATTCTGCATTTGAAGGAGGCAATCTCTAAATCAAAAGGCCAGAATCTATGTTCATCTTGGTGTACCTGCTCTGTTGTAAAACAAGGAAGAATAATTTTCTGTTTATTACTTATAAGACCTGGACTTAGGGATGCTGAGCTCAATAGAGAATGAAGCCCAAATCAATAATTGTCTTCTATTGCAAAGTATTATTTCCTCCATACTGGTCTTTTTTTCTCTGGTGAAGGATTCGGTGAGTATTTGCCCTTTGAGCTGTTACTACATAATTATCATACAGATAAGGTCAGTAGATAAAAGCAGAGCACTTCAAATAACTAATTGAGGCTTCATCTCTCTCCTTTGTGCCTCCAACCAAGGATGTGGTTAGAAAACACAGGGAAGGAAGCCCTCCCCACAGGCTGGTAGGTTATCTCATTGCTCTGACGGGGCCCTGCCTTATGTTGCCTTCTTAGTTTGTGTTACCCCTAGGGGCAAGGCCTCTAAAGTGTGTTGGTTTATCACTTTCTGGGTGGTAGGAGTCCTGCCAGCTCACAGTGGGAGACTCACAGATGAGGAGGGACCTTGTCAACACCCTGGGGGTGGAACAACCTCACTCATTAAGCCTTTGTTTCAGAAGCTAAGCATCTAATTAGGATTTTTCTGGTGGAATTACAGCATTTCTTTTTTAAGTGGTTTAAGACAAAGGACTGGGAATGGGGTAACAATACGACAATTTTTAAACATACAGTAGCTGATGAGACTCAGAAGAGAGGAATAGCCTCCCAGCAGGAAGAATTACTAAGCCCCGGATGTTGAGACTAAAGAAAATTGTAAGATTTTATTCCCTGGCTGTCTTGAAGAATATGATGCGTCATAATTTCTCTGCAATTTGCAAGATAAAGCCAGCCTGGAGGAAACGCACAAGGATAGTTTCTTCATTCACTCAGAAGGCACCTGCCATGAGACAAGGCAGTGTGCAAGATTGGTCTGGGGAATGCAAAGATAAATTGGACCCAGCCCTTACCCCTCACATAGCTTCTCTTCTACCTACCAGGGAATCCAATGACCATTTAATGAAGTTCCTTGGTATTATTTAAAAAAATACAGGGTAATATCAACAAACTCGAATTTAATGCTTGGCATTATATATGTCAAGATGAAGCTAGACACAAGAGATCTGCTATGCTTTGCAATGTCCCTTTTTAAAGGCCTATCTTACCGACAACATGAAATAAGTGCTGTCTGTGCTGCTGCCTTGTGGCTGCCCTCCATCCCCAATTCTCTATCAAAGAGATGTTGACAGGGAGACGGTGACAGTAGAACATATAACAGCCAATCAACACCTTTCATACAAAGCTCTGTAACCAGATACTGCAGTCAAAGGAATCTATCAAATTATATATTTCATCCACTTTATGCTCAGCACAATTAGACAAATTGCTATGGGAAGCATATATCCTGGAGTGACACCAAAAGCAACGTGTCCCAGGTGCTGAACAGAACACGGAGAGATGAGCTCCCCACCCTCAAGAAGTTTCCGTTCTCCATGGAACACTGATAACTCCTCCTGAGACTGTTGCAGGCAATTTAATTGACAAAACAAGAAGAGGCTCAATGAGTGGTGCAAACTACCCAAGGATGAACGGGAAGAAGGAGGAGAAGGAGAAAGGTGAGTGTTTATTACCATCTCAGTCAAGACCTATTGATAGTTAAGTTTCTATGCTCTACTTAGAAATCCTGAGTTCTTGATGATACAGGGGCTAGAAAGAAACAATTTAGGCAGTTAGTGAGGGAAAGAGAGTCCTCAGCAAAGTTTCCCTTTTAATAAAAAGCAGCACCCAAATGATTTCTTTTCTAACAAAGAGCAGTCTGAAAAATCAAGCTGCAGACACAGATAAGCAAGCTAGAAGCTTGCACAGGTTAATGCCTGCAGCTGTGCCAATAGAAAAGGGTTACCTAGGAGCCAGACATATCCAACATTGAGGCTTCATCTTCCCTTTCCTTTGTCACCACATGTGCATTAAGGGAATAGGTAACGTGGCACTGGTTAGGTAGAGAAGACACTTGCATAATAAAAGATTAGGGTGGGGTGGCCAGTTTCTTTGCGTGTTATGTAAATGGCACACCTGGTCCAACCAATCTCTTGCATGCTATGTAAGTCAGACACCACCTCCTCAAGCTCATCTATAAAACCAACCGCATCTTGCTGTGAACCTGGACCCCTTCCTCTGCACAAGGGAGCTTTCCTCTTTCTTTCGCCTATTAAACTTCCTCTCTTAAACTCACTCCTTGTGTGTCCACATCCTTGATTTCCTTGGTGTAAGATGATGAATCTCGGGTATTTACCTCAGACAATGCCGCCGCTTCACTAGTTTGTGCGCAATTTTACAAAGCTCTGCAAAAAAAAAAATTCAACTGATTAGAACCAAATCTAGGAATTGTAGTTCATCAGACAATAGTAAGAAAAAGATTTCTGTCTGTTTGGTTCTATTCTACCAAGATTGGTTAAGTGACAGATTCTGTACCAATGTTGAAGGTATGGAAATAAATGAGATTGCCTATTTCTAGGAAGTTTAAGTCTATTGGAAAACATTATCATGAAAAAACAGAATTACTAACAGACTAAAAGAGATACATGCTAAATATAGGTATGATGAGATAAAAATTTCAACCAGCAGAATTCTTTTGGAAAATACTTTTAAAGCAAAACTTAAAAAATCTCAGGATTGGTTGGGCACGGTGGCTCACGCCTATAATCCCAGCACTTTGGGAGGCTGAGGCAGGTGGATCACGAGGTCAGGAGTTCAAAACCAGTCTGGCCAATATGGTGAAATCCTGTCTCTATTAAAAATACAAAAATTAGCCTGGCATGGTGGTGTGTGCCTGTAGTCCCAGCTACTCAGGAGGCTGAGGCAGGAGAATTGTTTGAACCCGGGAGGCAGAGGTTGTGGTGAGCCAAGATCATGCCATTACACTCCAGCCTGGGCAACAAGAGTAGAAAAAAAAAAAGAAAAGAAAAGAAAATCTCAGGATCTCCAAACTCCTTAATCAAAAGGAAGGTTTAGCCTGGAGGTTGAGTCACGCAGCACCCTCTTTCAAACAAATAGCTGTTACTAGCATTCCTCATTAGCCAGGTCTCTGACATCTGCAAAGGACTGGCCCCCACAGGTCATTCATAGGGAAATTCTTTTCTGGCCTCCCATAAACAAGGGCATGCCAATTGTAACTTTAGGTCTGCAATCTAAGTCTAGCTCCTAAAACTAACATACGATAATATAGAATACAGGCCTGTCTTCCCAGGCGCAGAACAAAGACAAGACAAAAAGCTTCCTGATTCTTCCTTTACTCCCTTTTTTCTCTGCAAACATTCACCTTATCTTACATAAAATGTAGATTTATTGGGCACTAATTAAAATCTCCATAGAATGTAACCATCCCCCTTACTGCCTGCTTGCCCTTTAAAAAAAAATGTATAAATACTATACCTCCTAAAAACCCCTTTGGAAAAATAGCCACAGATGTGTCTGTGGCCTGAGTTTTTTTCCAGGTGTGCTGTAAAGTTGGCTTAATAAACCTCATCTGATTGAGACTTTTGCCTCAGTCTCACTGAGGTTCTCACCTTGTTCAGATGAATGGTGTGAAGCAGGAAGGGAGAAGGCAAAAACACACTCAAGCAACAACGGATGTCTCCTACATTGCCTTGAGGGGAGAATAGATCTTGTTAACGAAAGGGAACTTCATTTTCTGAATACTATGGGGGATTTGATGCCATGCTTTTTTAAAGCAGAAGCTGGGGCAGAGATGAACATCTTTGCATAGCTGAGAGGAAAGCAATCTTAAATTGACAAGAAGCAGGCATGCAGGAAGAAGAGAGATGTCTACCAAAGAGAGGATAAGGAGAGCATGAAGGTCAAATGATGTCTCCGATAAGGTGTGCTGCCCTGATTGTGATATAATCTCTCCCTCCTCTCCACATGAAGACATCTTCATAAAATCGGCAATGGTTGCTGTGGCTTTTGCGTATCTTTTTGAGGAATTTGAAGTTCTCTCTGGGTTGGTGGGAGGAGAGACTGAGCAAAACAGCCTGCATGGACTCCACACCACTAATTATTGCCAACATCATCAACTGTGTGCTGTGCAAATAAGCTCCTAGCAGGACTATGCTCTTTCGCTCTGCTTCTCCAATGGTCTTTTCTCCACTGAGTAGCCTAAACAAGTTAAACCCTAAGTTGAATTGCATACACCTGCTCAAAACTCTTCAGTAGTGCTCCTTTCATTTAAACAAAATTCACTTTCCTAGCCATGGTCAATAAGTCCCTACTTGATAGGTCCCTGGCTTCCTCTCTGAGCTCATCCCCTGCCACTCCCCTATTTCTTACTCTGCTGCAATCTCATTTTTTTCCTCTTTGTTGTTGAATGCTTGAAGCCCTTTCTCACACCAGACATTTGCTTGCATTTACCGTTTGCTCTGCTGGGATGCTTTTCCTCCGGACGCCCACCTGACTCACTTTTCTTTCTAGCAAGTCTCTTCTCAAGTGACATCTTCTTGGTGATCACATACCTGCTTCCCCCTTTCTTAAAGAGCACCCTCCACTCTCACTCCATACTCCCTGAGCGGTCCCTTTTCACAGCATTCATATGTTTGTTCGTTATCTGATTTTCCCATGCTGGAATGTAAATCCCATTGGAGCATGGGCTTTGCTGGTTGTGTCATGTTATATCTCCAGAGCCTACATTGGTCCCTGACACAAGGTAGGTAATTAATAAACACATATGGAATGAATGAGGTTGCCTAGGGAGTCTCACTCTTGTCGCCCAGGCTGGAGTGCAGTGGCATGATCTCGACCCACTGCAACCTCCGCCTCCTGGGTTCAAGCTTTTCTCCTGCCTCAGCCTCCCAAGTAGCTGGGATTACAGGCGCCTGCCACTACGCCCAGGCTAATTTTTTGTATTTTTAGTAGGGACAGGGTTTCACCATGTTGGCCAGACTGGTCTCGAACTCACAGGAAGCCATCTGAGCACCACAGCACAGGAGGACGGGCAGGCCTCATGGGTGACTGTGCACATACAAGCCTTCCCAGGATGCCCTTGACTTGGAATTCCATTTTCCAGAGTCCAATCATACAGACCCAGGGAAGAGGCCAGAACAACTCTCTCCATACTGCCTCCCTCATGAAGAATTCTTGAATAAAACAAAACACATCAGGCTGGGGGGCAGTGGCTCACGCCTGTTCAAGACCAGCTTGGTCAACATGGTGAAATCCGGTCTCTGCTAAAAAATAGGAAATATTAGCTAGGTGTAGTGGTGGACGCCTGTAATCTTGGCCACTCAGGAGGCTAAGTCAGGAGAATAGCTTGAACCTAGGAGGCGGAGGTTGCAGTGAACCAAGATCACACCACTGCACTCCAGCCTGGGTGACAGAGCGAGACACTGTCCCAAAAATAAGAAAATGGGAGTTGGGGTAATTTTCACTCCTCCACTAGAGGGTTCCCCCAACCCCCTTCTCTCTTGTTTCTTTTACTTGTGTCACAAATTATGAGAAGAAACAGAGCAGTTGCTTGGACCTTCTTGCTGGATCAGAGATGCTTGGGCCACAACTTTAAATGTAGAAATTGACGTGACAATGATAATGCACTTAGCTACTAACTGTTGAGTGCCTCCACTTCTAAAGCTCAGCCGAATGCCCTTATGTTATCTCCAGTCCTTACAACAGTGTCAGAAGTGGGGGATTATCCCATTTTACGTATAAATAAATTGAGTCTTGGGAAGCACTAAATGAGTCTGGATCTCTGTTGCTTGGAAACATTTGTCTTTGGTATTTTCCCTCTCCCAGAAGCTCACGTACAGCCTTGAGAAGAGTCAATAGTTACCGTAAGCGATGAAGAATTGAAGGGAAGGTAGAAAAGCTTCAGGGACAAGATTTGAATTATCTTTGGCAATGTAGTAGTGTGTGACCCTGTACTTTAATCTGCCTGGCAGATTGGAGTTGAGGAGGAGGCGTCAGATAGCAACAGGATGGAGTCGTAGACATACATCATCCCCTACCTCACCTCAACCCCCATGTTAGAAGCACAATACTGTGTGGTTAAAATGTGTGAACTATCAGACCCAAGAGGACTTATTTCTCTGGGGGAATGAGGTTGGGGTGTTAGAGCTACATAGGAGGCCATGTAGCCAGCACTGAAGTCAGTTGATGGGAAAAAAAGAGGGTTGAAGAAAATATCTAAAAATAAGGGGTTGGTGAGAAACAAAGATCTGTTCTAAAACCAATTATTGATTATTCATCATGCTCTGGCCAGAACAAAAAAAGGCAGGGGCTATAAAACTGCAAAAGAAATCTTAAAATCTCATTTTAATTTTGAATTTCCTCCAGAAAATGTGCTTGGAAGGTTACTAAAAAGCAGCTACATGCATAAGTTCTATTTCACCCTCCTGTATTTTCCCTTTCCCTTCCTTAATACAAAAATGGACAATCCTTACCACAATTTTTTTCCCATCAACTGACTAGAGGGCGCTGAGATTATTCTGAGCTTTATCTGTAGAATAATCAAGGATTGGTTGCAGTTTGGGGTGAGGGGAGCAGCCTCCTCTCCAGTGTTTTGTGCATGGCTGAAGGTGGTCTGCTAACAGGTGAGCACATAAAGAGCTTGCTAATTTGTCCATTAAAAGATTTGTCAACCAAACAGCCGCCACACAAGAACTGCCCTAGGCTTCAGAACCGAGAAGTCAAAACAAACATCAGCCGGGCCCATGGATTTGGGTCACTGAGATAAAAGGGAAAAAATTTATTTTGGTACCTGGCTTGTGTTATCCCATCCCAGGCTGTGGCTGTTGGCTTTGATGGCTAGGAAACCAAGCAGCCAGTCACAGTTCCTGGGCAAGTGGAGCCAATCATTTCCTCGTCCCTTCTTTTAAATCTCTGAATAATTCATTCACTCGCCCCAGCTGATTTCCTCTGTAACTGTAAAAGTTGGGTCTGAAGGGAGTTTAGAGTGACGCCGAAGAATCTCAGGTGCACTAGATTACCACCAACTTTGCTATTACTTTGAATGTAAAAGAAATGCTGTTGTTAATGCAGCTGATAAACCCCTGGCAGGCTGGACTGAATAACCCAGAAACTCCTAATATCTAAGGTCTAACACTTTCACCTACTTGGGCTCTTATCTCACTGTCCCCACCTATTTATCCTCCATTCAGCAACAAGCTCCTTGAGACCTGGTATTCCAGCATCCAGCACAGTTCTTGGCAAACAGCAGGAGCTCAACAAATATTTAGTGAGTAAATGGAATGAGATTGGGCAGATTCCCATGATGTCACCCCATGAGGTTGCTCAAGTAGGCAGATCCTCTGAAGCATTCTAGAAGGGCAAATGAGAACCTTGGGGGAGGGACTGTATCTCATTCATCCCTGTATCCTGGAGCACACTGTTTGCTTAAGAACGAATGAAGGCCTGTCATTGCTCAAGGGATGGGAGTGGGTGGGTGATATCTTTTGGGATAGTCCCACCCCATCCTCAGTTTGCAAGGTACTCAGGAGATCCTGCATCGGAATGTGTCAGAGAGGCCCAGCTGTTGCTAAAATCCTCCAGAGGGATCCGAATGGGAGCACTTTCCACAGACCATGCTCTCATTTCTAAGCTGCTGGCAACACAAGCAGACTTGAGGAGGTAGCCAGTGGGGCAAAAGTCCTAGGCTGTGTTAGCCAGTTGGGGGACAGAAATAATAGGAACAGGAGGAATGGCTTTAACAATCATACTTTATTATGCCTGCAAGAGAACCACCCAGGAAACACATGCCTGACTGTTCATAACTCAAAAACAGGAAATGGACAAAACTTCCGATAAGAGGAAGGATAAACAATTAGCTTAAAGGGAAAAATAGGCCCAAGGCTCATAAATGTGCCACGAGTTTACCTTACCTAAGATCATTTTATTTTATTTTTTTCGAGATAGAGTTTTGCTCTTGTCGCCCAGGCTGGAGTGCAATGGCACGATCTTGGCTCACTGCAACCTCTGCCTCCCGGGTTCAAGCGATTCTCCTGCCTCAGCCTCCAGAGTAACTGGGATTACAGGCGTATGCCACCATGCCCGGCTCATTTTGTGTTTTTGGTAGAGATGGAGTTTCTCCATGTTGGTCAGGCTGGTCTCAAACTCCTGACCTGAGGTGATCCATTCATTAAAAACAAAATAAGTATGGACTTGAGAGTTAGATATGAAAACTAAAAACATATAAGAACTACAACAAAATATAAGAGAATCTTTTCTTTCTGATCTCTTCAATGAGAAACCATTTGGAAGCACAAAAGCAAAAGCAGAAAGCTAATTAAAAACAGCATCTCCTATGTTTTATGTATAAAATATAAAGTTTCATTTCCTTCTTCAAGCCTCCATCTCCATATTTTGAACCATAACATGTATGCCTCTTGAAATCAAGAATACAACAAAAACATCCTTTTAATAATTAAACCAAAGTGGAAAAGAAAAGTGTATACCTATTCCATAACATCTCACATCATCACCCAGGCAAAACCACTGGAGTCACTAGGGTGCCCCTTTAGGTGCGTTTTTTTTTTTTTTTTTTTTTTTTAACATTTTGTTTTGCTTGCTATGAAATTTGTACCCTACCTTCAGAAGTTTGCACACAGGACTGGGCACGGTGGCTTACGCCTGTGAACCCAGCACTTTGGGAGGCAAAGGCGGGTGGATCACGAGGTCAGGAGATCGAGACCATCCTGGCCAACATGATAAAACCCCGTCTCTACTAAAAACACAAAAATTAGCCGGGCGTGGTGGCACGCGCCTGTAATCCTAGCTACTCAGGAGGCTGACGCAGGAGAATTGCTTGAATCCCGGAGGCAGAGGTTGCAGTGAGCTGAGATCACGCCACTGCACTCCAGCCTGGGTGACAGAGTGAGACTCCGTCTCAAAAAAAAAAAAAAGTTTGCATACAGCTGTAGGTAGAGGACTAAGGAAGGCCAAGCAGGTACACAGCACAATTTATTACCAATTTACCACAATCTACCCCAGTTTATCTGGTCCTGGGGTTCATCAAGGAATGATCTGCATTCTGAGATACTCCCTCTCCTCATGTTCAAGTATTTGTGTCTTGAAATTCCTGCCTTTGTTGGACTCATCTTCCTCTTACATTTTACACTTGTGTCTTTCTCTTTTTTCATTTGTTCTAAACTTCTCACAGTGGATTCTGACTACCCATATTCTCAACCCTGTGCCCCATTTGGTGTGCATGCACACACACACACACACACACACACTCACTATGCTTCATCTACCATTGTTATACCTGGTCCACCTATTGCACTTTTATACCTTCATTCTGTTCTCTCTGCTTGGATTTTTATTTTTTTTTTCTCTTTTTTTTTTTTCGGAAATTTTTTTTTTTTTTTTTTTTTTTTTTTTTGACAGAGTCTCGCTCTGTCGCCCAGGCTGGAGTGCAGTGGCTGGATCTCAGCTCACTGCAAGCTCTGCCTCCCGGGTTTACACCATTCTCCTGCCTCAGCCTCCCGAGTAGCTGGGACTACAGGCGCCCGCCACCTCGCCCGGCTAGTTTTTTTGTATTTTTTTTAGTAGAGACTAGAGACAGGGTTTCACCATGTTAGCCAGGATGGTCTCGATCTCCTGACCTCGTGATCCGCCTGTCTCGGCCTCCCAAAGTGCTGGGATTACAGGCTTCAGCCACCGCGCCCGGCCTCTGTTCTTACTTTAAGCACCAACTCCAAAGCTCTTTTGTGCATGATCAAGCCTTTCCTGATGCCCTTGGTGAGAGGGGAGCTCCCCTCCCCTCAGCTCTGGCCACAGTGTATCCAAACACCCACTGTCCCATTGCAACATATGGGCTTGTTAGCTGTGCTGGCTCCTGGAGGGCTGAGGCCACGTCCAATGCCATGTCTAACTCAGCTTTGTATCCCCAACATCTTATACAGTACGTAAAACAGAATAAGCACTTTTCTAAATAAATGACTCAATGAATGACATTATGAATGGTGAAACAAAAACCGGTTACTACATTTTTCCGTGAAATAGTCTTTAACTCTTTAAGGCAGAATATCAAACCATCATTCCTTAGCAATTCTGTCTTTGAGAGAAATAATCCCCACCCCAAATCATATTTGTTTTATGTCTCATTTTTCAACTTGTTGAATACTAGAATCTGATATGCTTAGCATCTGAAGCATAAGATTTACCATAAGAAAGGTCAGGGAAAATTCTAGCCTGTGGATTCTACTTCTTGTTTTTGTATATTTAAAGTTGCAGGTACATCAAGTTATTTGGAAGTGAACAATAAAGCTTGAGAGGTTTCACTTATTTGCCTGAATTAGTGTATTTATTCCTATGATAATTATTATATTACTCCTTCAATTCCAAACAGCAACCAGAAAGCTCCCAGGCAGGTATTACGCTTTTAGTAACTTCTTTACTTAACCACAGAAATTGGCCCACTGTATGCTAATAGGCTGCTAGGTTTGCTTCCTTTCTGGAAGGCCCCAAGAGAAGTCCCAACCAAGAATTTTTTGCAAGTTGAGGGCCATCGGAGCTGAAGGGCCGGTCTGAAAGGGCCAGTTTACCAGCTGGTGATCAACGTGTAACTTTGATCAAGGGTTATCCTGGACCACTCTGCTGAGTATATGTCATCTATTATCTCAGATTCATTTTTCACAGTAGCCTTGTAATACACTTATTATTATTTGTAATACATGAGTATTATTTCCAGGTAATGAATGAGAGCCTGAGAGAAGTTAAATCGTGTGCCGTAGCCTACCTAAACTAGTACATGGAGAGACGGAACCAAAGCTCTGCGCAGTCCAAAGCCCTCGTTCTCTTCGTTAGACCCCCTTATCTCACGAGAGTAGAAATTTGACAAGCCACAGGGAGTGATACTGGGTTTTTAATCAGACCTTCAAGGCTCTTTAAAACACTGTACTTTACAATGAGAAAGCAAATCTTCTGGACTTTCAGGGTTTCCCTTTGGTAGACTGCTCAACCGAGCTTCTTCAGGGTTACTTTTCTGACAGCTGTCAGTAGGGACACATCTCAAAGGCTGGCCGAGCACACAAAGGAAGAGGTTTGAGCTGGTGCCAGTCTCATCCAAGGTCACCTGCACTGGGAAGGGGGTGCAGACCTGTCCTATTCTGCAGTTAACTCAGGGCTTTTGTTTCCTTTTCAACAGCCCAGATTTTTCAACTGACCCATTTTCAGAGCAGCAAAGACGGGAAGGCCAATTCTTCCTGTCTTTGCTGCTCTGAAAAGTACCTTATTTGTAGGTTTCTTTTTTTGTTTGCTTATCTGAGATGGAATAAAGTAAGGCCTCCGTTCAGACTTACCACCCAGTGAGTCAAAGGAGGTAAAGTGACCCCTTTCCTCGCAGAGCCCTCCAGGGCAGAGCCTGGCTGAGGGCTGACTTCATCTCACATACCTACTGACAAACAAATAAACAAAGGAGGAGTTTTAAACTAGTAGCCATAACAAAAGTGCAAATAGAGAATTAGCTGGAAGCCAAGAAATCACTGGAAGCTGCTTCTGCTGTCACGCAACACTGCTGGCCTTAAACCTAGAAGACTCTGGAAACAGTCCTTGAAGCCACAGCAGGCAACTTAATCTCATCCACTCAGCGCCAGACCTGAAAGATGACCCTCAATACAGTGGGGAAGAAGTCAGGGTTTACCTCCACACCTTCATCCCACGCCACTCACCTAAGCAGTGTTTTGGTATCAGTTGCCAGCTGATAAGGGCTTTCCCTTATTTCATTCCTCAAGGAAAATTGGCCTTTTGACAGGTGAAATAGGGAACTCCCCCAGTACCAATTTACTGTTGAATGTTTTTTTCCTCTTGTGTAGTTCTATTTCATGTATTTTCTCCTCTCAATTATAATTGATGAATTACGTAAGCAAGCACTGATGAGGCGCTTTGCATTCCAGACACTCAAATGGCAACTCTGGCTACCCATGCTGGTTTCACTTAACTTCTTCACCCGGGTAGCTCCTGGTTTGAGTCAAACAACACTCAGAGATTTGTGGGCTATTCAAGCTCAAAGAAACAGTAAAGAATTACAATATTAATAATAACCAACATTTATCAGATGCTTGCTATGGGCCAAGACTTTTGCTACGATTTTGCGTTTTATAATTTTATTTAAACCTCATAATATCCCTGATTATTTCTATTTAATGACGGAGTGGGCTGGAACTAAAGGAGTTAAAAACTCTCCCAAGCCCGTTCTTCCAACCCATTGTGGCAGAATCATTGCTTAACACTTCTTTACCCTCTCAATGTAATAGAAGCATGGGGAAGATGGATGACTGCCTAAGGTCACACAGGGAGTTACCACCACCTGCTTCTGGTGCTAACTGACTGACTGAGGTCCAAAATCTCTGAGTTTAAAGCAATGGAAGTACATACATTCATGTGTCGCTTAAGGAGAGAGACAGATTCTGAGAAATTTGTCCAGGGGTGATTTCATTGTCATGCAATCAACATAGAATGTACCTACTATTCACATTTACATTACTACGGTATATAGGCAATACTGTAGGCAATTAGAACACAATGTTAAGGATTTGTGTATCTAGACACAGAAAAGGTATGGTAAAAATACAGTATTAGGATCTCACAGGACTCTCGTGTATGCGGTCAGTCATTGACTGAAATGTCATGTGGCATCTGACAGTATTTAGAATAATGGATCTTAGGTTGATAGTAAGAGGCAGTGGACACTGTGTAACTCCTGAAATCAGATCACCTAGGTGACTGCTTCAAAACTGTGGATGTGTGAGAAACTGGCCTGCACAGCTGATGATGCAGACTGCATTCTAACATGCATTCATGCACACAGCACTTACTCATGATAGGGTTAATAAATAGGGCTTCATTCTCTTTCCTCTTGTGGTGTTCCTGCCTTTAGCCATGGTCTGCTGAGAACAATTTTGTCTTTGCTCCTACTTCCCATGCTCTGTGAGGGAAATATAGTCTTTTGCTGGTTCACATCTGGCTTTTGTGACATAAAATAGGGAAAAGTAAGTTGAGAATGAATGTTTAAAGGGTAAGAGGTTCCTGAACAGCAGGTGGAAGATAGCTGGAGAAAAGAGGGCAGGGATTTTAAGAAGGGTTTCTGAGGCATGTACATATTCCTTAGAAGTTTCTCAAGAGACACCATAATAATTGCAATGAGGTTTAAATATTTGTTTGTGGATACCCCGTGTTTCTCTGAATAAGAGAGCAAGTCAGGAACAGGACAAATGAAGCCCTGGTTTTCATATGATTTGCACTTTCATGTTACAAGAATCTACTGAACACCTATTTTGTCCTAAGGATGCAAAGATAAATAAGGAAAGAGCTCTACCATTAAGAATCTTACAAACAGGCATCTCCTCTCCTACCTGGAATGATTGCTAGATCTTTGCCCATCTCAGCTGTGTGCCCAGTGGATCTGCCTCCAATAGGAAATAAAATATATCAAAACAAATTCAAGATTCTTGGTTTGGGAGGGGTAGACTGCAACCCATAATGTTGGGAGTGAACTGAAAGACAACTTAATTTGACCCCTGCATTTTACAAATGAGGAAACCAAAGCCCAGAGATTAAAGTGGCTTAGCCAGACCCCTGGGGGCAGCAGAATTCCAACAGAATCTAGAGACGGTCCCTAATGCTCTTGAGACATCATCTGCCTCCTCTCCCATGAGCCCCTCAGGCATTACTGGGGCAAATCTGGGGACCCCTGCATGGAATCCCATCTCACTAATTCATATTGGGAGTGGCAGATATTGTCAGGGGCTGTGAGAGCAGCCAGGTAGAGGCTACAGGCTGATGGACCCCTGCACATTGCCATGGTAAATACCTGTCATTCAAGTCATAGCCCTCCCCTGGGGCAGGGGGCAGGTCCTCTTGCCTGCTCTGAAGTCCTGTCTTCCCTTGGATTCTGGGGTTGATGTCCCTCTAAGCTGGCCAGTGGGCTCTGGTCATCCAATGCTGTCTTCTGTGGAGGGGACAGGGACAGAGGGCTAAAGAGACTCCATGCTTTTCTGAACACACTGACTTTCTGCCTCACTCTGCAGCCTCCTCGTTGGGAGCCTCACAAGCTGGTTGGACACTGACACTCGGGTTCAACCAGTGTGTGAGGTTCATCAGGTTCACATACTGATCAAAGGTTCATCAGGACAGCAGCTCATTCTGATAATTTATCAACTGTTTGGGTTTGTCTGGGTGGGGAAAGAAAGGACAGTTCTGCTTGAGGTGCCACCAAAACACTGCCTGAGTGGCAGTGGAGCCGGGGAGGCTGGGCGGCTGGATGCAGTCCCACCTGGACTGTTCGCCAGTAGTGTCGCTCTGATGCCTGATTTATTTGTGCATTTGGCAGATGGGAAGGAGGAATTCCACTGGGTGATAAATTGTCTGCACTGACTTATCTCTGTCAGTGGTAAGCCGGCCTGCCACCCACCCTGCCGACACCAACCAAAGCAGTTCAGTCTCTTAGAGTACATTGTCAAGAGGAGAAGAATTAGGATGGGGCAGATTATAATGTCACCAGTGAATCCTCAGGGTTGTGGGTCTGTGGAGGCCTGAACACTGGAGGGGATAAGCAGTGCTTTCCTTTCTTGCTTTCCATCAGATGCAGAGTCCCTTCCCTATGCGGCCTCCAGAACTGTCCAGCAGGACGAGGTGAGGGAGGCAGCTGAGGCCTGGGTCTGGCCCTGGGTTCTGGTCACCTCTACTAACAACTCAGGGGCAAATAGTTTTCTGGGCCGTCGTGGATGACTGTGATCCCAGCCTTTCCTACTGCCCTCCCAGAAATGCAAGCCACGCCATGAATTTCCTGTGTGGCCTTGAACAAGCCACTATACTTCTCTGGCACTCCATTTCCCCAACCATCCGTGATTATCTCTGTCCAGTCGTAACAGATTCTTTTGGTCTCCACAGCAACAGTACGGTTGGTGTCGCCCCCTGCCCTACTCCACATTGGAATTCCTGGGGATTTTATTGAAAATATGTATTCCTGGATGCCATGCCAAGAAATTCTGACTTAATAGTACTGGGGTGGGCTCACGTATCTGAATTTTTAACAACACCCCAGGTGACATTTTAATGTATTTCTTTTCTCTAAATCCATGTCATCGTGGTAAAACATTTAGTACTGGATCAAGTAATTTATTGTATTGATTTATAATGATTTCACTCACATAAGGCCAGTCTGCTTTGACCAGTATGCAAACAACATAGCAGCCAACACTTCGATTTTTAACTTTTACAAAATTATCTTACAGTGGAGATAGGGAGGGGGCACGAGGGAACTTTCTGGGGTGACAGATATATTAGGGATATAAGCTGACGCTGGTGTATGCATTTGTCAAAATGCGTTGAATTATAACACTAAGATCTGTGCATTTCATAGTATCTAACTTATGCCTTAATTAAATGAACTAAATTTAAAAAGAAAAATGGCAGAAACACTAACTCAAAATTCCCCTACAGATAACACAAAGGCATTCAGCATGAAGAAGAAAAGCTTCATTTGAGGGACGCTGTCAGCGGCGTTAGAAAAGGCTCCGTCACTAACAACTTGTTTCTAAACTGAAGTCTTTCCCACCCTTCCTGCCAAGGTGGAGGGCAAAGCCAGTTGTAGGGTTAGCAAGTAGAGCGCGACAGGCAGAGATGCTGGAGAGACTTGGGGAAGCTGGCCTGGAGAAGCTGTATCTGCCCTGTTTTAGTGCAGAGGGCACTGAGAAAGCCTGAGGCTTAAACACGTGGTTTGTAAACAAGCAGCCCAAAGCACCTCTCTCCCCTCCGCCCCTCCCTCTACTGTCACTGGGATGAAGCTGTGAAGACTGCTTGTCTTCATTCCAGACCTTTCCCTAAGTCTGCTTTCATAAATTAAAATGTGCATTCATTTATTCATTCATTTATTCCACATTAATTAAGCGTCTCTGTAGCAGGCACTGGAATGGCTGAGATGAACGACCTGCTATTTCTGTCCCCAGACCCTCACAGTCAAATAAGGGGCCAGCTAAATCCATGTACAATCTCGGGACAGGATGCGAATCGTCTCTCCCAGGTCCAGTGAGCCTGTGACCCTGAGGAGGAACACATCACTCCCTGCAGGGTGTGGGAGGGGTACCTGAGACACCGAGGAGAGGCAGTTGATGGGGAAGGAGAACATTCCAGGAAGAGGGAGTGGCATTGTTTTATTTGGGGAAGTGGTGAAAAGAGAAGCTTAGAAATGGGCTAGACCAGGAATTATATTACATGTTGAGGAGTTTGGACTTTATCCTAAAATAAAATGTCCCGGGGTTTGTGTGTGTGTGTGTGTGTTTTCTTTTTCTTTTTTTAAATACAGGAGTGACAAGCTTTGTATTTTGTCTTCCTCTTTTTTTTTTTTTTTTTTTTTGACGTAAGGAAGTGCATGGCAATTTCTACCATCCCTGTCCCCACCCCACAGTGCAGATGGCCCCAAGTCTGGGGCTGGACATCCCTGGGTGCCACCTCCTTCTCCACTCCTCCTCCAGCAATGGGGAAGCTGGAGGCTCTGCATGTGGACCTCAGGTTCTTCAAGGGTCAGCTGAATATCTGAGTCCTTGTCTTCCTAATTATACCTGGAACTCTTAAACTTCTCACCACTCCTAATCACTTCCATGCAACCTTGTAAAATAGCAGGTTCTGCCTATTAACCAGCTGCAAAGCACAGTAGCCTCGCACCCATCCTGAGGTGGTTTGTCTGGCAACTTCACCTTCACCGAAGAGAGCTGAGAATAAGAATATTCCCAAATATAAAAAGGCAATGTTACTAAATTAATGCACTAAACAGTGTTGTGATGTACTCAGTTATTCGATCCTTTACTTGAAAGCTGAGTAAAACTTATGTGAAACACAATTTTCTTTCTTTTTTTTTTTTTTTTTTTTTTTTTTTTTGAGACGGAGTCTCGCTCTGCCGCCCAGGCTGGAGTGCAGTGGCGCAATCTCGGCTCACTGCAAGCTCCGCCTCCCGGGTTCACGCCATTCTCCTGCCTCAGCCTCCCGAGTAGCTGGGACTACAGGCGCCCGCCACCTCGCCCGGCTAGTTTTTTTTGTATTTTTAGTAGAGACGGGGTTTCACCGTGTTAGCCAGGATGGTCTCGATCTCCAGACCTCGTGATCCGCCCGTCTCGGCCTCCCAAAGTGCTGGGATTACAGGCTTGAGCCACCGCGCCCGGCCCCGTGAAACACAATTTGAACAAGTATTTTCCATTTTCCATTTTCCACTCATTCAGGAGGATTAGAAGTGACAGCTGAAAGTGAGGGAAAGAGCCACTCCAAGTGAGCAGGCAGGTGAATTCAGAAGGCACAGCACCTGCAGCCGCTGAAGACAGACAAAGGTCTCAGTACCTCCCTTTGGCCCTGGGGGCATTTCTCCCCAGTGAACCATAAGTTTTCATTGTTCCAATGAAATAACCATTTTAATAGTCATCATGTAAAGGCTACACATATTTGGTTCTCTGTTTAGTTAATAAGGGAGGAACCCGTGCAATAGTGCTCAGAGAAACAAATATCAAAATGATTATAATGAAAACATGTTCGTGCTTTGGGAGGTACATGGCAGTTGTCTGGAAATTTTATTTTCAATGAAGAAAACATATTTGCTTGTAAATTACACTGCATGAGGTGATGTAGCCAGAATGATCTCTCCAGCTAGCTACTTAGGACAACCAAAGGCAATTCGAAACCTTTCCATTTCTACAATATCAACTTCCCTCCATGGATAACAAAGTATTTAGAGACAGCTCCTTTTTAAACCCTTTGGACACTAAGGGTGAGTGATGCTCAGTAAGGTTGAGACTCACAGGTCTCTCCCGAGACCTGGAAGAAGACACCCGTTTCCTCACTGCCCTTCGGGACTGCATTAGGAATGATTGTGTCTCTGGGTTAGTTGTGCAGTAACTATTCTTAAATCCAGGGTATATGACCAATGAATCCTGTATGCATTAGCATCCAGGGAAGTGAGACAGCCAGCTATTTCTCATGGGAATTCCTGTGCAGATTGTTGCAATCAGTCCCACTGTGTAAAAAGTATATGGTTAGTTACAGTTCTTGCTGGTGTGCAAATTTGTAGGGCTAACGCATTTCCAGGGGGAGAAAGCACGACCGCAGGAATGTCTGTGATATGAATGCAACACTCCTGGCATGCACAACCTCAGCAGTCTGCAAATTGGGGTGGATGCTTTACTTTGCCCTACTTGTCATTCACCTGTTTTGCTAACCTCCCAGCCAGCTGGCATTTCCACAGCCTCCCTGTTGTCACCTGGAACTGGGGATGTGTTTGGCTTATAACCGATTGTAACTAATTATTAACTCTGCAGGGTATATTATGGTTTTATGTTAATAGCATTGCAGGAGGCTTTGAGATACCGCAGCTTGATAGGACCTTCTGGGGCTGTTCTGTAGACTCCCAGGAATGCAAGACCTGCACAGTGGCCCCAGACTGGGACTGACGCGATTTCCTGTGGAGGAAAGTCCTTTGCAATGAAGGGCAGGGAAGGTACCCACGGGAGGGCACCCACCCTGCCCCCAGTTTGGCTCCTGATCTAACACCAGGAACCTCAAGCACCCAAAATCCTTTAGGTGACAAGGTTCAGGTTTCACATAGGCTGTCCTGTTTAGAGCAAACAAGCAGCCCGTTCGTGTATATTTTGGACCACGCCTCTGGACTGCCTGGGGACACCTTGCCACCTGTTGTGTAACCTGCTTGTTGTGGAGAATTAGGGAAGAACAATTCTAGAAAGGTGTCCAAAGTCAGTTAGCTGAGACTGGGGATTGAGAGTCCTTTTGGGATGCGCTCCACATGGGCTCTGGGAGGTAGGCAGGAGGCCGGGCATAGAAGGTAGGGAGAGATGTGGACGAGACGGCCTAAAGTAAGACAGCTGCCTGCTCTTTGCCCTTGAACAATGAGTATTCCAGCACAGGGGACAGTACCCAGGCCCATGGCACCTCTCTAGAGGTCTAAAGGACATGCTTCGTCCTTAACTGTTGCCATCAGAAACAGCCTGAGTGAGGCAAGCAGGATTGAACTCTTTCCTAGGAAGCTGGATGCCCTTGAGTGCACATGCCACTTGGGGCATACAGCAAAGGTCACTGTCTAGGAATTTTCAACTTGTTCAAAATTTCTGTGCATCCCATGTTAATTAATATGAAAGGCACCAGGTTGGTGGTAAGCATTATCGTGAAACTGGTGCATCTTTCAATAGCCTCGGTCCCACGTTTTGTCCATCTGTCTACCCTCCTGGCCACTTCTCCATCCCCTGTCTCTGTTGTTCAGGGTTGCTTCTTCATCTCTTCCAGTAATCCCCCACCTCCAATCAGAGCAAAGCCTGCCCACGAGAAGAAAGCCTAAGCTAAATCCACTCGCGCTAATAAGGCCAGTATGTTATCCCTTCCAATAACGTGCGCATGATGATTGTATTCATCAAGGGAATAAACATTTTTTGTTGTTGTTTGAGACAGGGTCTCACTCTGTTATCCAGACTGGAGTGCGGTGGTGCCATCACGGCTCCTGCAGCTTTCACCTCCCAGGCCCAGGTGATCCTCCTGCCTCAGCCTCCAGAGTAGCTGGAACCATGTCCGGCTAATTTTTAAATTTATTGTATAGAGACCGGATCCCACTATGTTGCCCAGGCTGATCTCCAACTCCTGGACTCAAGCGATCCTTCTGCCTCAGCTTCCCAAAGTGCTGGGATCGCATGAGTGAGTCGGCACTCCCAGCTGGAAAGCAGTTTTAAGTCAATGTTATGAGGGAAGTGAAACAATGATTGAGCACCTATTATGTCCCAGGTATTATGCTGAGCACATGATCCAATCTAACCTTCAAAAACAACTGCACAAGGAGGCAGTTTTATATTCATCTTACCGAGGAGGAAAATGAGAGTAACCTCTCTCAAGGTACATGATGGCTTCAGCCTGAAATGGCTTCTGGAGCGGATGGTAGGCCCTATGGGTCACCAGAATCCAGGATTATATGGAGGTATCTCAAAGCTAGTGCCAGGAAACAGGGCTTGCTGAGCAAGTAAGAGTCGATAAAGAACCCAGGCATTTCCCCTCAGCTTTGGCCACAACAGGGCTGCTTGTGTACATTTTCAACATTGGATTCCAGGAAAGCTTCTGTATTAAGAGTTCAACTTGGCCGGACATGGTGTCTCATGCCTGTAATCCCAGCCCTTTGGGAGGCTGAGGTGGGGGAGATCACTTTAGCCCAGGAGTTTGAGACCAGCCTGGACAGCGTAGGGAAACCCCCCTCTCTATTATTATTATTATTGTTATCATTATTGTTATTATTGTTTTCAAGTTCAGCTTAAAAAAATAAAAATATTTTGTTTCAAAATAACTTCCTTGGCAAACAGGATCTTTGGAAGGGATTTAAGCAGGGTATAACACGTCATATTCACTTTTTGAAATATTGCCCAGAGACTGCATAGAAAATAGATTGAGCCTGGAAACAATTCTCCAGAGGAGAGTCGTAGAGGACCTGAACTAGGCAGTAGCAGAGGGATGGAGACAAGAAGACAGCTGTGAGACACACTGGGGAAGACGGCCTTCTAGACCCCAGTGACTCTAAGCATGGCCTCTGGGCCAACAGCCTCAGCATCTCTCGGGAGATGGTGAGAAATGCAAATTCTCAGGCTCCAACCCAGATCTACTGAATAAAAATCTGTGCTTGGACAAGATCCCCAAAGGATCCAAATGCTCCTTAAACTTCAGAAGCACTGCTTTCAGACCACTTGCCTGGGAGAGGGATGGAGGAAGGAATGCACGATGACTCTGAGCCTGTGTTCAAGCATTATAAAATGGGTGAGACCTTCTAGAACAACATGGATGAGACCTTTCTTTGAGAAGAGCGCTTTCCCTTCAACAGCTCAGTGGGTATGGCGAGGGCATCCTGGTGCCATGACCTCTCCCTAAACAGCTGGCAGTCACAGTATAGCTTGTTGTTAAAGTGCCATTTGCTTTCTCTTATGATACAGCAGGTCTTCAAACAATGTTACAATGTTGATGAGGAAAAAAAATTGGTTCCCAGCCAAGGCCACTATCTGTGTGGAGTGTGCAAGCTCTCCCCACGTCTGTGTGGGTTTTCTCCAGGTGATCCGGTTTCCTCCCACTTCCCAAATCTGTGCCTGTTAGGTGAACTGGCATGTCCACACCGCCCCAGTGTGACTGAGTGTGGGAGTGTGTGTGAGGTGTGAGTGTGCCCTGTGATGGGATGGCGCCTTATCCAGGGCTGGTTCCTGCATTTTGCCATGAGCTGCTGGCACAGGCCCCAGCCACCTGCAACCCTGAACTGGATGAAGCAGGTAAATAATTACCTGACTTAATTTTATCAATCTTTCTTGAATGTATGTGTAGCCCACACTTATTTCCATGTTTAATATAAAAAGTATTTTGTTCTAAACATAACTCTGTTTTATATCAATTAGCCTAAGTTCAAATTGGTTTCATTGTACCTTCTTTGTCATTGTACCTTCTATGTCATTTCACATAGTCGCAGTTTCCAAGAACCTATCATTAAGGGAGGACTTACTGTATTCTCCTTTTCTCTGTTGGTGTGGATTTCTTCCAGGATCCAGGACCACCTTCCCCACTTTTGACTGTCCTAATGAACCGTAAACCTTTTATGCCTGGGCTATTCTTGACTTTGTTTTTCTCTTCCCCAACACTTTCTTGTCTAATGTTGTGTTCTTTCTGGATTTTCTAATTTAAGCTAAAATACTGGTGGCTAATAAGGCTCATATATTTTATCTCTTCAAAGAAAGATTTTAGTATTAAAAGAGACTGTTCCTGGGCCAGGCGCAGTGGCCCACGCCTGTAATCCCAGCACTTTGGAGGCCAAGACAGGCAGATGATTTGAGGTCAGGAGTTCAAGACCAGCCTGCCCTACATGGTGAAACCCTGTCTCTACTAAAATACAAAAATTAGCCGGGCGTGATGGTGCATGCCTGTAATCTCAGCTACTCTGGAGGCTGAGGCAGGAGAATCCCGGGAGGCGGTGAGCTTGCCAGTGAGCCAAGAATTGCACACTGCACTCCAGCCTGTGTGACAGAGGGCGAGATCCAACCTCAAAAAAAAAAAAAAAAAAAAAAAAAAAAAGAGCGAGACTGTTCCTTAACTCAAGGACATCAGGGATGGGACTGTTTTAAGCATCCACTCAATGAGGAAACATTCAGAGGCACAGGGTCTTTAAGATACTCTCAACTAGATGACATTTTCTCCTGTTCTCTTCTGCATAAGAAACGATGTTCACTCCTACCTGCTTGTGTTTTCTTTCTTTCTTTTCTTCCTTTCTTTCTTTCTTTCTTTCTTTCTTTCTTTCTTTCTTTCTTTCTTTCTTTCTTTCTTTCTTTTCTTTTCTTTTCTTCTCTCTCTCTCTCTCTTTTTTTTTTTTTTGAGATAGAGTTTCACTTTGTTACCCAGGCTGGAGTGCAGTGGTACAATCTAAGCTCACTGCAAACTTTGCCTCCATGGGGCTCAAGCAATTCTCCTGTCTTAGCTTCCTGAGTAGCTTGGACTACAGACATGAGACACTAAGCTCAGCTAATTTTTGTTTTGTTTTGTTTTGTTTTTGGTAGAGATGAAGTCTCGCTATATTGCCCAGCTGGTCTAGAACTCCTGGCCTCAGACAATCAGCCTACCTTGGCTCCCCAAAGAGCTGGGATTTTAGGCATGAGCCACCACACCCAGCCCTGCTTGTGTTTTTGCCTCTAGTGCTCTCTCTCTGCCTGGAATGCAATTCCCCAGCTCCCCTGCCACCTCAGGCTGAGTTAGGTACCCCCACCTGTGTGGTCTCCTTGGGCTTTCCCCCGCATAGCCTGTTATCATGCTGCACTCTAGTTGTTGGTTTCCATGTCCCTCCTACACTTGATTCAGTGTCTTTTCATCTTTACACCCTCAAAGTATATCAGAGTGCCTTGCTCATACCAGAGGCATAATAAATATTTGTTAAATGAGTCAGTGAAAGACTGTGTGACTGTCGATGAGGCTGGCTTTGAGTGTAGCCTGGGATGGGGGAGTTGGAACAGTAGTGTCTGTAGCAGTAAGAGATGGAATTAGAACTCATGAACATCTAGACATATAATGAGGTCAGGAGCTACTCTACATTCTGCATGGGTCTTTGCATATCTCTGAATTACTTATAATACACTACCGGGCCCTTCTGATGAAGTGTAAGCTAGAAAATTCCTCCCCACCTTAACTTTATGGGCAAGCATTGAAACTTGCCCAGTGTTATTCTCACTGAAAGGCTCATACAGCAGTGACTGTAAAGTGGGTTTGGTGACTTATTTTTACTTTTATGAGTGTTTTAGTTTCACTTGTAATGGTAGTCTTAGTAAGCTTTTACTTAGTGTACACTAAGAGCCCAAGGAACAATAGACTTGCCCTTAGCCTATGTCCACTCCCCAACCTCTGTTTGCTGAGGGATTCTCAGCCTTAAGAAAGGATGGACTCCTACACAGTCTACCTACCCCCTAATAAATGCCAAGAGAATACAAGGGATGTCAAAAATACCAAAGTGAGAAATTACTGCTATTGTAGCTTGAAGCTTAGAGGGTACATCCCTCCCTGCCTTAACTTAAATACTCTTTCTACAGAAGCGAGACACAAGGACAGATCCCTGCAAACCAAGAGTAGCAGAGAAAGTGTTTACATGAATAGACACAGGAGCATGTTTTGTTCTTTCTCAGCAATCCTTTGTTGTTGCAAACAGAGACTATATATGATCCTGATGGGCAAGAGGGCCTAGTGGTTTGTCTTTTCATTCTCCTCCACTAATGATCCTCTGAACAGTCTACTGATCACATTTCCTTGCCCTTCATTCTTTTTCAAAAGACCTTTGAAATTTAGTTCTCACTCTCCATACTCTCAATCCACCCATGGCCACTGCTCTTCCTTATATCAGCTCTCTGCTTTCCCACATCACCATCTAAAAGGCCATTTCTATATTTTGTCCTGAGAAAGCTATACTTGTATCTGATAGTTATGAAGTTGTATGTAATTATACTTTTATCTTTTCTGGTCATTATCACCTATATATACCATATAAGAACATTGAGAGAAGCCACTCTGAAAATGAACCTCAAATTTATTTCCATGCCATGGAAACCAACATTTCCAGAAATCATAAGTAAGTCACCCATATGGATCAGGATCATGTTTTTTACTCCCCCGCAGAAGGCCTATAGTTGGTCCCTCTTACAACATTAGGGAGTGGTGCCCCAATTTCATGCTCTAATCACCAGAATTTGATAGGATGCACACGGCTAAGACAGAGACAATCTGAAGATACATGGAGATCCTGGAAATGATGCTCGCTAAAAGAAAGGAGTCATCTAGACACGCTTTGCCTCATTCATAACATTTCTTTTTTTTTAATTAATATTTTAATTTTTATGTTAGGTTCAGGGGTACAGGTGCAGGTTTGTTATATGGGTAAACTTGTAACTTGGAGATTTGGTATACAGATTATTTGATCACCTGGGTACTAAGCATAGTACCTAGCAGTTTATTTTTTTCCCTTTCCCTCACCCTCCTCCCACAAGCAGGCCTCAGTGTCTGTTGTTCACCTCGTTCTGTCCACGAGCATTAGTTCATTCTTACATTGCTATAAAAAACCTACCTGAGACTGGGTAATTTACAAAGAAAAGAGGTTTAATTGGCTCCCAGTTCCGCCAGCTGAACAGGAAGCATGGCTGTGGAGGCCTCAGGAAAATTATAATCATGGTGGAAGGTGAAGGGGAAGCAGGTGGATCTTACATGGTTGGAGCAGGAAGAAGAGAATGAAGAGAGAGGTCCACTACACTTTTAAACCACCAGATCTCGTGAGAACGCACTCACTATCATGAAAACAGAAAGGAGGAAATCCACCCCCATGATTCAGTTACCTCCCACCAGGCTCCTCCTCCAACACTTTAACATGAGATTTGGGCGGAGACAAAAATCCAAAACATATCATTCTGCCTCTACCCCTCCCAAATCTCCTGTTCTTCTCACATTGCAAAATACAATTATTCCTTCTCAACAGTCCCCCAAGTCTTAACTCATTCTAGCATTAACTCCAAAGTCCATAGTCCAAAGTCTCACCTGAAACAAGGAAAGTTCCTTCTGACTATGAGCCTGTAAAATCAAAAGAAAATTAGTTACTTCCAAGATACAATGATGGTACAGGCATTCAGTAAATATACAATTCCAAGAGAGAGAAATCAGGCAAAACAAAGGGGCTACAGGCCCTATGCAAGTCTGAAATTCAGCAGGACAGTCATTAAATCTTAAAGCTCCAAAATAATCTTCTTTTACTCCATGTCTCACATCCAGGCAACTCTGATGCAAGGATTGGGCTCTCAAGGCCTTGGGCATCTCTGCTCCTGTGGCTCTGCAGGGTACAGCCCCCTTGGCTGCTTCCATGGGCTGCTGTTGTGTGCCTATGGCTCTTCCAGGTACATGGTGCAAGATGTTGATGGAGCTACCATTCCAGGGTCTGGAGGGTGGTGACTCTCTTCTCACAGCTCCACTAGGCAGGGCCGTAGTGAGCACTCTGTGTGGGAGCTCCAACCCCACATTTCCCCTCCACACTACCCTAGTAGAGGTTCTCTATGAGGGCTCTGCTCCTGCAGCAAATGTCTGCCTGAACATCCAGGCTTTTCCATACATCCTTTGAAATCTAGGCAGAGGCTACCAAGCCTCAACACTTGTCCTCTGCACATATGCAGCCTTAACACCATGTGGAAGCCGCCAAGGCTTATGGCTTACATCTTCTGGGGCAGAGACATATATGGGGCCCTTTTAGCCATGGCTGGAGCTGGAGTGGCTGGAACACAGGGAGCAGTGTTCTGAGGTAATGCAGGGCATTAGGGCCCTGGGCCCAGCCTACAAAACCATTCTTCCCTCTTAGGCCTCCAGGCCTGTGATGGGAGGGTCTGCTGTGAAGCATTTCCCCATTGTCTTGGCTATTAACATTTGGCTTCTCTTTACCTATGCAAATTTCTGCAGCTGGCTTTAATTCCTCCCCAGAAAATGGGTTTTTCTTTTCTACCACATGGCTGGGCTGCAATTTACCAAATTTTCGTGCTCTGCTTCCCTTTTAAACGTAAGTTCCAGTTTCAGATCATCTCTTTTTTGCTCACAAATAAAAGCATATGCTGTTAGGAACAACCAGGCCACATCTTGAAGGCCACATCTTGAATGCTTTGCTACTTAGAAATTTCTTCTACCAGATACCCTAAATCATCATTCTCAAATTCAAAGTTCCACAGATCTCTAGGGCAGGGGCACAATGCCTCCAGTCTCTGCTAAAGCATAGCAAGAGTGACCTTTACTCCAGTTCCCAATACAATCCTCATCTCTACCTGAGACCACCTCAGCCTAGACTTCTTTGTTCATATCACTATCAGCATTTTGGTCACAGTAATTTAACAAGTCTCTAGGAATTCCAAACTTTCCCTCATCTTCTTGTCTTTTTCTGAGCCCCTCAAACAGTTCCAACCTCTGCTCACTACCCAGTTTCAAAGCTGCATCTACATTTTCAGGTATCTTTATGGCAATATCCCACTCCCAGCACCATTTTTCTGTATTAGTCCATTCTCTCGTTGTTATAAAGAACCACATGAGACTGGGTAATTTATAAAGAAAAAAGGTTTAATTGGCTCATGTTTCTGCAAACTGTACAGGAAGTATGGCTAGAGAGGCCTCAGGAAACTTACAATCATGGTGGGTGGTGAAGGATGAAAGGGAAGCCACCATGTACTGCATGGCTGGAGCAGGAGGAAGAGAGTGAAGGAGGAAGTGCTACATACTTTTAAATGACCAGATCTTGTGAGACCTCACTCACTACTCACTATCATGAGAACAGCAAGGGGGAATCACCCCCACAGTTCAATCACCTCTCATCAGGCCCCTCCTCCAATACTGGAGATTAAAATTCAACATTAGATTTGGGTGGGGATGCAAATCCAAACCATAGCACCATATGTTCTTATTATTTAGCTCCCACTTGTAAGTGAGAATATTTGGTGCTTGGTTTTTCAGTTCCTGTGTTAGATTGCTAAGGATAATGGCCTCCAGCTTCATCCATGTTCCTGCAAAGGACATGATTTCATTCTTTTTTGTGGCTGCATAGTATTCCATGGTGTATATGTACCGTATTTTTGTTATCCAGCCTACCATGGACGGGCATTTAGGTTGATTCCATGTATTTGCTATTGTAAATAGTACTGCGATGAACATATGAGTGCATGTGTCTTTATGGTAGAATGACTTATATTCCTTTGGGTATATACCCAGTAATGGCATTTCTGGGTTGAATGGTAGTTTTGTTTTTGGTTTTTTGAGGAATTGCCACACTGTTTCCCACAACATTGAACTAATTTAAACTACCACCAGCAACGTATAAGGGTTCCCTTTTCTCTGCAACCTTGTCAGCATCTGTTGTTGTTTGACATTTTAGTAATAGCCATTCTGATTGGTGTTAGATGGTATTTCATTGTGGTTTTTGATTTGCATTTTTCTAATTATTAGTGATATTGAACATTTTTCCATATGCTTGTTGGCTGCATGTATGTCTTCTTTTGAAAAGTGTCTGTTCGCATTCTTTGTCCACTTTGTTTGTTTGTTTGTTTTTGTTTTCATTTTTGGGTTTTTTTGGTCTTGCTCTAACACCCAGGTTGGAGTGCAGTGATGTGATCTCGGATCACTGTAACCTCTGCCTCCTGGGTTGAAGTGATTCTCCTGCCTCATCCTCCTGAGTAGCTGGGATTACAGGTGTGCCACATGCCTGGCTAATTTTTTGCATTTTTGACAGAGACAGGGTTTTACCATGTTGCCCAGGCTGGTCTCAAACTCCTGGCCTCATGTGATCCACCTGCCTCAGCCTCTCAAAGTGCTGGGATTACAGGTGTGAGCCATTGTGCCTGACCCTTTGTCCACTTTTTAATGTGGTTGTGCAACATTTCTTAGGGCCAGTTCCAACTACAGTTATGCAACCTTTGACTCAAGAGCCTTCACAGGATTTCCTTTAGTGTTTGCTGCATTTTTGCCAATTCCCACAATATTGTTTGAACTGTAACAGTTTTTCCTTCTTTCTTCTTTTTTTTTTTCACCAACTGGAATCTAAGATTGACTTACACAAGCAAAGTATGTCTGAAACGATTAGTATTTCTCTGAGTCTCTATGCACATCAAGGTTTGTAACCTATTGCGAACTTGTGTAACTATGATTTAATCAGTGCAATTGATCTAAATAGTTTCCACACAAAAGCAGTTGACTGACTATAATGTAATCATGAAAAAGCAACAACTCTGAATTTTACTATATTATATTTATGTGCTCCATTTATTACGGTGTTGTCCTCTACCTCCAAAATGAAATGGCATACCCAAATTAAAAATATACTAAAATATTTTAGTGATAAGAAAATATTTTTATTTTTTAATATCTGCAGAAGGGGCACAAATATATTATACTGGGAATATTTCGTTTCATTTTTAAAAAATCATAGCGGCAACATTATGCATTTAGAGTCATACTGCAGAGAGCGTTATTACTTGCTCTATTTTGACTCCTTTATATTTTCCTTTCTTTTTAAAAGAATATGTGTGTGTGTATGTGTTGTTTTACTGTCTGGAAGATGACAAATTATGTACTTTAGTGACATAAATTACCTGAACAATTTACTGTAGATGCTCCTGGCAGAAAAGGCCATGTCATTCTTGTGTTTCCTTCTTTGCTGCTGTGAGAACACTATGTTCCCTGGAGAGCCTGGTGAGGCCTGGCTGGGCTAAATTCTTTTCACATACATGGTTCACTGCTTAAATACCCAAGAGGCAGAGCTTACTCTCTCACTCTCTCTCTGAGAATGGGTTTACCATTCTTGTGATGGCCCCTTGCATTCTGCTTTTCTGCCTCCAGTAATGTCTGGTATTTGATAATTTAGGAAAAAGCGACCACCAGCTATGCATTTGGATAATTACGAAATAAATGTTGTTTAGGGCAGGCAAAGGTTTCATAAATTCTAGCCTGTGATCAGCTCCCAACCCAAAGAATGCATTTGAATTGTGTTTATCTTTGCTTGCATATCTACAAATAAGACATAAACATAGTTATCAATCATTTGGCGCCTTTTAAATGAACACAATTATCCACTGTCTAACTTGTAGTGCTATAAAAGGTTGATGTGCAGTTGTAAGAAGCTCTGTTGTTTTCCTTTAATGGCACCAAATCAGGGATAGTCAAGTGTTGGCAGCCACGACGTCAGTCAAACCTTCAAGCTGCAAAGGCTCAATCTACCTGACCAGAAAGTGGTGGCCCCACCTGTTTCTCTATATGCATCCTAATTGTCTCTTTCATTAGTCTCCCGGAGGGCATGTGTATGAATATATTAAACATGTCTAGAAGATAATAAATGGGGTTTAAATAGTCTCAACTTTAGCCTTTTTGATTCAAAATACCCCAGGCCTGGCAATGGAGTTAGCGGGATTATCTGCCTTTTTGTCTCACTGCAGTACAGTCATTCTGAAAGTTACCTTTGGTGTTGCTCAAACACCAGGCATTTCACGTGCCCTCAGCTAAGAGAATAGCTGAGAATGACTGTCAGTTTCTCCCTTAGGTGGCCACTCAGTCCCAAATTTCCCATTTCTATGACTAATACCAGCATCTTTTATGTGACATTGAACACCTTGACCTCCTTCATCTTGTCTTTCTCATGTTCATTACTACCATTACTAATTGTACCTGCTTACCGCCACCCACAGTTGGGCTACATGTCTGGATTGGGAAAGCAACCTCCTAATCACTTCCCTACATCCAGTCTTCCTCTCTGCTTTCTGCACAGCTGCCAGAAAAAGCTCTGGCATATGCTGTTTGCAGCACATCCAGCGATTCATCACCAAAAACTAGAGCCTATTACTTAAGGTCTCCAACAACTGGCTTACTTTTTAACTTCTCTCTTTCCCCTGTTATTTTCACCTTTCTGTATCCAACTCAATGTGCTTTCATCTCACTTCGTAAGTGTTACTAGATGTTTGCCCTTACATTTTTGCACGAATCTTTGCACCGATCTGGAATGTTCTCTTCCCTTTTCTCTCTGCATCTCTCAAGACCTGAACTCATGATCCATAGAACCATTCTCCTTTAATTAGGCTACCATTCTGATTACTTCTTCATTTTGCTTTTCCTGTCCCCTGTACATTTTTAGTCTCTTGAAATTTGAGTCAAAATTAAGTAATTTTGAGCCCAACGATGTTTTGTTTTATAATTATTCACAACATGCTTCCAGTGCATTTGGAATGTACCTCAGCCAAACTTTAGAATGTACCTCCACCATCTATGTGATAAAGAAACTTCTTAAAGTCAGAGAATATGTCATCTACTGTTTTTTCACACTACCCATACACCATTCTTCTATTCAGCCTTCATTCAACAAATGTTCATGAGCATATAGGGGCTGCAGATACAGCAGGAGTGAGAAAGATAGGCCCAGTTCTTGCCCTCAAGAGCCAGTGTGGAGCGGGCACATCCAATCAATATCCCTGAGACCCAAAGGGAATATTCGGCACATGATTTTCAAAGGAACAAAAAAAGCATGTGTGATAACTTCACAAGTAGGAGCCAAAACAAATTCTGAATCATACCTAATGGCAAGAGAAATGAGAAAATTGCATCCAATTATTTATTTTGAAAAGCTATGGGATGCAACAATACAATTAGAAAATCACATGTCAGTCACTGGACACAGGCATCTGCCAGATTCTCCTGACCTCCTATAGCCTCGCAAAATAGTAGGACCAGTGTCCGAGGGGTGTGGGGGCTGAAAATACTCTACATTTGATCTGGGTTATGGCTACGTGGGTGTGTATATAAGCAAAAATTCAAGCCAGGTGCCATGGCATGCACCTGTAGTTCCAGCTATGTTGCCCAGGCTGGTCTTGAACTCTTAGGCTCAAGGATCCTTGAGGATCGCTTGAACCCAAGAGTTCAAGACCAGTCAAGACTAGCCTGGGCAGCACAGTAAGATCTCATCTCAAAAACAAGCAATCCAACGAATTCATCAAATTGTACCAATGTTATACCTCAACAAAACTTTTTTTAATTGAAAATAAATGGTAAGAAGGGGAAAAGGCACACACTTGGCTTTGGCCAAGTCTTCTTATTTATTGTTATTTTTATTTTGTGGGCATGAAGTTAGCATGAAGCCATCTGAATGAATTCTTCCTTCCTCCTGGGCATGTGAGCCTTGGGGTGAGTCAGCGAGTCTTAGAATGCTGAAGGCTTGGTATAAAGCAACCTTCAACCTGAAGATCAATAAACTCTGGCTATACCAATAGAACCACTTGGATGGAGCATCTCAAAAGAAATACCAACGCATGAGCCCCCAGCCTCAGAGATCAGATTCAACTGGTCTGGGACGGGGCCCTGTATCAGTATTTAGAAAAGATACCACCACACCTGTTTTTTTTTTTTTTTTTTTTTTTTTAAGATACAGTCTCACTCTGTCACTCAGGCTGAAGTGTAGTGGTACAATGTCAGCTCACTGCAACCTCCAACTCCTGGTTCAAGTGGTTCTCATGCCTCAGCCTCCTGAGTAGCTGGGATTACAGGCATGTATCACCACACCCAACTAATTTTTTCTGTTTTTAGTAGAGACAGGGTTTCACTATGTTGGCCAGGTTGGTCTCAAACTCCTGTCCTCAAGTAATCTGCCCGCCTTGGCCCCTCAAAGTGCTGGCATTGCAAGTGTGAGCCACTGCATCTGACCTCACACCTGGCTTAAAAAAAAATCTGTAGAGAGGAGATCTCACTATATTGCCCAGGCTGGTCTCAAACTCCTGGGCTCAAGTGGTCCTCCCACTTTGGCTTCCCAAATTGTTGGGATTATGGACATGAGCCATTGCTGCCCCTGGCCAGTTTTTTCTTGATATGAATAAACAATGTTGATGACCCTCCTGGGCCCCATTCCCTATTCCCTATTCTCCTCTTCCCCGGTGCGTCCCTATCTCCCCGTAGAGAAGATCTGTCACTTGCGTTAATACTTCTGACTCAACCGACTTCACTCTGGCACACTTCCACATTAAAATATAATAATTCAAGACTCCAGAAAATTGAGAAAAAATTAGTCAGAAAAAGACTATTGAAGAAACTGATTGTATCTTGAAGCATCCATTTGAGAAAAGGCATTCATCAGATCTTTGAAAGCTGGCTTAAGACTTTAAGACTACTAAGCAATATATGCACTGTCCAGTTGACTTGCCCTTAGGCCTCTTTATAATGGTAACTTGAAACCTACGTGAAACTTGTAAGACATTGAATAAATGTCTGTTTTAATGGCTTCTTTTCTGTCTACAGGAAATTTATTAGTGAGATCACCATTTAAAAGCAATGTGAACAACCTTCTCAGAAATCTATCACTCAGATGCACTGAACATAGTTCTTTGCTTACTGTTTTTTATCATTTTCTTTTCTTCTTCTTCTTTTTTTTTTTTTTTTTTTTTTTAAGTAATCAGGGACATTCCTGCATTCATGTGTGATGACTTTTTAAAACATACCACTTTCGGTCTGGAGAGTCATATAAGTTTTAGCTGGATGATCATGCTGTTTTTAAACAGAGTACATAGTATATTCACATAAAAAAGGAAGGTACATCTATAAGGCTCTGTGCCAATATGGTTGGATAAGAGTACGTAGATGAGAGATTCGTTTAGATTAGACTAAACTTATTTCAGGGTTGGCCAACATGGAAATTAAGTTACAGTAGAGCCCTGGTGCTGAGTAATACTCCAAATACAGCTCTGTTCTGTTGTGGAGAAGGGATAGCATGGAGACTATTTCTCTATATGCCCTCATCCTTCCTTTCTGACTTACAGGAACAGTTGTTTCACTTACCTTTCCAAAGCTAGACTCCTTATTTTTATTCTCTGCCTTCTGCCGTCTTACCTCCTCCAGGAACTTGCTGTCTCATTCAGCTCCTTTCTTTATCCTCTTCAATTTTTTACCTCCATTGAGGCTTTAATCTCTGCTGAAGACCTGAACAATCTACTTTTCTTTGAAGAAAAAGAAAACAAACACAAACACATACCAAACAGATAAGCTGATGACTGATCATGGGGACCCTTCAAGCTCTCATTTATTTAATCCCTTTCATTTGGTACAAAATATCTGAACCAAATTGTCCAAGCTCTCTGAGTTCTCCACATCATTTCCTATCAGTGACTGCTCTTTTATTAAAATTCTCTTTTCTCTTAGTCTCTGGATCATGTCGCAATTCTGGTTCTTATCTTTCCCTTGACTACTTCCACATTTTCTTTATTGGCATTTTCTTCTCTTCCCACCTCCTAAATGCAAGGATCACTCTTTTGTCTCTTTTAATAGAGATGAGATCTCACTCTGTCACCCAGGCTGCAATGCAATGGCACAATCAGAGTTCATTGCAGCCTTGGACTCCTGGGCTCAAGCTGTCCTCTTGCCTCAGCCTCTGGAGTAGCTGGGACTATAGGCACATGCCACATGCTAACTAAGTTTTCTTTTAATTTGTAGAAATGAGATCTCACTCTGTTGCCCAGTCTGGTCTCAAACTCTTGGCCTCAATCCTCCTGCCTTGGCTTCCCAAAATGCTGGGATAACAGCTGTGAGCCACCACCTCTGGCCCAGGGATCTAGATTTTACTTTTACTTTTGTCTTTTACCTACTCTTCACCCAAGAGCTCATTCATTCTCATAACTTCTACTGTCCTCTCTTAGTGGAATTACTTTCAAGACTGTCTCTAGTCCTGACAGCCCTTCGCAAGAGCTAATCTCACTTCTTCAATCATCTTTTAAATAGCTTTATTTAAATGATCCTCTGCTTCCTACCAGAATTCACAAACTCCTGCCTCATACAGTAGCTCCTTAAAGTCTTCATTTTGGCAAATGGTGCTATCTGTCTTCCAGGCAGCCAGGTTCAGAACCCTTGAGGCAACTTGCTCTCTAGTCTTGCTTGACTTCTGTGACCAATTAATTGCCTGTCAATTACTCATTTTCTAAAACCTTGCTCTCATTTTCCTTTTATTTTAACTTTCACTGTGCGACCAAATTCTGACCCTTATCACATCTGGCCATTACTATTGCAGTGACCTCCTTGCTGATTCTATCGTCTACTGCTCTTACCTATTCATACATTTTAGACAACACAGCTGAGTTGTTGTTCTTGAACATTGTCATTTGTATACTGTCCCTTAAGTTGAACTGTGAACACAGTAAAGCTTTAAACCAAATGCACACATTTTAGTTATTCAACAAATGTTTGTTCATCCACTTATTCATTCATCCAAGCAATATTTGTAAAGTTGCCAACTGTTTGACAAGCTCTGTTAGGTGACGGAGTATACATGTGAATAAAATGTGGTCCATAAGCGTAAATGTTCTTGTGTTTTCCTTGCTGAATAAATGAACATAAGGAGGAAGGCAAAGCAAGTGTCCAGGGATGTGGTACTATTTGAGTAGTGTTGGGAAAGCATGAGTTTTGCATGCTTTCCCAACACCATGAGGTATTAGTTTGAATCTAAGGATCATATTGTACCAGTTCCATGACTGCAGTCTATCAAGCAGGAATGTTTATTAGTTGGGGTTGTTTAAGAAGCAGAAGCCAAGATAACAGATTTATTGGAAGAAACACCCATGAAGTTTAAAGGAAGAAGGAGGAGTAAGTAGGGAGCCCCTTAGGCCTTGATGTTGGTCTGACCCCTATGAAGGGAAGAAGGAAGGAAGAAGGGTTGGCTAGGGGAACTCTAAGATTCCAGAGTAGTTGCAGGAAAGTTTTGGCCAGGTTAATGGGAGTCCTCTAGCCAAAGTGACAAGAAGACCTGCATCTCACAAAATGGCATCTGTGCTCAGCCACTGGGTAAGAGCAGTTTAGAGGAAGTGTGGTTCTGAGAATGAGGTTGGGGATCCAGAAGTCAGTGACTGGGCCAGCCTTCAGGTGACCTCCCTGCAGCGGAACACCTGAGAAACACACCATGCATTTGACTGATACCAACAGAAACTTCAGCTGACACTTGCCACAATAAAGAGTTAACAAAGTTTCTCTGTAAAGGTACAGATAGTAAATCTTTTAGGCTTTCTGGGCTGTATAACTCTTGCAGCCCAAGAGCTGCCATTGACATGAATGAATAGGCCTGACTGTATTCCAATAAAACTTTATTTACAAAACCAGGCAGGGTGCCAGAATTTGCCTGTGGGGCATAGTTTGCTGACACCTAGTTTAAGAAAATAAGGTGCAGTTTTCCTTACACAGTGGGATGTCTGGAGGTAAGAGAGTGCAGGTGAAACTTCAGCGGCTCTATATGACATAAGACTTCCTTCTATACTTTTGCTCATGTATTCTCATCCTTTTAAAGACAGGAATGACTCCTCTGATGCCTGTCCCTTATTTAAGAAGCCAAATTATTTCCCTCAAATCCCCTAACATTAAAGAACTAATTAATTAATTATTCAATTATTANTATCTTTCCCTTGACTACTTCCACATTTTCTTTATTGGCATTTTCTTCTCTTCCCACCTCCTAAATGCAAGGATCACTCTTTTGTCTCTTTTAATAGAGATGAGATCTCACTCTGTCACCCAGGCTGCAATGCAATGGCACAATCAGAGTTCATTGCAGCCTTGGACTCCTGGGCTCAAGCTGTCCTCTTGCCTCAGCCTCTGGAGTAGCTGGGACTATAGGCACATGCCACATGCTAACTAAGTTTTCTTTTAATTTGTAGAAATGAGATCTCACTCTGTTGCCCAGTCTGGTCTCAAACTCTTGGCCTCAATCCTCCTGCCTTGGCTTCCCAAAATGCTGGGATAACAGCTGTGAGCCACCACCTCTGGCCCAGGGATCTAGATTTTACTTTTACTTTTGTCTTTTTACCTACTATTCACCCAAGAGCTCATTCATTCTCATAACTTCTACTGTCCTCTCTTAGTGGAATTACTTTCAAGACTGTCTCTAGTCCTGACAGCCCTTCGCAAGAGCTAATCTCACTTCTTCAATCATCTTTTAAATAGCTTTATTTAAATGATCCTCTGCTTCCTACCAGAATTCACAAACTCCTGCCTCATACAGTAGCTCCTTAAAGTCTTCATTTTGGCAAATGGTGCTATCTGTCTTCCAGGCAGCCAGGTTCAGAACCCTTGAGGCAACTTGCTCTCTAGTCTTGCTTGACTTCTGTGACCAATTAATTGCCTGTCAATTACTCATTTTTCTAAAACCTTGCTCTCATTTTCCTTTTATTTTAACTTTCACTGTGCGACCAAATTCTGACCCTTATCACATCTGGCCATTACTATTGCAGTGACCTCCTTGCTGATTCTATCGTCTACTGCTCTTACCTATTCATACATTTTAGACAACACAGCTGAGTTGTTGTTCTTGAACATTGTCATTTGTATACTGTCCCTTAAGTTGAACTGTGAACACAGTAAAGCTTTAAACCAAATGCACACATTTTAGTTATTCAACAAATGTTTGTTCATCCACTTATTCATTCATCCAAGCAATATTTGTAAAGTTGCCAACTGTTTGACAAGCTCTGTTAGGTGACGGAGTATACATGTGAATAAAATGTGGTCCATAAGCGTAAATGTTCTTGTGTTTTCCTTGCTGAATAAATGAACATAAGGAGGAAGGCAAAGCAAGTGTCCAGGGATGTGGTACTATTTGAGTAGTGTTGGGAAAGCATGAGTTTTGCATGCTTTCCCAACACCATGAGGTATTAGTTTGAATCTAAGGATCATATTGTACCAGTTCCATGACTGCAGTCTATCAAGCAGGAATGTTTATTAGTTGGGGTTGTTTAAGAAGCAGAAGCCAAGATAACAGATTTATTGGAAGAAACACCCATGAAGTTTAAAGGAAGAAGGAGGAGTAAGTAGGGAGCCCCTTAGGCCTTGATGTTGGTCTGACCCCTATGAAGGGAAGAAGGAAGGAAGAAGGGTTGGCTAGGGGAACTCTAAGATTCCAGAGTAGTTGCAGGAAAGTTTTGGCCAGGTTAATGGGAGTCCTCTAGCCAAAGTGACAAGAAGACCTGCATCTCACAAAAATGGCATCTGTGCTCAGCCACTGGGTAAGAGCAGTTTAGAGGAAGTGTGGTTCTGAGAATGAGGTTGGGGATCCAGAAGTCAGTGACTGGGCCAGCCTTCAGGTGACCTCCCTGCAGCGGAACACCTGAGAAACACACCATGCATTTGACTGATACCAACAGAAACTTCAGCTGACACTTGCCACAATAAAGAGTTAACAAAGTTTCTCTGTAAAGGTACAGATAGTAAATCTTTTAGGCTTTCTGGGCTGTATAACTCTTGCAGCCCAAGAGCTGCCATTGACATGAATGAATAGGCCTGACTGTATTCCAATAAAACTTTATTTACAAAACCAGGCAGGGTGCCAGAATTTGCCTGTGGGGCATAGTTTGCTGACACCTAGTTTAAGAAAATAAGGTGCAGTTTTCCTTACACAGTGGGATGTCTGGAGGTAAGAGAGTGCAGGTGAAACTTCAGCGGCTCTATATGACATAAGACTTCCTTCTATACTTTTGCTCATGTATTCTCATCCTTTTTAAAGACAGGAATGACTCCTCTGATGCCTGTCCCTTATTTAAGAAGCCAAATTATTTCCCTCAAATCCCCTAACATTAAAGAACTAATTAATTAATTATTCAATTATTAATTAAATTAATATTTATTATTATTAATAATAAATATTATTGTGAAATATTTATTGAGAAGCTACTACAGGCCAGGTATTTTTCTAAGTGCTCTGGCAGTTAACAGAACAAAATCTTTGCTGAAATGAAAGTGACACTCTAGTGGGAAGTGGAGAAAGACAGTAAACAAGATAAATTGTGACATATGTAGTAGTAGATGATGATAGATGCTATAGATAAAATAAATCCAGGAAGAAGTGAGGCTGTTCCAGGTGGTGGTAGTGGGGAGAGGTTGCATTTTTAATAGAATGAAAAGCTGTTACTGAGAAGGTGACATTGAAATAAAGACAAGAAGGTGTTAAGAGTAAACCATGCAAATGAATTGGGCAAATATTTTCCTGGGAGGAGGACAGTGTATCAAATGCAAAGGTCTGATGCAAGGAGATTAGCGTAGCTGAAGCAGAGGGAGTTGGGGGCATAGGGGAGGAGAAAGTGAGGGGGCCATGTCCTGTAGAGCCTTCTGAGCTTCTGAATGACTTTGGCTTCTGCTTTGAGTGAGATAAGAAGCCATGAGACTGTTGTGAGCAGAGAAGGGACACCATCTGATTTACATTTAACAGACTCACTCTGGGTACTGTGTTGAGACCACATGGAAGGGAGTGGCAGGATGGAAACATGGAGACCCACTAGGAGGCTTCTAAGCTAGAAATACTGGTGACTTGGACCAGTATGGCAGCAGTAGAGCTAGCAGAGACCAAGGATTGATTGATGATATAGGACAAGCTGTTGCTTGGTCTCAAACAGTGGCTCACAGGCTGCGTGTGGCCCAGGATGACTTTGAATACAGCCCAACACAAATTAATAAGCTTTCTTAAAATATTATGAGGTGTTTTTGTGATTTTTAAAAACTCAGCAGCCATTGTTAGTGTATTTATGAGTGACCGAAGGCAATACTTCTTCCAGTGTGGCCCAGGGAAGCCAAAAGATTGGTAACTCTTGGTGTAGAGTGTGACAGAAAGAGGGGCAAGGGTGGCTGAGTTTGTAGTCCTGTGCACCTGGAACAATGGGTTGCCCTTTACTTACATAACAAGAACAAACAGAGGCAGCTATAGCCAGGAAGTACAGGAGAACAGAAGTGGATATGTTAGGCTGAGATTCTTAGTAGCTACCCAAATAGGGATGTTGAGTAAGCAGTTGGATACTTAAGTTCTGATATAGACTAGAAGTCCAGGCCATAGATGTAAATTTGGCAGTCTTCTGCATACATGTATATGTCATGAGCTAGAACTTTGTCATGTAGTCAGGCCATCTATAGCTGCAAAGAAGGCAGAGAAGGTGAATATGCACCATCTCCAACTTCCATTGAGAAAGGCAGCAGAGAGAAAAGGATGGGAAGGTCTGCTGGGTCATTCAACCAACAATGTCTGTATTACCTAACATCTCAGCTCTTCCTGTACAAAATAAGAGTAATAAAGTCTACTTTATATGATTATGGTCAAAATTACATGAGATAAGCTATAGAAACAGGCCAGGAGCCATGGCTCATGCCTGTAATCCCAACACTTTGGGAGGCCGAGGCAGGCAGATCACCTGAGGTTAGGAGTTCGAGACCAGTCTGACCAACATGGTGAAACCCCATCTCTACTAAAAATACAAAATTAGCTGGGCATGGTGGCGCATGCCTGTAATCCCAGCTACTCTGGAGGCTGAGGCAGGAGAATTGCTTGAACCCAGGAGGTGGAGGTTGCAGTGAATGGAGATCATGCCATTGCACTCCAGCCTGGGCAACAAGAGTGAAACTCCATCTAAAAAAAAAGAAACATAGCTCCTGGCATAATAGGACCTTTAAATATAGACGTTCCCCTTTCTTTCCTTTCTGTGACCTGAGATATGTCATGGAAAGTCCTTCATTAGCTTGCCCCAAATACTTATTTTTGGACTTCCTCATTGAACGAAGTGGTGACATTGTTATTTTTATAATCACTACTGTCACAAAAAACAGGAACTTTTTCTTGTTCCCCAAAACCACAGCTTTTCCAGAGCCTCACTGGTCAAACTGGGCTCTTGCCTCTCAGTCCCACTTTCTTTTTATCTCAGGGGTTTTGTTTTTAATTTGACATTTCAGCTTCTGTGCATAACCATGGTAGAAGGATTTCCAGATTCTTGGTAATCATTAACCAACCCAAGACAGGCATAGCCCTGCCCTGCCTCCCCCTCAGCTGAGGCCTTGCTGGAGAATGTCTGGGAAGGGCATTCACAGAGCACGGAGACATCCAAAGCCACATGGAGGGCACCTGGTGAAAGGCCAAGTGGAGGCCGAGTGTGGCCACGCCATGGGACAAGGTTGAAGAGAGCCTAATGCCATCTGAGGAAAAGGAACTCTAAAGAAGCTATTCTCAGAGAAATGGAACGTTCACCCCCAAATCTGGCTGAGCACTGTGCAGTAGCCTTCTTAGGCTCCTTCTCAGCCTTATCGGTTGACTTGATATTTACTTTACCCTCCCTTCTCCCTGTGCAGGGAGAAGGCTGAGAAGTTTATGCCTGTAGAGGTGGCCATAAAATCTTAACTCTTAGATAATATCGTTTTAACATGCTTTGTAGTGGGAAAACAATAAATATTTTAAAATGTGTTTGTCTGTGTTTCCAGACTTAGTGGCCAACCCACATGGGTGGTATGTGTGTGTGTGTGCATTTGTGTGTGTGAGAGAGAGAGAGAGTCTGCTAGGCCTGCTGTAACAAAATACCAGACTGGGTGTCCTATATAACAGAAATTTATCTTATAGTTCTGGAGGCTGGAAGTTCAAGATCAAGGTGTTGGCAGGTTTGGTTTTTCCTGGGGCCTCTCTCCTTGGCTTGTAGATGCCATCTTCTCCTGTGTCCTCACAGGGTCTTCCCTCTGTGTATGTCTGTGTCTTACATCTCCTGTTCATATAAGGAGACCAATTGTCATGGATTGGGACCCACACATATAGCCTCATTTTACCTTAATTACCTCTTAACAGATTCTGTCTCCAAATACAGTCACATTCTGAGGTACTGAGCATTAGAACTTTAATATATGAATCTTAGAGGGACACAGTTTAGCCCACAACAGTGTGTGTAACAGTATATATACACACACATACATATACACATAACATATATACACACACATACATATACACATAACTTATATACAGACACACATGTATGCAGACATACACACACTGTTATGTGTATGTATATATACTGTTATACACAGTACGTAAAATACATATTATATATAATAAATATATAATGTATATTATGTAGATTTTTATGTATACTTCTTATACACACACATCCACACAATTCTGAGATGTTGTCCAATTGTGCTTGAAACTTCCTCCTGTCTATAGAAATACCAAGCCCTTCCTGGCTTGGTTAGCTTTCCCCATAAAGTAGACCTCACATTTCTCTGCTCTTCCAGAGGCTTGTTGTCTGCATTAGTTAATCTTTGCAAAATTCTCTGAAGGGCAGGCTCCCTTAACTTTCTAACCTCGCCATGCCTGTTAAGTAGGAACGGAATGGAGGCCCTCTGCTCTGGGGAAACTTCACCAGTGGTGGAATCTCAAAGCAAAAATGCCTCCCGGGTGGGGGCTGGAAGGGGTGAGCGGGCTCCCTGCTTTTGTTTCTCTGGAATTCCTTTAGCAGAAAGCAGGAAAAGTGCCCACAGCAGGGGACTCGCACAGGGTAGACTTCTGTTTAGGCTGAGGAAGCAGGGATCCAGCCAAAGACCAGGAAAACACCATGCTTCTGGGTTAAAGATAAACCAAGAAGGTATTTTAAAAGCGAGCTGCTGGTCCAGTGGGAACAATAGATAAGTTAAAGGCCTGGGGATGAAGCCAATTTCATCTCTGACTACTGTTGTTAGAAAACTATAAATGACATAAAAATTGGCCACAGTGGTCCACTTGAAAGGTTTTTCCAGACAATCTTAACTTTTCCCTTGGTTTATGGTCAAAATGGACAGAGAGAACTTATCTTTCCCAACAGTCCACAGTTCACTCATTTGAGGTGACTTCTCTACTTGTCGTTTACAAACTGGTCAACGTGTGTGTGTGTGTGTGTGTGTGTGTGTGTGTGTGTGTGTGTGTGTGTGTGTTTTGAGACGGAGTCTCATTCTGTCATCCAGGCTAGAGTGCAGTGGCACAATCTTGACTCACTGCAACCTCTGTCTCCCAGGCTTGAGAGATCCTCCTGCCTCAGCCTCCTGAGTAGCTGGGACCACAGCCACGTGGCTCCACATCCTGATAATTTTGGTATTTTTGGTAAAGACAGGGTTTCACCATGTTGCCCAGGCTGGTCTCAAACTCCTGAGCTCAAGTGATCCACCCACCTTGGCCCCTCCAAGTGCTGGGATTATAGGCATGAGACACCACACCCGTCCTATTTTTTTACTCAGATGTGGGTACTAATTTGTTTGAGTTCTTGCTACTCAGGGTAGCAAGCATGGGCCTCTAGCAGAAGCACCTCCTGGGAGTTTGTGACAAATGCAGAATCTCAGGTCCTACTCAGACCTAATCTGCATTTTACCAGGATCCCCAGTTGACCCCTATTTTTATTAAAGATTGAGAATCAGTGTCGTAAGGCCCTAATGCCCCGATAGCAACTCCTCTGAAAAGGGGAGACCACCTCCAAAAGTGCAATACTCTTAGTATATGGGATGTTTTCGTATGGTACCCGATGTTGAGTACATGATAAGCAAATAAATGCGTTTTGATCATTGATAGGTCCACTTTCTTCCTGCTTTTCAGTCTGTACATTTGTGGTTTTAGAATTTATCTAATTACATTTTTTTAATGTTCTGCTATCATGGGTCACTAACGTGAGTTTCTGTGCTTCAATTTTGTCTTCTATAAAATGGAATTTAAAATAATATGTGTCTCATAATATTCTTGAAAGCTGTGTATGCGTTAATACCTGTGAAGCCCTTCATGTCCTGCCTGACACATTACAAGAGTTCAATAAATGTTAGCTAAAAGCACACAGCAGGACCTCCATAAATGCTTATGCTATAATACTCCTATCAGCTGAGAATTGCTATGTTTTCCTTGAATGTGTTATCTCATTTCTCCCCACCCATTTACATGTTACCTTCCTTATTGCTGTTTAGTTTTCTTGAAGAAACCATAAAAGACAACCATTGTTTTCTCGTTACATTGCATAACACAATGCTTAGCATATAGGGGATTCTTGGTCAGTATTGTGGAATTATCTTTGTTCATGCACACAACTGCTTTGATAGCAAAGACTGATTTTACTTGTTTGATATTTTTTCCACTGCTGCAATGACTAAATTGGCTATACTTCATTCACTCATTTGACAAATTTTGAGGTGAGTACTACATGACAAATTCTGTTCTAGGTGCTATAAATATGGCAAGAACAAATCAAAATCTCTGCTCTTAAACAGATAATTTCTAATGAAAGCAGGCAGATAGTAAGGAAGTACATATGATATATAATGTGATCACATGTGCTACTGGTATAAAATCAAGCATGATAAAGGGAAAAGGAGATGCTGGGTGGAAATTGATATTTTACAAAAGGTGATTGATTGGGAAGGTTTTGCTGATCAGGGAGCACTTGAGAAGACACCACTAGGCAAAAGGTAGCAAACTATTTAGCTAACGGCAGGGTAAGAGCTTGCTTGGCATGTCTACGAGTCGCTAGGAGGCCACTGTGGCTGAAGCAGAGTGAGAAAATAGAAGCATGTTGGGAGGCCGAGACGGGCGGATCACGAGGTCAGGAGATCGAGACCATCCTGGCTAACACGGTGAAACCCTGTCTCTACTAAAAAATACAAAAAACTAGCCGGGCGAGGTGGTGGGCGCCTGTGGTCCCAGCTGCTGGGGAGGCTGAGGCAGGAGAATGGCGTAAACCCGGGAGGCGGAGCTTGCAGTGAGCTGAGATCCGGCCACTACACTGCAGCCTGGGCAACAGAGCGGGACTCCGTCTCAAAAAAAAAAAAAAAAAGAAAATAGAAGCATGGCAGTAGGTGGGGGAAGGGATGGAGCTACACAGGTACAAGGTGGGGCATGGCTGCCAAGGTTGTGTGGGAACTTGTTGGTCATTAAAAGGCTTTGGCCACTAGAAGATTTTAAGCAGAGGAGGGACGTTTATTTTAAAACAATTACTCTTATTGTCCTATGGAGAAATAAGGGAGCAAATATTGAAGCAAGTAGATCACATTGGATGTGAATAAAATAATCAAGGGGAGAGATGTTGATGGCTTGACATAGGACAGCAGAGGTAAAAGTGCCAATAAATCATCAGATACATTCAGAATATATTTTAAAGATAGAGCCTATGAAGTTTACTGCTTAATTAAATGTTGTGAGGTTGGGGAATAAGGGAAAGAGAGGAGCCAAAGATGATTCTAAGGTCTTTGGCCCAAGCCACTGCAAAAATTGAGTTGTTGTTTAATGGGATTGGGGAAAAGAAAAGAGCAGGTTTGAGAGGAAAATTGAGCATCTGGATTTGGACACAGTAAGTTCTATTTGCTCAGTTGACATCCAAGTGGAGATGTCAAGTAAGGAGGAGGATGTACAGGTTAAAGTTCAGAGGAGATGGTTAGAGCCGTGAAATTGTATGAGATCACCTAGGGGTGAGGGTAGGCAGAGAGAGGAAAGTGTGGGAGTATTTGCAAATTGAAAGTTAGAGGTATGAAGAGGAAGCAGCAAAAGAGATGGAGAAGTTGTCCAGAATCTAGAAGACAACCTAAGAGTCCAATAAGCCAAATAGTGTTTTGGCTTTTGCTAGTTTGCACATGATGAAAATTGAGAATTGATCATTACATTTAGTGATGAAGAAGTCTCTTGTAACCTTGATACACATAGTTAACATGAGTGGTGGGGACAAAAACCAGATTAGATTTGGGTCAAAAAGAAATAAAGAAGAAAAGTAGAGATAAGGTGAATAAACAAATCTTTTGAAAGTCCTTTGAAAAGTTTTGCTCTAAAGAGAAGCAGAGAAATTAGGTGGTCCGGGAGAGAGATGAGGAGGGCAAAGGAGGATTAAAAAGATGGGAGGCCTTATAATGTGTTGACATATTGATGGGAATTCTCTAACAGGGAGGAGAGACAATGATGCAGGAGAGAGGGCTCACTCCTCGAGATGATAGGAGGGGGTGGGATCTAACGCCTAAGTGTCATCGTTGCTGTTGGTTAGCAGTAATGACAGCGTATCTGTGGCAAAACAGAGAAAAAGCAGAATGTATGGATTGGCACAGATATCAGTTATTGGGTAAAGGTGATGGTGGCAGAATGGGGGGTTTCTGTTTAATTTCTACTTTAAAAAATTGAAATAGGGAGATAAGGAAGAGAGATGAGGCATTTTAGAAGAAAGAAGATGGGAAATAAACATCAAAGATGGTGGGAGAGAGTGGGGTGTGAACACACGGAAACTCTGATGGGCAGTATTCAGGTCCACGTGAGGCTTGTGGTCATGAATTTAATGTGGAACCAGGCAGCATCTTAGTGTGTTTTTCTTTGGTCTCTTGACCCAGTCCACGTGCAGGTGTGGAACTCGTCAAGAGTTGTAACTTACACAGCTGTACTCATGGGTGGGCACCATGCACACACAACCATTGCAGGGACTGCATTTCTAGCTCTTTAGGAAGCCCACAGAAGAAGCACACTGAATACAAGTTATTGAGGAAAATCATTTACCCCCAAAGGATATGCTGTTTCCTTGATATTCAGTTATTCAGTTCACATTGAATTTTGACATTCTTATTTTCAAAGACATATATATGTGAGAAAGTGATATATATTTATGCGTTCTTCAGCCCATGTAATTCTTCAGTTCTGCTTAGGCGCATTTAGCCAAGCCATCTTCGTGACCCTTAAAACCCGGTAACTTTGTTTAGTGCCTACACTTCAGAATGGGCAGGTTCCAACTAGAAAGTTGTTCATTCTACTGAGTCGGTAGTGTGTTGAAGAGCCAGAAAGGGTTAATGCAGCTATTTTGGGGGTTCATGGTATCTCTCCCATGCCAAGATATTGCTTATTTTATTATGAAAATAAAATCTTTTGTTTTGCCACAAGGTTGAGGAAGTCCTTAAAGATTGATTTGTGTCATCCAAATTTCCCTTCTTGCCCCTTCCTCCAGTGTCAATTTACATTATTACCCAACTTGCATCACTGTTTCTTACCTCATATAGCAGCATTTCAAAGAGGCCTTAAAAGCTGAGGGCCCTGGCAAGGAGGAAATGAATGAACCTTATTCTCCTAGAAATCTTTTGCAACCTCCTGTGGTGAGTGCAGGGGTTGCTCTGTGCTTCTCAGTTCTCCTCGGGCCACTCTTGGGCAACGGGAAGCTGACTGTGCCCATGATCACTAATGGTCCTTGACACAGTGTTTGTGTTGAACTCTCCAACGTACGCATGCATTGTTGGCTGTTGTTGCTTGCGACGCACAGGTGCAGGAAGTACCCAGGAGGCTTCCTCACAGATCTGTGCTATGCACATCTTCCATTCGATCACATCCTGTACTCTTTCACACACCCCCCACCCCACCCCCCCAAGTTTTCCCTGATAATGCCAGGGCAGGGACACTCTGTTCTGAGCTCATTAGTCAAGAATGTCACCAGACTGTCCTGAAGAGGGTTTTCTCTGGTGTGGGCTCTCTGTTGTTGGGAAAGAAAATCTGAAAATCATGCTATCTTTCCATGAGTCCAACTCAGGGTTGCTTTCCCTCACCTGTGTCCAGTCACTAGAAAGATCTCCTTCCAACTCCAGGGAATTCACAAAAATGCCCAAATTAGTGGCTCCCTGACAGACAGAAGAATTTAATTGGTCCCTGGAATAGTGATCCTTGAATTCATGTCTCCGAATGGTTCATGATTTTGCTTCATTTTTCTGGGAAATGTAGCCCTTCCAGTGCACTCATTTGGAGGAGGGTAGCATTCGTGCCTGCCTGCAGCCTGTTTGCAGGAATCTCTGGGAAATCTACAGGGTCAAGCATTTGATTCACAAATACTCATCAAGTGTTTACCCTTTGCTAGGTGCCGTTCTTCAGATAAGTGATTTCCAAATTTTACTGTATTTTAGAATCCCTTGGGAGCTTACAAAAATCCTGATGTCCAAGTTACATTCCATACCAAATAAGCCTCTGGGGATGGGACCCAGGCATCAGGATTTTTTGAAGCTCTCCGGGTGATTTCAATGTGCACCCACAGTTGGAACCTAGGCTTTTTGACAGTGCTCCTCAACTTTAATATGAAAACAAGTTACCTGGGGATCTTGTTAAAATGCAAATATTGATTCATTTGGTCTGGGGTGGGGCCTGGGATTCAGCAATTCTCTAAAGCTCCCAGGGAATCCTGCTGCTCTACAGACCACATTTTGAGTAACAAGCAACAAAGTTCCTTTATTCCCAGATGTGTCCAACTTTCCCGGCTCAGAGCCTCCACACATGCCATTCTTTTTTCCCTGGAACTACCTCCCTGGAACTCCCAGCCAAGATACCTCTCCATCCTTTGGTCCTCCAGGTTTACCTCGTCACCCAATATAATCTCCACCTTCTTTCTCTGTAATTCTATATCACGGTGTGCTTACTTGTTAGAATTATCACAACTCATAATTATTTATTCATTTTCTTGTTTCATTGTTTTCTCAATGATCTCTCCCACTAGTGCAAGTGTCAAGAAGCCAGGAACCATGTCTATTTTCTTCTCTACGAGTTCTATTCAGTACCTAATTCAATGACTAATACAGAGCAGGAATCTGACAGATGCCTGTTGAATGGATGACAATAGGGGATTTTCGGCAGTTGCATTAATTTTTCCATTTAAGGTAAGACAAGAAATCACCTGGAGAGCTTCAAAAAATCCTGATGCCTGGGTCCCATCCCCAGAGGCTTATTTGGTATGGATTGTAATTTGGTAATAAAAGTAACAGAAGAGAGAATCTTTGAGCATGTCTTACCGGTCCCTTTTCCTGACATGAATGTTGACAGAAGTATGGTATAACTCAAGAAGCTCAGATCCCTTTCTAACAGAGCTTCAAGAAGAACACTAGTAAAATCTACTGCATTGCCTAGGGAAGGTGCCCTGCTCTTACGAAAGGATGAATCATCGGTTTCCCAGTGTTGTCTTTTCAGGTCATTGCAGCTCACTAAAATAACACCCCAGGTAAATAATCAACAGAGAAGTACCATAAATGTCTCAGCAATTGAGTTAACCTTGGAGCTGCTTCTTTACTAACCTGATACTATATCTGAGGCCTTAGCTCCCAAGGGCAGGATCTTATCGTTTGCCAAATCTGGGACTTAGATGTCAAGCACACCAAGAATCTTGTTTAGCACCTCATTTTCAATTTAATTGGTGAAAATACACCTGCACAAAAAGTCATATTGATTTTCCATGGTCGGTGCAGAGGTCAGATGTGATAGTCTACAGGCTTTGTGCATTCCTGGCAAGGGACCACGACGAAGCCAACTGAAGTAACCTAGCGGGATTAAGAGAAGAGATACAACCTTTGTCAAGTCTCAGAAAAGCCCAGAATGGGAGACAAGGTGCTGTTCATGTGTGCCTTATTTTCCAGAAAACAAAGGCACAGAAGGACAGGCCCACTGCCTAAAGTCACCCAGCGAGTTCAGGCTGGGAAACTAGGAAGAAGAATAGCACCAGAGCATCTCTGTCCCCATTAGAGGCTTCAAGCCACTCAGCCATACAGTTTCTCTCTTCCCAAATTCACAAAGGCATTTATGTATTATATTGTTTTAAATTTTTCAAATGGGGTGTGATAGAATAACAGGTTTGTTTCAAGCATATACATCCTGAAGATAATGAATGTTTGTGCTTGCCTTGTGTATTTATTTAGTTTTCATTTAGAAAAATCAGCTGTTGCCATTGACTTTCTTCTTGGTGCTGGGATGCCCACGGGCTGTGGATACTGGTGTGTGCATGTTAGTGACATCTCCCTTTATACCTTGTAGTACAGTAAACAGAAAAATGGCCAGAAGGCACTGGGGTGGTATTTAGGGACAGGACACATGCCATCTATGTGTTTGGAGATCCCATGTGTATTAGTGCCACAACATTATTTAATATGATCCACACATGTCTAAGGAAACTTTTGGTGAGATTATCCATCTCTCGCTCACATTCCAAGGTCTGGAAGTCTCTATAATGTCTAGGGTATAGATATTCTGTGTGGTTATAAACCTCTAAGCAAAAATATAAATCAGTAAGAGTAGATGAGCGCTGGAGAACGTTTCACTTTGGCCAATCAGTTCTAACCCTAAGAAACAGGGATAAAATCCATTCTGTTGTGGGCTCCGGAAGAATCTATGAGGAACAGGAGTTTCATCAGGGTATAATATCTCACAAAGCTGGCAGAACTGAAGAAGCTGCCTTGAGAAATCACAGAAGTCATAGGATCTCAGCTTTGGATACCACACGGGGGTTCTTCTCACCTAACACAGGTGTCCTTGGAGAACATTCCTACAGCACTGTGATTGAGGGAGAGCTCAGATCTCCGGGAAGAGTTGTTCTTTCTTGGTTCTAATTTTAGAGTAGGTTTTCCTTAATTTGAGCCTATGTCAGTATCACTGTAAGCTCCACACATTTGTCTTAGTTCTCACCTCTAAAGCCATATATATATATATGTTATGTAAGAACAATCTTTCTTCTGGCCATTGCATGTCCCTTACAGCAGTAGAGTTGAATTAATGAGTTTAAAAAGAAAAGGCTCCTTCTTCCCAGCAGCAGTCCTCTGGAAGCTTAGACATAGATATTAAGAATCAGTTTATTTAGTATTCTCTTCAACACTTGGAATATGAACACAACTGCTTGTTTCTTGTATGATATGTTTCTAGACCCCTCATGCTAGCTGTCCTTCATTCATTCACTTATTCATCAAGAATTCACTGATTCACACAAAGCTCAGCGGATTTTCTGAAATACACAGAACATGGGAGGACTGTTACCTCCCTTGTGCCATCAACAAAGCAGGCCCATTGCAAGTTAGCTTCTTCATTAACAGCTGCATCACACAGTCCTGATCTGCTTCTAGCTGAGCCCACCTTTTGCTGGCTGTGAGCAGGAAAACATAAAGCAAACCAAAAGGTTCATTATAGTCATCTCCAAATACAGTTCAAGACTGTCTTGAAAGAGAATGGCAGTAGATCCAATAGAAGCTGCTGGAAAGAAGCAGATTCACTCTGAGGAAACAGGCAAGGAGCTAGAGTTTGAAACAGGCAATGGATTGTGCTGTGAGGTAGCAGGCTTCCCTTCACTGGAATTTTTCAGATGTTCAGGGTCTTCCCCCACTGGCAGCATGAACTACAAGATTTGATTCAATTCTTAAGAGTTTGTGATTTTAGTGGTCCTTCTGTCTTTAGACTTGTACATTTTTTTTCCCCTGATAATTTGGTCTTGTTTTCACTAGGTGTAGGGAATAAGCCCTCTATCTGCCGCACCTGTAGGTAAAGTAAGCAGCCCATTCTTTGCCCCATGGAGCCATCCATGTATGACTGAGGCAGGGATTTTACTCAGTTCCAGGTTCTAAGAGCTTCACATACTTTTAGTCTTGCTGTTCTTCTAAGAGTTTTAGAGCTTTATGTCTTACGTTTACTTATTTGTTAAGAGACAAGATCTCACTCTCTCACCCAGACTGGAGTGCAGTGGCATGATGATGGCTCACTGCAGCATCAACCTCCTGAACTCAAGCAATCCTCCCACCTCAGCCTCCTGAGTAGCTGGGACTGTAGGTGCACTACACCTGGCTTATTTTTGTATGTTTTGTGGAGACAGGGTCCCACTATGTTGCCTAGGCTGGTCTCCAACTCCTGGACTCAAGGGATCCTCTCACCTTGGCCTCCCAAAGTGCTGGGATTATAGGTATGAGCCACTGTATGCAGCCCATCTCTTATATTTAGGTCTTTGGTGCATTTGAGTTAATTTTTGCATTTGGTGTAAGGTAAGGGTCTTCCTTCATTCTTTTGCACATGGATATCGAGTTTTTCTGATATTAATTGCTAGAGAGACTGTCCTTTACTGAATGGACTTGGCATCCTTGTCAAAAATCATTCAACCCAATAGGCAAAGGTTTATTTCCGGGCCCTCTATTCCATTCCATTGGTCTGTACATCTAACTTTATGCCAGTGACACACTGTTTTTATTACTGTAGCTTTGTGGTAAAATTTGAAATCAGGAAGTATGAGATTGCCAGTATTGTTCTTTCTCAACATTGTTTTGGCTACTCAAAGTCTCTTGAGATTCCATATGAATTTTAGAATGAATTTTTCTAATTTTGCAAAAAAACAAAGGCTATTGGGATTTTGTTAAGGTTTGCACTGAATCTGTAGATTGCTTTGGGTGGTATGGAGATTTTAACAATGTTAAACCTTCCAATCCATGAGTATGGATATCTTTCCAATCTGTTCATGTCTTTAATTTCTTTCAGCATTTTAAAAAAAATGATTTTATTTTTTATAGAGATGGGATCTCACTATGTTGCCCAGGCTGGTCTTGAACTTCTGGCCTCAAGCAATCTTCCCACTTTGGCCTCCCAAAGTACTAGGATCACAGGCGTGAGCTACTGTGCCTGGCCCTCACCAATATTTTGTAGAGTTCAGTGTCCTAGTCTTTTACCTCCTTGGTTAAGTTTATTCCTATTTTATTATTTTTGATGTTATTGTAATTAGAAAATTTTTCTAATATTGCTATTAATCTTCTGTTTTATAGAGGAGCATACTGAGGCACAGAGACATTAAGTAACTACGCTGATTAGTAGTGACAGTGATGTTGCCACCAAACTGGAAAGCCAGGATTTGGACTCAGGCACGTGACCCCACAGTTGTGTTCTTGAGTGCGCCACTGCACCATCACTACAGGAGGTGGACTAGATTCTCATGGGCCTTCAGGATGATAAAGAATTCTCGACAATTTACAGTGGAAAATCAGGATTGCTGTGGTTTTCACCTGCTCCTCCCTGTTCTTCCTTCTTTGTCGTTTAGACAAATTCTAAACGACAGACCTTCAGCTCTCACATGCTAGAACCTTGACGAAGATTTATAGCCTATTCTCTTTAGAGTGCCCCTTTTCCTTCCTTTCTTAACTGGATTATGAATGGCTCTTATCTACTTTTGTTCTTTTTTTTTTTTTCACATTTTACTCCAATTTCCTAGAATAATTTCATAAATAATTGGAAGCTGGTTTGGAGACACAGCAATAAATTTTTTTTAAACGATGCTTTGTAGTAGCGACTCAGGCATTTTCCTTATTATGGATATGTCTGGACTGTACAAGGATCCCTTTGTCTAACCAACCTCAATAAACTGATGGATGGAACACAGGCTTCATTTGTCTTTGGCACAGTGGCACTAACCTGCTTCAGAATTTTGACATGAATTTTTAGACATTAAGTAACTTGCCTCTTTCTCATGAGCCCAGTCATCAAAAAGGGACATGGAAATATCCTAATGTTTCACCTCTTTTATTACAGGGTTTTAATAACTTAGAGAACCTCCAAATGGGAGTGCTGAAAAAATATCTGTAGTGTAACACCCTCTGTGCAACCAGATGAGAAAATAATGGAAGAAAAGACCAATGTTGCTTCGTCTCTCTCTTTCTCCATTCATCCACCCACCCATCTGAATAATGACTAAACTCTGCTTATCTTTATTCCTACATGTCCCTGCAATACATTCACTTTTCATCTCCACTGCATTGCCTCCATTCAGGCATCATTATCATTTGTCTACGTTGCTACTGCAGCCTCCCAACTGGACCCTCTTCCTCCAGTCTTTCCCTTTCTATTCCATTCAATACACTGCTACTAAGGTCATGCTCCTGAAAAAAGTCTCATCCATGGATGCACTCACGTGAAAACACTTGATTTTGAATAGTTTTGCTTCCCCTTTCTCTCACCTCCTTCCACTATATTTTCTCTAGGTAGACTTACTTTTAGGACATTCTGTTTTCCCTTCTTGGAGCACTAATCTTTTTTATCTGGTATATTAGTCTGCTCAAGTTTACTCCAAAAAATTGAAACAACTGTAGTTTCAGACAGGAAGAAATTTAATACAGGGAACTGGTCACATAGATAATAGAAAAGCTGAGAAGGCAAGCAAGGCGACTGATGTAACTCAGAGACTGCCAAGAACAATAAATCATTGCTACCCTTAGTCCTGGAGGGAGGTAGGGAAGAGATGATGTTATTTGATCCCAGGAACCAGACAGATATTAAAATCAGAGCAGGAGCCATGGACCAGTGAGAAAGGGGCTATCCTGTGAGTTCTGGAACCATGGAGGAGATTCAAACATTGCTGGGGATCCTCTTGAAACAAAAAGGAATGAGGGAGTGAAATATCCAGCTTTTCTCCTCCCCTTACCAGCCATTCTCCCACCGTGCTTTCCTTTGGCTGAATTGCATTGAAACTGGAGGATAAGGGTCCCATGAAATGCAGTCCCCTCTGATACATGGCAGGGCAGAGCAAGGTAGGAAAGTGAGCTGCATAACCAACTAATTCCCTCTTTTCAGTGTTCAGCTTAAATGATACTTCTGGAAAGTTTTTCCTGATGTTGCCATAGTTTCCAGTAATAGCCCTCACTTTAAATTTATCACCTTTTTTCACAGATGCTCATTGAATTGTTGTGTTTTCAGCTCACCTGTAAGGTTCCGCAGAACATTGTGGCCTCTATCACGTAGTGACATGACAATAAATATTTGTTGAATGGGGAACTGACCTTGGTAACTGTCCCTTATAGAAAGTGTATCACTTTACACTTGCTGAAGTGAGGTAAGTGCATATTTCTCAACATCTTCACCATTGTTTATAAGTAAACTGCCTAATTCTTGTGAATCTGATAGTTGCAATTGGTATCTCAGGGAAATTTTCATTTGCATTCCTCTTATTGTGAGTGAGGACAAGTGTCTTTTCATATGTTTAAGAATCTGCAGTGACTAATTATATAATTTGTCCATTTTTTCCATTTGGTTGTTGATCTTGGTCATACCGATTTATAGGAACTTGTTGTATATCAAGAAAATTAACTCTTTGCCGGGTGTGAGTTACAAATACTTTTTCTTAATTTGTTGTTCATTTGAGACTTAGATTATCATGCTTTACCAGGCAAAAATTTTCAGATTTGTCAATATTTTCTTTTATGATTTCTAATTCAATATGGGCTTTGATTTATTCTTAGGCATTTCTCACTCTAGTGGTCGTATATATAAAAAGTCTCCTGCTTTCTTTTGAGTATTTTATAGTTTTGTTTTCTTTTTTAGTGTTTAGATCTGTATCAATCAAAAATGTATTTTGATAACAAAGAAAAAGACGTGGATGATACTTTTGTTTTTTTTGGAGATGGAGTTTCGCTCTTGTCACCCAGGCTGGAGTGCAACGGCACAATCTCGGCTCACTGCATCCTGCGCCTCCTGGGTTCAAGAGACTGTCCTGCCTCAGGTTGCCAAGCAGCTGGGATTACAGGCGTCCACCACTACACCCAGCGAATTTTTGTATTTTTTAGTAGAGATGAGGTTTTGCCATGTTGTTCAGACTGGTCTCGAACTCCTGACCTCAGGTGATCCGCCTGCCTCAGCCTCCCAAAGTGCTGGGATTACAGGCATGAGCCACCACACTTGGCCAGATGATACTTTTTTGTTTCCCCAAAGAGATCCTCAGTTCCCCTGGTACTATTTACTTATATGCATATTTTTTTCTACAAATTAAAAATGCTAATTTTATTATGTACTAAGTGTGGATATCTCTTTGGGTTTATTTCTGGAATTCTATTATGTTCCACTGATTTGCTCCTTGATGCAGCAGTTCCTTAATGATTTAATGCTTATAATGATGAATTTTGATTGCAGTGTTCAGATGTTCTGGTTTAATGCCTATTGAAAATAGATGACAAATGATAAATAGAAATAATAGCAGTAACAAAGTTTCATATTAGTGACTCCAACCTAAACCATGAAGACATCTATAAAATGAAGTAAGATTGCTGCTTCCAGGCTGCATATGGTAGGTGGTTACAGGCTAATACTTTCACCAAAAATTAAAACCTGAATAAATTATAAAAACCACGTTTTAAAAAATGCCAGGGATTATGTAAATAAGGATAACTGAAAATACTACTTTCCAGTGAGAGGAGGGGAAATATTTCTGAGGGCCACTTATGATGTCCAGCCATTTTTCTGTTTTACTCTAGGGACACTTTGTTAATTCTGGGAATAGATTAAAGATTGGGCTTAGATAGGCAGAGAGACTCTACTGAGAGAAAGAAAACCAGCAAAACTGTAGCAACCATGCCGAGCTGGTGTGACAGGATGGGAAGTCAGAGGGACATAAATACACCACTGGATGTCCCCCATGGGCTTTTGCTGGGTTCTGATGCTATGTAGAAGACTGATGAACTAAGATGAAAGATTCTAAAATGCAGAGTAAAATCTCTCACAGGCTTGTGCTTAGGAAACAAAGTGAGCAACTGATCTCACTGCAAAACCACTCTTCTCAAGATCTCTGTCAGATTTTGAAGACACATAGGAAGGAAAGCTAGAGATCTAGGATGGAACCAGTATGGGGCAGAGCTAGGTCTCAAATCTTTTGGTACCAAGGACATAGAGACTCTTCAGGTTTTCAGTCAAAAAGCTAGAGGTCAATGCTCTAGGGGAACAGGCAAACCAGAGAGGAACTGGTTCTCACTACACTGCGACTCAGCAGCAATCCAGCTCAATTTCTGACTAAATTGAATTGATCAAAACCTTGGTTTGTCTTCCTAACGGGACAGGAGGAATACTTTCTGTTGGAAGGTAACATCTTCTAGAGTGACTACAGTTCTTTAGTACACACTATCTGGAAAACATTTTTTAAATTATTGGTCATGTAAGGAAGCAATATGACTAATAAGCAACAGAAAAATCATAAAATAGAGGCAGACCAACAGATTATCAATAGGTTGGGGTTACCAAACCAGGGCTTTAGTAAAACTGTGATTATTCTGCTCAAGTAAATAGAACAAGAAGAACAAAGCAGATGAAAGCATGGATAATTTTAATAGGTAATTCAAATCCATAAAGAGAAATTAGGTGGATATTTTGAAATGGAAAACTGTAGCAAATCTCAAACAGGATAAACACAAAGAGGCGAATTGTCAAATTGCTTAAAATCAAAACTTAAAATCTTTTAAGCAGCTAGTGGTGGGAGGAGGGGCATCTATTACTTTTAAAGAAACAATGGTAAGTAAATCTGAGAGGTATATCTCATCTGAAGTGACAAAAGCTAGAAGGCAACTGAATATTTTTCAGTGGTTGAAAGAAAACAACTGCCAATCTACAATTCTATATCCAATAAATACATCCTTCAAAAATGCAGAAACATGCATGTTTTCAAACAAAGGCAGAGTGAAAGAATTAATTAAAAACAAACTACACTAAATAAAAAGCTAAATAACATTGAGCCCAACCTTTCAGACCTAAGGAAAATGATTCCAGATGGAAACATGGAAATGTTGGAGGAAATAACGAATAGTATAATAAGAAAATATATGGAAATTTCAACAAATGCCAACTGCACAAAACAACAATTTTAATGTCTGGTGGAGTTTAAATTATATGCAGAACTGAAAATGTATGACAATAATAATGCAGCAGCGACTGTGAGTAAATGGAATGTAAAGATTTCCAGCAATGTAAGTAAACTGGTAAAAGCAATCATTTATATCAGTACTATAAGAAGTCAAGAATGCCTATTATAATCACTAAGGGAACAATAAAATAATTTAAAACTAACAATAGAAGAAAAAATTAAATAAAACATTGATTACTTCCAAAAATGATGAGAAAAAAGGAGAACCGCAGTAGATCAAATAGAAAACAAACAAAAAGGGAGTCAATGTTAATTCAAACTTATCCATAATTATATAAAATATAAATGAACTAAATACTCTGTCTTAGTTTGTTTTCTGCTTCTATAAAAGAATACCAACAATCAGGTAATTCGTGAAGAAAAAAAAATTACTTCTCACAGTTCTAGAGTCTGGGAAGTCCAAGAGCATAGCTCTGGCACCTGGCAGGGCTTTCATGCTCCATCATGAGATGGCAGGAGGGCAAGCCAGCACATCCCAGAGAGAGAGAAGTCAGGCCAAACTCTTGTTTTGTTTGTGTAATCAGAAACCCACTCCCATGATAATGGCATTAATCCACTCATGAATACAGAATTCTCATGACCTAATCATCTCTTAAAGATCCAGCTCCCATTACCATTACATTGGTAGTTAAATTTCAACATCAGTTTCCATGGGAGCATTCAAACCATACCATACTCTCAATAAAATAATACTATTGTCAGACTTCATAAGAAAATCAAAATAAAGTATATAATACTTACAAGAGCATAAAATTTCAACATAAAAGGATAGGAAAAGATATACTGTGCAAACATCAATCAAAAGGAAGCTGGGGGCCAGGTGCAATGGCTCACATCTATAATTCCAGCACTTTGGGAGGCCAAGGCAGGTGGACCACTTGAGATCAGGAGCTCAAGACCAGCCTGGACAGCGTGGTGAAACCCCATCTCTACTAAAAATACAAAAAAATTAACCGGGTGTGGTGACACGTGCCTGTAATCCCAGCTACCAGGGAGGCTGAGGTAGGAGAATTGCTTGAACCCAGGAGGTGGAGGCTGTAGTGAGCTGAGATCGTCCCACTGCACTCCAGCCTGGGCAACAGAGCAAGACTCCATTTCCAAAAAACAAACAACCAAAAAAATGGAAGCTGAGGAGTCTATACTATTATCAGAAAAATAATTAGTTAGAAAAACATTTTACCATGATAAAGTGGTAAGTCTAGCAAGAAGAACTTATAACTGTGAATATTTATGTGTACCAAAAATATAATTTAAAATACATAAAGAAAAAAGTAAATGGTAAAATAGACAAATCCAAAATCATAATAAAGACACTAACACTTCTTTCTTAATACCTTTGGTGCCATTATGCTAATTAGGCCTCTTTGTCAGAAAGTAGCAAGAGCAAAAAGGTTATGTAGCAGGTTCATGCCATGTATTGCAAGCTGTCCTGACACTTGGGTCGTATGTCCCACCAGATCCAATAGTATTGGGAATATCTGTGGTTCTTAGAAGTTTCCGGAAAACCCCATGAGGATATTCACAGACAAGTTCTAGATTTTAGAGTAAGGGCATGTCCTCTTCAGCCAACAGTTCTTTCCTTGAAAAGCAGCTCCAGATTATGCCTGATTGTGGGATACTAAATGACTGTGCAATCCCAACTTCTCTTGAACTGGGTATTACCTGATCCACTGAATCGTAGCATTTCATTGTAAAATAAAAATGAACATAAAAAGCTGGACCTGAGCAGATAAGGAGGCACAAGTATACTTACAAGCCGGCATCTCAGACTCCTAGGATACCTGTTCCTACTGCTGTGTAGGAGCCCATACCCATGACCCATGGAAGTTCCTTAAAACCAGCCAATGGATGAAGAAACCATGTGGGCTAGGTTTATAGATGAAGCTGCCTGTTATCTGCATAGAATTTGCCTTATAGTCCCATGTGGGGTGATCCCTGAATGATAATAATGAATGGAAAAGCTCCCAGAGGGTCTAATTTCATGCACTACATATAGTTGCCCACATTATGTGGAAAGAGTTATAATTACAATTATGGATCTACATTAATATCATGGGAGGTAGCTGGTGAGTTGACCTGCTGAATAAGGACTTGGAAAGTTGCAAGAAGTTCTGGGGGAAATAGTAGATGGGCAACTCTTGGAATGGGCAAAGAGTATATAGATATTTGTATACCCCATAAATGCCCAGACAGTATTGACGTCAGAGAATCTGCTTAATAATCCAGTCATGACGATAAGTTACCCTTATCCTGGATCTCAGTCAGTCTCCCTCTTTCACCCCCCTATGTTACTATACACTGGGGCATGAAGGACCATGCTTAAGACTTAGCAGATTCCCTGGAATATCTCTGAGTACATCTCTTTTGCCCAACAATTATGGTAAAATAACTGTAGCAACCCAATAATCACAGGATGACTAAGCACTCAGATCCCACAAAAATGAAGGTTTAGTTACACCCTTATAGAGAACACAGGCCAAGATGAATGTCAGGGAACATGAGATGGGTAAAAGAAGGCAGGTATGATGATCAACTTGGTCTCATGACCAACTATGAAGGTAGAGCTATGTTTTATATTGTTTCTTTTTCCCCTGCTACATTATAGCTTATAGGAAAAACACTGACAATAATGTTTTAAGTTTTCAATGGGAATATGACTGAATACATCCTGAGTGGATACCACTGAAAGGGTTTTGGGTGTCCCCTGTGTGGAAATCACAATATTTTCATCCAAACAACAAGTGTAGATGCTGAGGGGCAAAAGAGGAGGACTAAATCTTTTGTATTGCTCATTGAATCAACTCTCTACATTTTCCCGTCTCATTCTGTACCTAAAGTGGCTTATTTTTATGGCCTCTATTAGTGTGTTAATCTCATTCTGCCTTCTCGTTGGGTTTGACTAATAGGAGGCCCAGGTGGGAGTCAGGAAGGCATGAAGAGAGAGTGATATCAGGGTATTTATGCCCATAAACACCCGCCAAGAGGTTGGTGGTGGTGTTCTTAGATAAGGTCCTATTAGGAGACCCTCTGGCTTCCCGTGAGGACTCTCTATCTCCTTCAGGCCCAGGAATGGTAATGGCCCTGTGCTGTTTCCCTGGGGTAATGCACTACCCCTTGCTGGTTTCCCTAAACTCTGCACCACCTTTGTAATTAGTCTGTCCACTAAATCCCCCTTAATTACTCATTCGGGTGCTCAAGTGAGAGATAGGTCTCAAATCAAGAGTTCTTAACACAATAAAATAATTGGAGGTGATCATTGTCCAGAAAAGATAACGTAAGACTCAACTTTGCTGCTAAAATGCTGGAAAAGTCACTACTTTGCAAAGCAGGTTGCTAGCATTCAGCACAGCAGTGTGGGCACCCTGATCGCCAAATGAATGAGATGACATTGTAGGGCCATGACTGGTGATTTCTGTCCTCACATTTTCAGTTGCCATTTCTGGGGCAGGCTCTTGAATAGGACCCATTAACTACTTGCTGAGTTACACTTCCACAATGTGAAGCTGATGTCATTGTTCTCCTCAAGTGCAGCTAGAGGATACCTTTACTCTAGAGATACCAGCTGGTCTCGCTGTTCTTCTCTCCTGCCCAACCCAAAGCAACTTGGCGTGTCTTTCATCAGTATTTCCCCTCTGTTTTTAGCATGGAACCCTGTAAAAGAGGTTGGTGTGGCACCATGGCCTCCGTTCTTCTCTCGGACACTCATCTTCTCTGGAACTAATATACAGAGTATTTTCAGTTTCTCTTAAATTTGCTATAGTGCCTAAAAACAGACTTTAAAGGAGCTGTTTGGATCATTTACAAGCTGCCACAACGTGGTGTCTGCATAGGACATGAAGAATTAAGTGTTAAAATGTCCAAGTCTTCCTCTCTCTCTCTGAAGGGGTCTTCATGAGTGTTTTCACTCCCTCCCGTGAGAAGACACAAAGAGGTCTATGTGTGAAGCGTACCCAGCCTTCCACGCATCTGGACTGCTTCCACAATCTGTTTGCACAGGCAGCTGCAGGAGATCTGATGTACCTTGGCTCTGCACTACGCCAACACGGCACTTCACAGGAACTTCCCCAGGAGAAGTGCTGAGCTACCCATGCCTGTGGCTGCAGCTTCCATCCATTCAGCTGATGGAGATTTGTATAGGACTAAAGTATCCTTCTCCTCAGGCTGCTAACCAGGTTGTGAACTGAGCAGGTGGCACCTGGGTCATCCTAGGAGTTAGGGCTGTAATTCCACCCAGCTTCCAGTTTCCTTTCTGTCTCCAGTTTCCATGTCCAAATTTGGCAGCTGAACTGCAAGTCTGAATTATGTCATCTTCCTGGTCATCAGTGTCACTGTCCTGTCTGACAGTTCCCTTGCAGGTTCCTTTTACCAGTTTATTCAGATCAGAGTCATTTCTCAGGTGTTGAGCTAAAATAAGCAGCCTAATTAGGAAATCTCTGCACTTTCACAAAAGGCCTTCAATCAGTTATACCTTCTCTTGAAGAAGAGTGGTGGCTGGGGTCAAACTTGTAATGGTGTTCATTATAAGGTATCTTCAGTAGATACACAAGCAGTTTTGGTTGGGATGGCCCAGGCTATTTCTCCTGTGAACATTATCAGATGTGATCTGTACCTCTACAAACCACTCTTCACTTAAACCAGATAGCATGAAGCATGGTGTGGCCGTTTCCATTGTTGCAGTGCGTTCAAATTCCCCGAAGGTTGAGGATGGGTTGACTGCTTTTATTTTCCTTATCTGTATGATCACCTTATGCATTTGTTACTCTCATAGGATTAATGGCAACCTCAAAAAAAAAAAAAAAAAAAAAGAGTCAACCCCATGGAGGCTTGTTGTCTCCAATTCCCACAGAATTATTTGGTCATTATACCAACACCTGCAGCTTATTTGGGCTTTTATAATTAAGTAGTCTCTGTCTTCACAAGTCTTGGTGAAGATTGGTCTTGGTGGAGATTTGTATAATCACTGGATGTAAGAGCATTGCTTTTAGGGAACGGCCTGTATCTGGAATCTTGAGCACTAATCACCCCTCCACTCCAGCATAAAGTGTTTTAGCATTATGGATGTCTCTCTATTCTTAGCAAAACTCAAGTTTAACAAAAACAAGTCATGTTTATGCTACAACTTAATTCCAGCTAAAAACCTTATCAGTATGTTTTTTAAATGTTACAATTTCTTAAGAAAATATCTGCCAGTCTTCTCTTGTGTGTTTTTTTTCCGATCAAGAGATTACATCAGCATCTATATTAAGTGAACATTCCAGCCTACCTTTTTTTTCCTTTGACTGGAGTTTTCATTTCTGACAACTGCGGGATTTGTTTTCCTAGTCCATACTTACCTTTTACTTCAAAAACTCTGAACCATTTCTTTTTTCTGCCAAAACATTAGTGGCTACCATTGGTAAGAGTGGCAAATCAATACCATTATAAACAGAGCTGATATGATTTACTAATAAGAATTAATTGTTGATCTTAAGACTTCTGAAATATTTTCATTGGCTTTACATTTTAATATGCATATTAATTAAGAATTATTTAGAAAGAAAGACGTGTGTGAAAGTACCATGATATATTATTTTACTGAATATCAGAAAAACAAGATAAGAAGAGTTGGGTTAGAAATATGCAATGACTATTTCTTCTTGAAGTTTTCTCTGGTGAGTTAATTTTCTATTTAACAAAAAGTTTTCTACTTTCTAGATGTCCATTTTCCTCTTGGATATAGTTGTTTTTAATGGGCAGAATTCAGTTGTCCAAAATGATGACACATATTGATTTATTTGGTTGTTCTTCTCTTTCTTCTCTGATATGATAACTTTAATAGTTAGCATGGCAGCCACAAAGGCAAAATTATGCAATTTCCTATTCCTTAAAATACTTTCTTCTAATTATTAAGACATTTCTCTTGTATTTCTGTATAGAATAGTATTAGGACAAGTTGTATATTATGTCATAACCTATGATATAATAGCTAATATTTATATAGCATTGTGGTAGGTAGAATAATCATTTCCCAAAAGATGTCCACATCCTAATCCCTGAAACTTGTAAGTATGTTGTCTTATATGGCGAAAAGAACTCTGCATATGTAACTAAGCAAAGTATCTTGATGGGAAGATTATCCTGGATTACCCCACTGTGCTCAGTGTAATCACAAGGGTCCTTACTCCTGCAAGAGGGCTGTAATTAAAAAGTCAAAAAACAATAGATGTTGGCGTGGATGTGGTGAAAAGGGAACATTTTTGCACTGCTGGTCCTTGTAAAAGAGTCATCTGTGAATGTTTCAGTTACAGGGGTTGAAAAGAGGAGAGGTATTTTAGAGGTCTCTCTTGAAGATGATTAGGATAGACTGCTTAGTAGGCACAGTAGAAGAGCTTGTGTTGTGTTCAGCAGATACGCAATCTTAGACTTCCAAAGTTCCTAACTCATTCTGTCTGCTTCATTCACTGTCTGGGGTTGCCCTTATTCACTCTGAATAGAATCTGATTGGCAATATTTGGAAATTTGCTCCTTATTTGGGCTGCTCCCTTTTATTTTTTAAAGTTTGATTTGTTTTTTGAGATAAGGTCTCTCTCTGTCACCCAGGTTGGAGTGCAGTGGCATGCTCCCAGCTCACTGCAGCCTCCACCTCCTGGGTTCAAGCAATCCTCCCACCTCAGCCTCCCAAGTAGCTGGACCACAGGCGCATGCCACCAAGCCTGCCTAACTTTTGTATTTTTTGAACAGAAGGGCTTTTGCCATGTTGTCCAAGCTGGTCTCGAACTCTTAGGCTCAAGTGATTCACCCACTTTGGCCTCTCAAGGTGCTGAAAGTATAGGTGCGAGCTGCAGCCCCAGGCCTGGGCTGCTCTCTTTTAACTACCAGCTCTCTGTGTGCTTCAAAGGGCTGATATAGTAGGTATTCTGGAGGCGTATTATCTTTTATTACTCCCAATTATTCTAAGAGGTATATAATGTTATGATTTCCTTTCTACTGTTGAAGAAATTAAGGATTAGAGAGGTTACCTTGGCCACAGTCTTAGGGTTAGTGAATAGGTTTGATCTTATATCTGTTGGACCTAAGGTACATTCTTCTAACCATTAATCAAGGTTTTGAAACTGAGTGTGGACTGCAGGTGCTATCTGTTCTCATAAAATTTAAATTAATAAAGGAAAGGAGAGCCACTTACCTATTTATTAAGTTTGTCCACTAGCCTATCTTCCAGAGTAACCACAGCAACCTCCCCAACAGAATACTTTTACTCTGGAAGTTTCCTGAATCACAACAGCCTGAGTGCAATGGGATCATGATAAATAACAGTAATAAAACATGCATCTATGGTTTGGCGCACAGCAGAAGAACCACTGGAATCCCAAGCTTCTTAGTGAACCTTCCTTGTGTATGTGGGCGGGTGAGTGGGCGTTTCTGTGTCTTCCCACCTCTCAAGATGGCGTTTTCCCTCTACCTCTCAAGATGGCACGCTTCCTCTTCCCTTTCTGGGAGGGGTCTGTCTTTTCTGCTTTCCCCAGCACTCCATGCCAACTTCCACCCCCTGACTTGGCATTTCCACGCACTTTCCACACTGGTGATGACACCGTTGTGGTCCTAGCTGCCTTTCCGTTCTGCTCACTGAAGGGGATGGATAATACCCTCATACTTTTGTTACTAGGTCATTGAACTGAGCTGAGTTCTTGGTTTCTCTGCATTTTATTTCCCATTTCTTCATGGTCCCCTAGTTCCCATTCACCAGGCTCATTCTACTAAGGACATTCTTAAAGATAACACCATGCCCTGACTCACATTGAATGTAGAGCTCCAAGGAAGCTCACTCATCCTTGCCTTTCTCTTGTCATTAGGAGCCAGGTCTGGCATGTCAAGGAGTGTCCTCTGTACCATTGCTGTGCTCTGTTTCAGGGCTGCAGCCCTCGCCCTTCGTGTTTCTAGCCACTACGTCTTTCCTGAGACCACTTGGTCCTTCAGATATGCACAGACATGCCTGAATTCTTGATGCTCACATGATTTAGGCCCTGGGAACTTTGCCTCCTACTTTTCATGACTTTTCCTGCTGTGTTTTCCCTTCAACAATCATCTGTTACATCTTTTTCACACTCTGAAAGCTCTTCCCTTCACTCACCCAACTCCCAACCCATATGGTACCCTTATTTTTCTCTCTTTCATGACTAATGCTTCTACACTACTACCCTTTCCTCAGTCACAGTCCCATATCATGATGTCCAATAAAGTCGTCTACATTCCTGAAACAAAGTCAGGCCAGCCTTCTGCCTCTGGAATCTCTTTTGCTCTTATCAAAAGGGTTCTAAATTGGGCTATTCATACCCTCATGGATAAGCAGGGCAGTCTTTTGGTGGTAGAGGAAGAAACTATTGAGCTTCTGTTTATATTGATTTTTCACTGAACAGTGGTAAAGAGTGCACTGTATGGGTCTTTTCTCTGTGTCTTAACACCATTGCTCTGGGTCTGAATAACAAAAGGTGCTGTATCACAGACGGTCCCTGAGGGATTCTGAGGAAAAGGTGTGCTGGAGGCTTGGCAATCCCTTGGCCGCTGGTTGTCAGCAGAGTAGCACATATTGTCATGTGTGTTTGCCTGGTTATGTGGATTACAGATTATACTATCTGGCATTACTAAGTTAAATCTCATAAAATGTTTAAGTGGCATATAAAAATGGCTGCAAAGAGATCACTAAGGTGATGCTAATAATGACGACAAAGGAAAAGGGAAACAATGGCTCTCCTGTGCCCCGTAGAAACTCTCATCAACCAAGTTGGGAGCTAAAAACAATGAATATTTAATCCCATATGAGACAAGAAGTCCAGATAATCAAACAAAACTATTTAACATATGGATTTAAAGTCATTATGGTTGAGAATGAATTTCATTTAAAGATATATATATATATATATATATCTGTGCTTTCAGATAGCAGCCATCACAATAGCAAAAACATTTAAAAAAATTAAGATCCAAACATTATAATATTAAGGTTCTAAAAATATTTGCTACCATAATAAACGAAAATAAAAACCATTAACAAAATGGTACCAAAAATAAAAAGTAAACTTAAATATTTTTACTTTCTCATCTTTACACTTCAATTTTTTCTGGCATATCTTATATAAATAATATACAATATAAAGTATGTTATTATTATAAATAATGGACTTTTATATTATGTTGTATTTCTGAATATTTGAACACATGACTCAAAAAAGAAGTGGATTGAAGCTGGAGTTAGTGTCTTTGAAAGGAAAAGAAAGGCAACACATTCTTAGATAAACGTGTACTCAGAATATTTTTAAATCATTACACGTGAATAAGAAAGAATTGATTTTCTTTGTATTTCCTCTCATACTTTTCTAATTTCAATATCTGTATTCTGATGTTCTCCTTTAAAATTGAAATGCCAAGCTGGGCATGGTAGCTCATGCCTGTAATCCCAGCACTTTGGAAGGCCAAGGCAGGAGGATCACTCGAACCCAGGAGTTCAAGACCAGCCAGGGCAACATAGTGAGACTCTATCTCTGAACAAACAAACAAACAAAAATTAGCTGTGGTCCCAGCTACTCAGGAGGCTGAGGTGGGAGGATCACTTGAGGTGAGGAGGTTTAGGTTTTGTGAGCCATGATCTAAAAAAATTAAGAAAAAAAAAATATAAACCAAGCCAACTTCATCCTAACATTGTAATTCTGTGAAGTCCAACCATGTCACACCTCCCTGTCACACCTTGTGCTTTCTTCCCATCTCAACATCCTTACCACAGCCTTCAGATCCCTGCAGGCTCTTCCTCACCCACCCCCTTCCAGCCTTCTCTCCTCCTCCTCCTCCGGCCTCCTCTTCCCAGCCTCCTCCTGCTTCATGGACTCTGCTTCCTCTGCCTGTGCCCTTTGCTTTTCCGACATGTCAGGCCCCTCCTCTCTCAGGCTCCCAGATTTCCACAGGGTTGAAGCTCTGATCTACTAAAACCTTTCTTAACAACTATTACATTCTTGGTGAGGGCTTCATTGGCCACCAAAACCACATCTATCCTTTTCCCTTGCTTTATTTATCTTGTAGGCACTCATCCCCATCCAATACGCTCTCTATTTCTTTTGTCTGGTTTACGTCTGTTACCTTTCAATAGAACATGAGTTCTATGAGGGCAGGCAATTTTGTTTATTTTCATTTCTAGTGCCTAAACACTGTCTGGTACATTACTCAGGCTTAATAAATAGTTGTTAAATAAATGAACAAATGAAGGGTCCGATATTATACTGTTATACAATTTAACTATTACAGTTTTATAACATATGAAAAGGGAGGTTTGATTTACCCAAAGACTAGGACTTTTCCGAAGTGTTCAATGTTATCATCTTGATGCACCTACATCAAGGGCAAAAGACTTCAGCAGAAAAGAAGAGGGCAAAAGACTTCAGGAGAAATATTTTGGGCTTTCAACACATAAAGTATTACATTTTGAAGACCTATACTTCTTTAAATTCCTAGGAAATATATTTAGAGGAATTCTCTTTTGAAAAATTTCTTTCTTAGATTATTAAAATAACTCTATATAGAAAATGCATAGAAATGGTAAGTTCAAGGATGTGGAATTAAAAATAGCGTATTGAAGGAAGTGATTTCATTGACTCTACTGCATAGAAAAGTCACTAAAAGGGTCTATGGCCATACTACCCTGAATGTGCCCAATCTTGTCTGATCTTGGAAAACTCACTAAAAGGAAATTTACCCATGGGATCATCAAGGCTACAGATCTTTGGAAAAATTAAAAGTCCATGGAATAATCCGGGGAGCAACACGACTGGGAGAGTTCATAGAGGAAAGAAGACGATTTTATGGGTAAGAGTGGAGAGGAGAAACAGCATCGGAATAACATCCACTTCAGAAAGCAGTGAGCATTGGGATAATTTCCTTCTTACAAGACAATCTGTCCATCTTTTGCAAGGGGAGCTAAAACTAACTGAGAGAATGACTGAAGAGCAGGGTTTAATTGGTAGAAGTCATAACTTTTACAGAATTGTAATCATAGTAATTACCACACATCACAGAAATTTCTCACACTGAAGGGAATTGATGGCACAGGTCTTCTTCTTTCTTACGAATCTAAGTAATTTCTGGCCTAAGGGTCATGGGGGAAATAAAAACTCATGGTGCCTCTAAGTTATTTTATCCATTCCATTAGTAACACTCTTTTATCAGCAGGGCGGGCCTTCAGAAAAGGGGTCATGCACCAATTATCATCTGTTGCACACACAACTTGCAGGACATTCCTGACGTTCCACATTTCCAGGACACAACTGAGATACTGCAAAAAACAAACCAGTTACTTTCCCTCTGCCATAAGAAGACCCCTTGCTTGCATCTTACTCTTCAGCAGCTCCTATAGAAAATCAAGTTATCAATGAGCTACTAAATAATTGACATCACTTTTTATTGTTTCTGATTTTTCTCAGGTAAAGACACTAGTTATAGCATATACAATCTTTATTTGGATAGCATTGTTGGATTGACAGAAATTCAACTTGGTATGATATCATGCATGTATTTAAATTTTTTCCATTAAGAAAATTCTTAAATGTAATGATACTTTCATAATTCTGATGCAAGAATCCTTTAAATTCTGTGCTAATGGAGAAGTATAACTGCCTTCTATGGTAACCCATCAATAATCAGTTATTACATATTGAAATTTGTTATGTGGAAAGAGCTTTCTTGCTAATTTTAAGATCCTTGAAAGTATGAGCTATGTTTAATTTCTCTCTCCTCCCTTACAACTTTGTGTTTGTACATGATAGATACTCAATAAATGTCTCTTAGTTAAATGATAGACTCAATCAATACATGAAAGATTGAATTAGAGATGAGTATTAAAGACATAGACTCTCTCTAAGAACTTTAGAATGTAAATGGGGAGACAAGGCATAGTTTAATAAAGATGTAAACATGGAATAGTAAGTGTCAAGCAAGTGGTACAGATGATAACTTTTAATGAAGTCCAGCCAAGGAAAGACCTCAGGGTGAAAGTTGAACTTGAACTATACATTAACAAATTAGTAGGAATTTAGTAACTGGAAAAGATGCTAGGATATTACTTGCAGGTACTCCTAGGGACAGAATAAAAAACCTACAGAAGAAGGAACATTAGATGTGTTCCTGGGATTGCGAAGAGATCGGTTTAGCAGAGGAAAAAAAATAAAGGACATGAATGAGAAATAAGAGTGGAAGAATAGGCCGGTCGCGGTGGCTCAAGCCTGTAATCCCAGCACTTTGGGAGGCCGAGACGGGCGGATCACGAGGTCAGGAGATCGAGACCATCCTGGCTAACACGGTGAAACCCCGTCTCTACTAAAAAAATACAAAATCTAGGCGGGCGCGGTGGCGGGCGCCTGTAGTCCCAGCTACTCGGGAGGCTGAGGCAGGAGAATGGCGTGAACCCGGGAGGCGGAGCTTGCAGTGAGCTGAGATCCGGCCACTGCCCTCCAGCCCGGGCGACAGAGCGAGACTCCGTCTCAAAAAAAAAAAAAAAAAAAAAAAAGAGTGGAAGAATAGACTGGAGTCAGACTGGGAAGTCTGCAATGCCAAAGGAGTCTGGACTTTATCCTACAGGCAAGGTTGAACTGTGTACAATTAAAGAATTCATTCCATCATCAACAGATACTTACGAATTCCAGGCAAGATGCTAGAGACACAAGTTAAGGACGTACATAGACACAGTGCATGACATGGAAGCGATAGGTCCAATGAATGTGTGATGAAAGTGTGGTAGTTGAATCTATCTATGCTGACTTAGCACACGGGGCTTCTGGGACCAAGTCCTGCCTTTTGCTTTGGACATTTTCCACTGTGCCCAGATAAAGAAAATGATGGCAGCATGTGGAAGAGCCCCAAGTGCTCAGCTCCAGGGGCCACCTCCAGGCAATTATCTCATTTTAACTACCCACCTTTTCCCCATCGGAGCTGAACTTCTACCAGAAAACCTTAGCAATGCCAATTATTAGTGTTTACGAAGGCTTCTAAATCTATCATAAGACAAGTAGGAAATTTCTTAATAATTTTCAAGTTCCTCAAAATCACAGGGAAAATTACCATATACTCCTTAATACTTGACACATAGAACATGAATATTATTTCTCCTTCAATCAGAACCTATGATAGAAAAAAATTAAGGTTTCTTTATATTTTAGTGACTTAAAATGAAAATGAAAGTTTAAATGTTAAAATGAAAACATATACAGAAATTTCATCATTTTTACCCCATGTATGGCACGGCAAGAGCCAAAAGGTAACCAATTTAATTTTTGGCAATGTAGAGAATTATCACGGTATTTTAGTGTATGTGCTGTGGAGGTGAGTATTCTCATGGTATTTTAAATACACTTAAAGACACACGCTTCTTCATAAGTGTATGACCACTGTCTTTTAACTTTCAAGTAAGAGGAGACTAAATTCTACCATGTTTGCAGAGGAGGTACCTTGGCCCTCACTAGAAATTTAACTTGCTTTAAACGCGAACTTCAAGCAAACGAATCTATTCAAAATTTTAATTTGGGTGGGTGAGGGGGTGCTTTGCTTTTGTAAGAGAGCTTGATAATCTTTCCCTGTTGAGCTCCTCAGTCTCCCAGGCTCCGTGGAGCTGCAGGATGTCATGCACTTGGACAGCAGCCACCTTGGAAAAATCAAAGCAGGCATAACTTGGTGTTAATGACTTTGGTAGCTTAGAGAAATAAAAACCTAGGAGCAGGTCCTCACGTGAGGCCTCCAGGGGTGAGGTGGTTTTCCTCTTTGCAATAAGATTTACTCTTTGTAAGTGTGCTCAAAGTTAGATTCCTGGCCCTGCTCCAACTGGTTCAGGCTGACAATTCTGAAATGCCTCCCTTCCTGTCCTAATCAAAGGCCTACAACCAGGACCACAGAAGCAACCTCTGTTTATGATGGACCCTTGTCTAAGGATCAGGTTTCAAGCATAGTTTTCTACTTGCAGGCAGTTTTACCTGACTTTCTTCTTAGCTTTCCAGCATTTCCGCTTCCTGGGCCTCAGACACCTATCTTCCCAATAACCTATGACTGGCCTCCTTGGATCCCTAGTTTCTCCCTTGCTCTTACCTCTACTAAATCCATATGCTGCGGATCTTTTACCTTGACCACTGGGCTCCTGTCGGCTAGTTCATGCTTGCCTCAGCCAGGAGTGCAGTCTCATACAGTTGTCAGATTTGCTAGCCAGGACCTAGACTTTGATTTCCTTGCTGAGCTGCTCCCCACAGACACCATACAGCTGTAAGACCTTATTCAGAAGGTTATGGAGTCACTTCCTTGGGAAGTTTTCATAAGAAAGGCTGAACAAACTTGCTTAGATAGTATGAGTCCAGCCTTAGACACAACAGCAGCCTTATAATTTTACGATCCTTACCAACGCTTAGGCTACAAGTCATATCATGCCATTCTACAAACAATTTCTGTGAGTTGCAAACATTTCTGACAACCTTATCTCAGGTTCAATTCCAGGTCTCCCTCACATGAGATGTGTCATGTATGTGTGGATATAGGTCTCACAAACACTAAAAGAAATGTCGATTTGGGATAATATATAGAAATCAAAGCAAAAGACACACAAAAAATGGAGGACTTTTATTCTTCTCTGTCACTATTTCTATTAGAAATCCCAGTTGACAACCCTTATCATTCATTTTACCTTTGGAGAGATTTCTGAGTACTTCCAGTCACTTTTATTTGAATTATTTTGGCTTGCTTTTTATTTAAGGGATTAAAAAAAGGAGGGGCATTCTGAATTAAGCCTTCCCACATACATCTGTGTGAGGGAGACAGGTATCAAACCTCCCATAGGTGATTCTGTGGCCAAAAAGCTTCAAGAGGGGAGCTTGTCTTGAAAACACAGACAAGATGAGTCAATATCAGACATCAGAGACCAGGAGGCCCTTGCTCATGAGCCCCAAGGCACCCCATGGTGGGATGTACAGAAGCCCTCCCAGGTGAGGAGAGGCAGGTAGTGGGATCTGGCTGAAGGAAGCCTTTCTCTGTCTCCCAGTATGCTGGCTTAGTACACAGGGCTGCTGGGCCCAAGCCCTGCCTTTCATATTGGATGTTTTCCATTGTGTCCAGATAGAGAAAACAAACAATGGTGGCATGAAGAGGGGCCATCTCCAGGTAATTCATCTCACTTCCAGCTGTCCAGGGTTCTCCCATCAGAGCTGAAATCCTACCCGGCAGACTGGCCACCAGACAGCTGGACCTGGACATTTCCTTCAGCAGCGCTAATTCCTAGTGTCTTTACAGGAATCCTGACCCAGAAAGTCACCTCAATAGGTAAGAGGTTAAAAAAGCACAAACAGGGGAAACAAACTGGGTGATAAAAATTCTTGAGCCCTGGGGAGTTCAGAAAGGGGATTTGGAGCACAATTCACACTTGGGCCAGCCAGCTCTGTTCATGCTGATAAGTCTTTTTTTGAGAAAAACAAATGAATTCATATCTGATAAACCAGCACATTGATAATACCGAATTCCTTTTGCCTTTCTAAGGCTCTGTCAGGGAGGAGGGATAGATTAGTTTTTGCTGTGCAGGGGCAGAGGGTGGTGAGATTTACTGTAGATGTTACACAATGAAATATTTTCTAGTTTAATCAGTTTTGCAGGGATTGTACTGTTAAATGTCCTTTATTAAGAAATACCTTCATGTCCCGTAAGACTATTAGAATGACAGTTGATAACATCTGTTTTAAAAGTGTTCATTGTTCCTATCACAAGTAAGAGCAGCTTGGTTGATCCCAGTAGAGTTCTGATAAATGTTTATGTTTTTGTGGGGGTAGACCAAGTGCTGTTCCTCCAAATGGTATTTTCTACTGTATACACATGTACGTAAAACTTATTCTCCATGTCACCATCCTCAGACACCTAGCAACCAGTGACCCCCTCTCAAAAAACAAAACAAAACAAATTAAACAAACAAACCAAAAACGGAGTAAATAAATTAGCCTGGGGCTGCATTCTGAATGGTAGCTCTCTTTGATACCTGTCTCCTTCACACAGATGTATGTGGGAAGGCTTAATTCAGAATTAAGGTTCTAGAACAACTTCTTCCGAAATCTGCATCTAGACTTAGTACCACCTTACACCCATCAGTACTTTGCTGCATTCGTTAAAAGGTAGAACACAAGTCAAAAATTCCAGAATAATCTACTGGCTGTAAGCAGGACATATGAAGCAGGAAGAGAGCCCGGTAGAATAACTTTTTCTTCTCTCTGGGTAATTTGAAAATTAGATTCTATAAAAGATGATGTTTAAGCTGGGTCTTAACAAGTGGATAGGAAATAGGCAAGTGGAGGTACTTTTCCAAATACACCTAGTACAGTCTGGCATGCTCAGTTATTTAGTCATGCATTTATTCAGTCACCCACTCATTCATTCAGCGGAAAAGCTTAATACACACTGAAGATAAAATTCCTAGGCAGATAGACTTGATTGTTTTCGTCACACAAGATGACGTAGTCACTTGAGGGCTACAGAGAAGTAGACAATTATAATACAGCGATCAATACTATAGAGGACAAGGAAAGAGGGGCAGATCCTTCAGTAACAGAGAGTAGAAGGATAAAGAAAGGTAGGTCTGTCTTCCATCCTGCTCTCTTTCCAGTCCTTCCTCTCTAAAACACAGAGAAATGTTCTTTTGTCATTATTTTCATAGCCACATATGAATTTACTCCTTGGAGTCCCTTAGGAGAGTATCTGATATGATTTTGGCCAAAAATATTCAGAATCAAGGGTATATTAATCCATCTGTTTTGTTCCCTTGAGTCTAAATTAATGGATTTTTCTTAAAATATGAATTAGATTTTGTTTCTTCCACTGAATCCAGGCCCTGGCATAGGCCCTGCTCGATTCTCATTGCTCTGGGCTGTGGGTTAATGACAGTTTTCAGAGTCCCATGTAGAGTCCTGTTGATTTGTGTTGGGATGTGGATGTCATCCCTCTCTCACCTGCTGCCAACCCACATAGAACTGAGGTGTCAGAAGCTTCTCTGTGCCTCAGTTTCCCTTAATTTTAAATAAGAAGTTCAGATTAAAGGAACTCTAAGTTCCCTTTCAATCCTTTTACATTCAAACTTTTCCCTTTCATTCATTTATTAAAAGATGAGTCTTTGAAATCAATGGTGCTTTTGCATCATTAGAGGGCAGACTTCCCTTGGAGTAGGAAATGAAGGAGAGTGTTGAGAAATTAAAATGTTTGATATGAAGCATTGGATTCCTCTTTTGACGGGAGAGCACCAGAGAGAGGAGGAATAGAGGAGCGAATGAAGATGATGAAGCAATTACCCACTAACCCTAGAGCAAATGTCCTCTACTAATCAAATTCTTGTAGTATAGTGTGTTGAGCTACAAGTCCCATTGGAAGGTCATGAAATCAGCATTAAAAAATGAAACAAATTACACAGAATCGAAAATAGGCTACATTTTACATGACAAGAAGAGATACTGTTTCATGAAATTATTTTCTTATCCACTATATGTGTGGGGTGTGTTTACTAAATCACACTATAAAATTTGTTTTAAATGTATGTAGAGGTAACACACTTTAAAAATATTGAGCTAAGGAATTAAATGTTACTTTTAGGTTAAATATTCAAAATATTTACACATTAATATGGAAGTGGGAGCTTTTTATCTTCTTGAAGCAAAGCAAGAATTCATAGATAAACCAGAGTAATAAGTATTGAAAACCTAGTAATCTTGAGTGAATAAAATACATTCTGTTTCATTGGAGACACCAACATCTACCAGTGAACTCCTAGCATGTTTCCTTAAAAGTCCTTTTTTTTTTAAAAAAAAAAAAGAATCTCATTAAACTGAATATTGGCTTTGAAGACAGACAAGCCTGCATTTAGAGTCCAATTTCACCATTCCCTAGACGTTTGACTTCGGGGAAAATTACTTCGCCTCCTTCTACGCCTATCAGTTGATTTATCTTTAAAACTATGGTAATCAGACTGGACACGGTGGCTCACACCAGTAATCTCAGCACTTTGGGAGACTGAGGTGGGCGGATCACAAGGTCAGGAGTTCGAGACCAGCCTGGTGAACAAAGTAAAACCCCATCTCTACTAAAAATACAGGCGTGATGGTGCACACCTGTAATCCCAGCTACTTGAGAGGCTGAGGCAGGAGAGTCACTTGAACCTGGGAGGTGAAGGTTACAGTGAGCCAATATCATGCCATTGTACTCCAGCCTGGAAAATAGAGTGAGACTCTGTCTCAAAAAACAAATAAACAAACAAACAAACAACAACAACAACAACAAAAACTTTACGGTAATCATACTTGGCACACAGAGTTTTTTCGTTTTTTTTTTCAAGGGTAACTGCTTCATGAAATTGGTCTGAGCGTAGATTTTTTTGGATAAGAAATGAAAAGCTCAGGCAACAAAAGCAAAAATAGACAAACGGGTTTATGTCAAACTAAAAAGCTGCACAACAAAGAAAATAATCAACAGAGTGAAGAGACAACCTATAGAATGGGAGAAAATATTTGCAAATTATGCATCTAACAAAAGGTTAACATCCAGAATATACAAGGACCTTAACTCAATAGAAAAAATATTCAGTTTAAAAATTGGCAAAAGATCTGAATAGACATTTCTCAAAAGGAGACATACAAATTACCTACAGGTATGTATGAAAAAAATCTTCAACACCTCTAATATCAGGGAAAAGTAAATCAAAACCTCAATGAGATATTACTTTACCCCAATTAAAATGATTGTCATCAAAAAGACAAAAAATAACATATCCTGGTGAAGATGCAGAGAAAAGGGAATTCTTAAACACTGTTGTAGGAATGTAAATTAGTACAGAAAGTATGGACAACAGTATGAAGTTTCCTCAAAAAATTAAACATCGAACTAGCATGTGAGCCAACAATCACACTATTGGGTTTATAGTCAAAGGAAATAAAATCAGTATGTTGAAGATACATCTGCACTCCCATGTTTATTGCAGCTATATACACAATAGCCAAGACATGGAATCAACCCAAGTGTCCATCCATAGATGAATGAATTTAAAAATGTAGTACATACACACAGTGGAATATTATTCACCATAAAGAACAATGAAATCCTATCATTTGCAACGACATGGATGAACCTAGAGTGACGTTTTGTTAAGTGAAATAAGCCAAGCACAGAAGGACAAGAATCTAAAAAAGTTGATCTCAAAAAATTGGAGAGTAGAACACTGGTTCCCAGAGGCTGGGGAGGGGGAAGAAAGAGAAGGAAATGAAAAGAGGTTGGTCAATGGGTCCAAAGTTACAGTTAGAAAGGAGGAATAAATTCTGGTGTTGTATATCACAGGGGAATCATTGTAGTTAACAATAATGCATTGTATATTTCAAAATAGCTAGAGGAGAATATTTTGAATGTTCTTACTACAAAGAAATGGCAAGTATTTTCAGGTGATGGATATACTAATTACTCCAATTTGATTATCACATAAGGCATACATGTACCAAAACATCACACTGTATGCCGTAAATATGTACAATTAAAAACACAATTTTACACATTTTATTTATAATTAACCGCTGATACTTGTACAAACACACAGTTGTTTTAACAACTAAATCAGCCAATGTACGTAAAGTGTTTAGCCCAGTCTCCGGCACATAGTAAGCTCTCAATTAATGACAGTTTTCATGGTTGAAAGAAAATTAAACAGGTTTTTCTCTGCTAATTAGGAAGCCCAAGTGCAGGACAAGCTGTGTGACAGCTGACAAAACAATGCAGAGCTCACCTCTGAGCAGGCTGCATCTCTGTGCTCCCCTGCCCCTGAGAAATGATGATGAATCAGGTGAGAATAATAAATTAGCATGGATAGCAAACAATAAAAGTTGATCTCAGCTCATACGCATTCCTTCAAACTGCCTCTTCAATCTGGTTAAGAGACTATATCATTTATGGGCTATTTTCCAGTTGAAGAAACAAAGAACAGGCTCTCTCTGTTCAGGGTAAGTAAGCAAACTGCTGACTCACGACAATTTACTGCCCTGAATGGGATCCTGCTTCTCACCTCTGTTTCTGGTCACGATCCTGAGGACTAGCATAAAACATCATGTTTACATGCAGTAGCTTTTAGAGCGTCCCATGACAGAGGAGCAGCACATAGGTTACACAGTTGTTTTTAAAATGAGTGTCCAACAGCTACCAAGCTCAGAATCAAATCAAGAACTCAACCCCTTTTACAATAGCTGCAAAAAACAAACAAACAAACAAACAAAAAAAACAAACTTAGGACTATCTAACCAAAGAGGTGAAAGACCTCTATAAGTGAAACCACAAAACACTGCTGAAAGAAATCATAGATGACACAAACTCATGGAAACACATCCTATGCTCATGGATGGGTATAATCAATACTGAGAAAATGACCATACTGCCGAAAGCAATCTACAAATTCAACACAATCCCTATCAAAATACCACCATCATTCTTCACAGAACTAGAAAAAACAATCTTAAAATTCACATGAAACCAAAAAAGAGCCCGCATAGCCAAAGCAAGACTAAGCAAAAAATAAATAAATAAATAAATAAAATAAAATCCGGAGGCATTACATTACTTGATTTCAAATTATACTATAAGGCCATAATCACCAAAACAGCATGAGACTGGTATAAAACAGGCACATAGACCAATGGAACAGAGTAGAGAACCCAGAAATAAATCCAAATGCTTACAGCCTGCTGATCTTCAACAAAGCAAACAAAACATAAAGTGGGGAAAGGACACCCTATTCAATAAATGGTACTGGGATAATTGGCAAGTCATATGTAGGAGAATGAAACTGAATCCTCATCTCTCACCTTATACAAAATCAACTCAAGATGGACCAACGACTTAAATCTAAGATCTGGAAACTAAAAATTCTAGAAGATAACATTGGAAAACTTTCTAGTCATTGGCTTAGGCAAGGATTTCATGACCAAGAACCCAAAAGCAAATGCAATAAAAACAAAGATAAATAGCTGGGACTTAATTAAACTAAAGAGCTTTTGCATGACAAAAGGAATGGTCAGCAGAGTAAACAGACAACCCACAGAGTGGGGGAAAACCTTCACAATCTATACATCTGACAAAGGACTAATATCCAGAATCTAACAAATATGAATAGACAGTTCTCAAAAGAAGATATACAAATGTCCAACAAACATATGAAAAAATGCTCAACATCACTAATGATCAGGGAAATGCAAATCAAAACCACAATGTGATACCTCCTTACTCCTGCAAGAATGGCCATAATCAGAAAATCAAAAAAATAATAGATGTTGGCATGGATGTGGTGATCAGGGAACACTTCTACACTGCTGGTGGGAATGTCAACTAGTACAACCACTGTGGAAAACAGTATGGAGATTCCTTAAAGAACTAAAAGTAGAACTACCATTTATTTCAGTAATCCCACT
>NW_016810019.1:2248439-2286712 GCF_001698545.2 Rhinopithecus bieti | reverse complement strand
TCAACCCCTTTTACAATAGCTGCAAAAAACAAACAAACAAACAAACAAAAAAAACAAACTTAGGACTATCTAACCAAAGAGGTGAAAGACCTCTATAAGTGAAACCACAAAACACTGCTGAAAGAAATCATAGATGACACAAACTCATGGAAACACATCCTATGCTCATGGATGGGTATAATCAATACTGAGAAAATGACCATACTGCCGAAAGCAATCTACAAATTCAACACAATCCCTATCAAAATACCACCATCATTCTTCACAGAACTAGAAAAAACAATCTTAAAATTCACATGAAACCAAAAAAGAGCCCGCATAGCCAAAGCAAGACTAAGCAAAAAATAAATAAATAAATAAATAAAATAAAATCCGGAGGCATTACATTACTTGATTTCAAATTATACTATAAGGCCATAATCACCAAAACAGCATGAGACTGGTATAAAAACAGGCACATAGACCAATGGAACAGAGTAGAGAACCCAGAAATAAATCCAAATGCTTACAGCCTGCTGATCTTCAACAAAGCAAACAAAAACATAAAGTGGGGAAAGGACACCCTATTCAATAAATGGTACTGGGATAATTGGCAAGTCATATGTAGGAGAATGAAACTGAATCCTCATCTCTCACCTTATACAAAAATCAACTCAAGATGGACCAACGACTTAAATCTAAGATCTGGAAACTAAAAATTCTAGAAGATAACATTGGAAAACTTTCTAGTCATTGGCTTAGGCAAGGATTTCATGACCAAGAACCCAAAAGCAAATGCAATAAAAACAAAGATAAATAGCTGGGACTTAATTAAACTAAAGAGCTTTTGCATGACAAAAGGAATGGTCAGCAGAGTAAACAGACAACCCACAGAGTGGGGGAAAACCTTCACAATCTATACATCTGACAAAGGACTAATATCCAGAATCTAACAAATATGAATAGACAGTTCTCAAAAGAAGATATACAAATGTCCAACAAACATATGAAAAAATGCTCAACATCACTAATGATCAGGGAAATGCAAATCAAAACCACAATGTGATACCTCCTTACTCCTGCAAGAATGGCCATAATCAGAAAATCAAAAAAATAATAGATGTTGGCATGGATGTGGTGATCAGGGAACACTTCTACACTGCTGGTGGGAATGTCAACTAGTACAACCACTGTGGAAAACAGTATGGAGATTCCTTAAAGAACTAAAAGTAGAACTACCATTTATTTCAGTAATCCCACTACTGGCTATCTACCCAGAGAAAAATAAGTCATTATATGAAAAAGATACATGCACACGCATGTTTTTAACAGCATAATTCACAACTGCAAAAATCTGGAATCAACCCAAATACCCATCAATCAATGAGTGGATAAAGAAACTGGTATATGTATGATGGAATACTACTCAGCTATAAAAAGGAATGGATTAATGGCATTCACAGCAACCTGGATGAGATTGGAAACTATTATTCTAAGTGAAGTAACTCAGGAATGGAAAACCAAACATCATATGTTCTCACTCATAAGTGGGAGCTAAACTATGAGGATGCAAAGGCATAAGAATGACACAATGGGCTTTGGGGGCTCAAGGAAAAGGGTGGGAAGAGGGTGAGGGATAAAATACTGCAAACTGTGTGCAGTGCATACTGCTCAGGTGATGGGTGCACCAAAATCTCACAAATCACCACTGAAGAACTTACTCATGTAACCAAATGCCACCTGTTCCCCAATAACCTATGGAAATAAAAATTAATAAACAAAAATAAAATAAAATGGGCATCTAAAAGTCTTTTATTATTTGTGAATATTACCAACTGGAAGTGACTAAACTCATGTGACATTCATGAAATATAGAACACCTCTTTACTGGAAGTTCATTTTGAGCCTTTTCTTATGGTCAACAAACCTCAGAGGATGTAGATTTGAAACTTTGCAGAGATCAAACTATCTCAAGGACAGAAGACCAAACACTGCATGTTCTCACTCATGGGTGGGAATTGAACAATGAGAACACTTGGACACAGGAAGGGGAACATGACACACTGGGGCCTGTCGTGGGGTGGGGAGAGAGGGGAGGGATAGCATTAGGAGATATACCTAATGTAGATGACGAGTTAATGGGTGCAGCACACCAACATGGCACATGTATACATATGTAACAAACCTGCACGTTGTGCGCATGTACCCTAGAACTTAAAGGATAACAAAAAATAAAAATAAAAAAAGAAACTGCAGAGATTAAGCATCCAATCTACAAATTTACATGTGCAGATGAATAGATCAATGGCTTGTCTAAAACACAAAATAGATCACATAATTTTGTTAGTTGTAAGATGTTATAGGGATCATCCAGAACAAATCCTTCATTTTACAGATGAGGAAATAAATCCAGAGCTAAGTATTAGGGTGCCCAGTTTTGTCACATGGATAGCATGTGGCTCAGGACTTGAACTCAGACATTCTGTCTCCAAGCCCAGTACTCTTTCCCTGTATTCTACATTCTCAACAATGGGTATGAAGTAAAGGCAGTTCGTATAGTTCAAGGTCATGGCAGGACTATTTGGAGTTGCCTTCACAAAGCAAGCCAGCCAATTCTCACTCAGCCTGGACATAGGACAGACTTTCCAAGAGAGGCAGGAAACTGGGCTTTCTGCCACCCAACATCCCATTTTTCTCTTGAAAATGCAAAAAGAAACTGATTTCATTTCTGAAGGGCACTTGATTATATGATTCAAAAGCCCAGTAAATATTTTTGACCTTCAACCCAATGATTCCACTCCTAGAAATTAATCATTAAAAAAGAAAAGAACCTGGATGACAGGAAGGATTTAGCTTCAAGAATGGCATAAAGTTGTTTTTATAATGACAAGATCCTGTACCCAAGAGAATTGTTTAAATAAGCTCTGATATATTTACATCATAGTTTATTTTATTTTACAGCCACAAAAATGATATTGCAAGAAAATGACATCTAATAACCCGGGGAAATGTTCTTGATATGTTGCTCAGGAAAGTATCTTACAAAACAGCATGTGCAAAATGATTCTAATTTTGTGACAAAAATCTATATTTATACCTATATTTGTTTAAAAGAAGGACTCAGATAAAATATCCCAATGTATCAAGAGTCAGCAATAGAATGATTGGTCATTACTATTTTTGCCTTTAGAGTTTTGTTGTATTTTCCAACATTTTGAATACGAACATGCATTATTTTTATAAGAGACTAAAAATATTATTTAAAGCTAAAGTCTTATTTCTTCCCTCAATATGCCTCTGAGGTAGTCCAATAAGCTGAGGATGTAGGGTAGCACTTCAGGCCTTTAGTGGTGGTGACAGAGAAGGGGACAGAGATAGGGACATAGTCTGAGGATTTATCACATGTAATACTTTCAATCCCTTGGGATATTGTATCATCAAGCACAAAATTATTTTCTTTTTCTTTTTTTTTTTTTTTTTTTTTTTTTATTGAGATGGACTCTAGCTCTGTCGCCCAGGCTGGAGTGCAGTGGCGCGATCTCGGCTCACTTCAAGCTCCGCTCCTGCGCGTTTACGCCATTTTCAGCCTCAGCCTCCAGATAGCTGGGACATAAGGGCGCCCGCCATCTTTGCCGGCTAGTTTTTTGTATATTTTTAGTAAGACGGGGTCTTTCACTCGTGTAGGACCAGGAATGGTCTCAATCTCACTGAACCTCGTGATCACCCGTTCTCGACTCCCAAAGTGCTGGGAATTACAAGGCTTGAGCCACCGCGCCCGCCAAAATTATTTTCTTGATGAATTACACTATTGATGATACCTTCTATAGTACTTTATAAGTCTCAGACGTTTTTTAGACAAAGGCCAAGATAAGTGGGAAAAAAAGTCCATGACCTACTCAGTCTGTCTATTCACACTTTCCACTAGGAAAATGAACACCTTGGTCTTATAAAATTGGAAAGAAACAAGATCAAACACATTACAGTAAACTTATTGGCAATACATAAGAATCAGTAATCAATTTATGTGAAAAGCATCTGAGCTCGTACTCATGATTTCAGGTTATGATGCTGTGTCGTGTAAACCTGAAACTAGTAGTATTTTTATATTTATCTTGTTAGTTTGCTGAAAATTACTTAAATGGAACACATATATAGATGGCAGATGTCACCTGGAAGTGCTATAGGCACACGTTGGGAGCTTATACTTGCGTTAGTGCAAGAGTGTGAGTGATTCATATATGAACCATAGCACACACATATCTTGGTTTAGTGATTGGGAAATTACAGGCCAAAAGTAAACTTCATGGAAAAAATGCATCACTACACACTATGGGGCCAATTAAATTGCTAATAAATGAAGCTAGACTAATAAACGAAGCTAGAATAATTTGTCGTTAAAATGCAAGAATGACAGCCACCAAAAACTGCCCAATCAAGACAAAAGTGCTGAAGCACTAATCTGAAAGTCACCTCCTCAAAAATTTCAGAATTCCAAATCTTGATGCCTATGCCTGTTTCACAGGAGCTGGGCAGTGCCACCAAGAAGCTCAAGTTTTTGTTGAGCATGGGATTAGAATCCTCAGTAAAATCCAACATGCGACTTTTCTTGGCTCATGAATAGGAAGTCTGCGTAACTTGTAATACTTCACTAAGGAGGTTAGTACTAAATGGCCCTGTGTAAAATCGATAACCTTGCACCATCATCTACATGTAAGAATTTAGGAAAGGACTCTCATTTTAGCATCAGTGCTCTCTGAGGGCCACCAGTGTCCCAGGTTCATACTTTAAATCACTGTGAGTTCAGGGGATTCTTGATCAATGTGAAGCCAGGACACGAGCAAGAGCCTAATTCGTTGACTCATCCAGAGCTTCTGAACTCTGGCTGCAGGGCCAGAGGCCAGGCTAAGAAGGCTGCTTCGGAAGAAATATGCAAAACTCCAGGACATTTTCCCCTATTTGCCTTTTGCTCTTTCGTCCTTTTCCATCTCTCCCTCCCTGCTCAGTCTGTCATGACAGAAACGGAAGGTTGGTGGTGGAGGACATCCCAGTCCAGTCTTTTCTTTTTTTGCTGCTGCTTTTTCATTTTCTTGGTTCTTTAACAAACCATCTCTCATCTCTGAGGAGTAACTTTCCTTTTCAGCTCCCTACACATCTGTATTTCACAGAAATAAAAGGGAAGCTTTAGGATTTTGTCAACAAAGAGATGATATTGGAACCTCTTTAATAGCCTCCATCTTCAGGGGATTCGTGATTGTGAGAAAATTCCTAACTAGGCCCAAGGAGAAAACCTAGGAATTCTAACCACTAGACAGACACGTGATGCCCAAGTCTTTGGAGTCTTTAAGAATTAGCTGGGATTTATGTAATGAGGCAGACGATATGAATTCCAGCATCTGAAAGAAGGGCTTTGTATAACCTCCTCCCTTTAAAAATGGTTTGGCATGTCAGATGTCATCTGGCCCTGACAATTTACAGGTCTCCCTCCAGAGGCAGAGGATAATGACAATAGTAGCAGTAGTCTGGGGGCCTCGTGGTCTTATGGACACTGAGAGGACAATGAGCCAATGGGCTGAGGTGCCAGCTGTGGGGTGGCAGGGCCAGGCTCTGAGGCTAATTAGGGCTACCAGACTTGAGGGCGCCCCTGTTGCTCCTGCCCTCTGCAGGGGCCCCATGGCTGCTGAAACTGCCTGGTCAGAGTGAGTCAGGCCTTGGCACCCTTGGACATTTGTGAGTTTTGTCTTCTGGCCCCCTCTCTCCTTCTGTCTTGTCTGTTCTGTGCAGCCTTTTCAGTCTTCTCCAGATTTTTTGATGCTCCTCCCATCCAAACTTGCTCTCAGTAAAGGTACAGATCTTCCCCTGAGAGTTGAGGATAAACTTAGGTTGACCACTATCTTTTGAAATGGAAGGATCATTCTCATGTTTTCCTCAAATGATGCAGACATGATCATGCCCCCTGCAAAGGTTGGAGTTAATGCTTTGGGAGTTAGAAAGATTTCTCAGATTCCCCGAAATCACAGGATTGCTACTTCCTTAAATATTATTGACTCCAGGGGCAATTTTTGCAACATGTAAATTCAAACCGTAAACCATGACCAGCTGCCTCCAGCTGTCTGTAGAAGGGCTTTCTACAAAGAACTCTGATTTCTTTTTCCTCAGAGAAGAAGCTGGGCCAATCCAGAAGTGCTTCTATCATGCCTTTATCTACACCCTCCTAGGGAAGTACTTAGGCAGGTTACCTAAACTCACTGGGCCTCAGTTTTCCTCATTCATAAAATGGGTATAATAATAATAATGGCACCATCTTATAGGAGGGTTAAATGTAATAGTATAGGTATAAAATCTTTGAAGAGGGCTTGACACACAGAAATTACTCTTGGGCCTAGTTACGGCTTACTTCTGAGGCTTGAGGAGTAAAGAATTGGGACCTAACTTTGGAATAGTGCTATAGGATGAGGCTTTTTCTTTTCTATTGTTTTAAAATCTAAAGGATAAAAACTAAGCAGCAGGCCCTCTTTTCTCACTTTGGGCATTTTGGGGCCCACATGATAGAAACTTATCTCTAGGAACCCCTTTGGCCTCAAAGAGGTCTAGTAGAGTACATGTGGACACAGTCGCATTTAATTTACTGGCTTGATTTGCTATGCACATTTATATATTAATTTTAGTTTGTATCATTTCAACCACTGTTCTAAAACAAGAACTAAATTTTCTCTCAGCATACAATACTTACAAAGGAAAAAGAAGAAAGATAAAAAGGAAAAGGAAGAAAGAGAGAAAAAAAGGAAAGAAAAAGAAAGAATAAATTTTGAGAACATGTAAATATGCTATTATTGTGTTAATCCACAAAATCTTAATGAACCAACACATGTTTTAGCCACTTCTGTTTCTGCTAAAGGATGTCTGTCTTAGTTAATTGAGTGTTGCTATAACCGAATTCTACCGGCTGGATACTTAATCTTTTAAAAAGAGGTTTATTTGGCTCATGATTCTGATGGCTGGGAAGTTCAGGATTGGGCATCTGCATCTGGTGAGGGATCAGGCTGCTTCCACTCATGATAAAAGGTGCAGGGGAGCCTGCGTGTGTGGAGATCACATGGTGACAGAGGAAGCAAGAGGTAGTGGGGAGATGTCAGGCTCTTTTAAACAACCAGCTCTCTTGGTAACTAATAGCGTGAGTACTCACTCAACATCAAATAAGGGCCTTAATCTACCCCTAAGGGATCTCCCCCCATGACCTAAACATCTTCCATTAGAAGATTAAATTTCATTATGAGGTTTAGAGGGGACAAACATCCAAACCATAGCAGTGTCCTAGTGCAGATAACACTTCAATATTGTGATTACATGTTTATATGCCTGCCTAGCCTGCTAGATTTAGCTTTCTGAAGTCTCCTGTATTCTCTTTGTATCCTTTAAAGCCAGCACAGAAGGTATAACAGATATGTGCGAACATCTTACCTAGTTATTGGCTTAACCTTCAGTTACTGAGGGTAGTTGGAAGGGCTGAAGTGAGGGTTTATTCTAGGGATATACATTCTAATAGGAGAGAGGATCACATGGTATTCAAGAAGAGAGGCCAGGTATGTCGGTGCTTTCTGGAGCCCAGGATGGTGTTGACACCAGATTGCATGGATCTCCACTCTGATTTGTCCTTGATGTAGCTCATTTCTCTAATCTCTCTCTCTCTCTCTCTTTCTCTCTCTCTCTCTCTCTCTCTCTCGAAGCAGAGACTGCCAAATGCAACACCTCATTTTGGATGTGGAGTCCGGGAGGCTTGACTGCTCTGTATTTTCCTACAAATGAACCTTGTTTGGAAGTTCTAGCAGGAGCTACTTGTACACCTGTGAACCAGGAAAGGTTCTCCTCTACTGGGGAAGATCGTCTTCTTCGACCAAGCACACAGCTCCAGGAGGAATGCACATGGAGCTGTGTAGAAGGAAAGGGCCACCCACCTAACCAGCCAGATCAATCAAATCAACTCTGGGGATCAATGTGGTGACAAATGTCACAGCCAGATCACCCTCACATCCTCCATCTCTTTATGAAATGTCAACTTTGAATGCTGCCAACATATTTCTGCACCCTCTACCTCTGCTTCCTCTGACAAAGCAGGATGTGAATGGACTGCTTCTGGGCTGTGACGTGGATGGGGAAGGACCTGTGTGTCTGCTCCACCCAGGATCAGCAGCCCAGCATTTTTTCTGCTGTTCATCTGGTGCCTGAGGTGGATGGGGTCCCAATGGGACCTTTTTTCCTAATTGCCTATGCCATGGGATTAAATATCATCAGAGTCAGAATTTGAGACAAGGTTGTTTTTATATTCATTCCAGTGACAAACTTTCAACGGATATAACAATGCCTAGAAACAATGCCTGGGACATGGAAAGTGACATCTCAAAGGAGTCAGCCAATATTTCAAATTCTAAGGGCCTGTCTCACTCCATCTACAACCATAATCATCTCTCTTATCCCTAATAAATCTCCAAGCAACCACACACTATTACTAGTGAGAAAAGGATAGAAATGTACATCCTAAGAGAAAGGATATCTTTAAGGCACTAACCAGAGCTGGTTTGAGTCACCTGTATACAGCACTGTATTTTTGTGGTTTTATTTTTTCTTAACCTTTTAAATTCAGGGTTATCTCAAGATGGGGAGACAAGAAAGCAACAAGAAATCCACAAGGAGGGAGATCTAAAAGGAAGGGGAGAAGTTGTGAGCAAAGGACAGTGAGTGACTGATTCTAAGGATGGTGAAGACCAAGAGCAAAAATGCTGTTTTAATAAGTAAAACATTTGCCACATATCCTGTTAGAATTTCTGTCCTCCTTGCCCTTAACCCTGCCTCTTAGGGATGGAGAAAGGGAGGCACCATCAGCACAGGAAGTCACCTGTCAGTGCAGCTCTCCCTCCCTGAGCCTGGCCATTCCCTTTGCCCTCAGCTCCCAGTGGAAATCTGTTATCACAGTACTTGTCACACTACATTGAAGTTGGCTCTTTCTCATGGAAACACATCAGTCCTCTCAAGCACAGGACCAACTTATTCATCTTTATACCTTCAGAGCCCAGTCCCTTGTTGAAGAAATATTGTTGGAAAAGAGCTGTAAATTTTCCTCCATAAAACACAGTAAAAAGATATTTTCCATTTGCCCAATTGCTTAAAAATTTTAAATTGGAAGCCATGTATAACTTCCTTTCTTCTTAATCGTGTAACTGCTGAGAGTGACAGTTCTTAATACAGATATAGCAAGAAAGGTTAAAGTTCATGCCAGTACCTATAGTAGCAATAAGGTATAACACCTAAGTGCGTTATTATTGTGGCTTAGCATGTTTCTCTCTTGCTAGGATGAAGTTTGGCATTGACTGACAGGTCAATACCACCTGAAAACCCCCAGCAAAGCCAAGCCCAGCATTAAGAGCTTCTTGTTTTAAATGAACCGCTAGGGACCTAGTCCTTCAGCATCAGAACAAAAGGGGAAGATGGGTCCTTTGATATCAAAACCAAAATTCATCCTGATTTGAGAGTTCTTTATTCTTTCTGGCAGTGCAGTGGTACGATCTTGGCTTACTGCAACCTCTGCCTCCCAGGTTCAAGAGATTCTCCTGCCTCAGCCTCCCGAGTAGCTGGGATTACACGCGCGTGCCACTGCGCACGGCTAATTTTTTGTATTTTAGTAGAGACGGGGTTTCACCATGTTGCCCAGGCTGTTCTCCAACTCCTGAGCTCAGGCAATTCACCCACCTTGACCTCCCAAAGTGCTGGGATTACAGCCATGAGCCACCTCACGCGGCCCTCCTTTTGTATTTTTCTACAAGTTGTCACAGATCAGTTATGGTTGTTACAAGTGTTCCTGGAAGCTAATTGTTGGCCATCACATTAACGGCAACAATAGAAACTCTCAGGGTGGGTCCTTGTCTTTAGCACTACATATCTAAAGTAGATCTTATTTGAAATGGTTTGAAATGAATAGAGGAAATGAGATGGGCACAAGCTGCATCACATCTTTATCACTGTCTCTGCGTTTCATCCTGATGCCCATACCTCTGGATCACCTTCCTCCTGGGTACCCTACCATTGTGCATGCCTGTATTCTTCTTACCAGTATTTGGCGTTCTCTGTTCTGCTCAGAATAGCATGCGAAACAACCGCTTGTGGAGCTGCTCTCCATTGTTAGGGAGACAATAAAAGGATGTCTGATAAGCATCTTACAACAGATTTTTTCTACAGCTGAAGCATATTGGCGGCATAATTTTCCAAATTTGCATCCTACCTGTGGCTCCAAGGAGCTAACCTAGACTCCTTGCCAAGGGAGGACATTGTTCCTTAATTTCTAGAGGCTGCAGGCACTTACCGGATTGTTATTGATATTGTCTTAGACCTGGCTCATTCTCACACTACTAACTGGTAACTATGAATCTCTGGCTGCTCAAAAGACTTTTGCAGTGGCTCAATGTTTCAGGAAAACCTCTCTGAGAAGTGCATGAGCAGGTACAATGCAGTCTGTGTTTTCAAATATGTATTTATATTTAAATACAACATATATTTAAGTAAACGTGTAGAAAATCCAGGTTTTTTCTTAAAAGGTAGATTGAAAATGATGCCTTGCTCTATAGAAGAGTTACAAAAAGAGGACAGAAATTTTTTGGACTCTGATGTAATCGCTATGTTTACTCCGCTGGAGGTTTTCAGCAGTGGCTCAACTCCCATTTTCAAGAACATTCTAGAAGGATGTATGTTTATGTGAGTTGGAAACTACACTAGATTTTTTTTTAAATGCTTGTTCTAAGATCCAATTTTTCTCCAACTCCTTTAAATAAAAGCATCCCTATATATTTAAAATATAATTAAATTAAAGAAATTTCAACATACATGTGAGTCTGTAGGAATGCCTGTTGGCTGAAACAAAACTGTTGTTTATGACTCTTTGACCAACTCTGTTTATTATGTGTGTGCAATGTGTAAGGCATGATGCAAATATTTTGGATATCAAGAAGGTAAAGGCACCTCACTTCAATCTGAAATAGTTATTGAGGAGACAAATCATAGCTTGATAGATAATTACTTTTTAAAAACCAAATGGTTGTTTAAAACTCTATGCGGGTGATTTGTGAGTTCTGATTAAGGTGAGAACATTCCAGACTACAATATTAAAAGCTTTCATTAAAGAAGTGGAGTTTAAACTGTCCTCTTTGAAGAATTCTTGTACCTATGTGTTTCTACTGCTTCTTTTTAATCATATATTCTATATTCCTGGTTAATCAGAAATTAACCTAGAATAATAATTTCTTTTATCATTTTCTATGTCTCTCAGAAAATCAAAAAAGTAACAGGACAGTTAGAATTCCAAACAGTAAACATAATGGGGAAGGGTTGTTATTTATTGACAACCCACAGTTTTAAGAGTCTTCATAATTATTTAGCATTTTGATTTCATTCCTTCAGTTTACACTTGTTTTCAGCATAATCATGGCCAAAATAAGAAGAAACGGCAGGAGGCAAATTAATGCCTTAGAAACCCTAGGTCAGAATCATCAAAGAGACAATGATTGCAACATTTTAAAATTGTTGAAAATAGCTAGTGTGGTTACTTCACACAATGTGAATAATGAGGAGGAATTTCAGGGATTAGACTGAATTTCTGCATTTTGCAACATTTGGTAAACATAAAGTTCTTCCATTTTCTGTTCACCATATGTGCCATATTTTCTATTAGCATAAAATTCCTATGACCCTTAAATAATTCAAATTCAGTGAGAACATAATTAAGATTCTGTTAAAGTTAAATAGATGAACAAAATTCTAGTCTTTTTACTTCGAAAGTAAAACAGCTTCTCTGGGCCACTCATATATGGAGATTTATCTTTTTTGCAAATATTTTTAATAATATAAAATAATGTTTAGAAATCAAATGTTTGTTATGAACTGGCTTCATGATAGAATGATAGTTTCACTTGACCTGTTAATTATTTTAAACTTTTAAATAGAATTCATAAAACGTGCTTCCCACTTACTTCATCTGTTCCCCAAGTAATTGGGTTTCAGTCACTTTTTTGGTCTTGATTTTTTTGGTGAGCCGGAAGGAAGCAAAATCAATGTACAGGAAGCACCCAACTTCATCCACCTGGGAAAAATGAAACCTTTTACAAGTATTTGTAGGACATGTACTCAGCCTGATGCTAATGACTCCTTTGTATATAAAGAAGTGAGCCTTGGTGCAGACCCTCAAAGAGCTTCCCTTCTTACTAGGAAAACAGGGCTCCCTGCAAGTGACCTAATTAACCAGTAAGAGCAAACTTGAGTGAGTCAGACTAACAATATTAGGAGTAAGAGATACACAATTGGGAATCAGAGCCATCAGTGAAATGCCCAGGAGAAAGCAGGATCTGAACCGATCTTTGAGATATACCTCATTCTGGAAAGCCATGAAATCAACAAACACTGGACAGAGGCCACTATGTTCATGGGCCGGTGAAAAACAATCACTTAAACAAACAGAAACAACACTAAAAACAAACGAACAAAAGGATCCTTCCTGTCGGGAGCAGGGGTGTCCTTGGGGAATAGTGGACATAGGTGAGTCAGTAGCCAAGGGGTGATCAGGTGATGGTGGGCTCTGAAATTTAAGCAGAAGAGCGACATAATATGGTGCCCTCTGAACTCCCTTAAGTTCTTTTGAGGAAACCTGGAGAACAATAGGCTGGACAAGGTATCACACTAGAGTATCAGATAATCTGTTTGGTGTCTCAATTCATCATAGAAGTAGTTAGGAGGTAAGTTAGGAATAAGTCATCTCATTCTAAGTGGTGTTGGGAGGTTTGTTTTAACCCATAATTTTCTTGAACTTTCGATAACTGTTGCTGATCAGCTTCTAGCTTAATTCTAAAAGACATTAGGAGTGAAAGAGACAATCATTTGGAATTTGAAAGCCTGTTTTTTGCTTTTTTTTAAGGATGACTGGAGCTTCAGGCTCTAGTATTTTATTACATCTATCACATATTTATTACACTCAGATATGGCAGCTCTTCATAGCAATGACTAAGAACAAAGACCCTAGAGTCAGAGGCAGATTGGGACTGAATCCCACGTCTACTTCTCAAAGGTATATCACCTTGAGGAAGTTATTTTATTTACCTGAGTCCCAGTTTCCTCATATATGAAACGAATACAATGATGATAAAATAATAATAATACCTACCTCATAAGACTACAGGTGTATATTTATTTTACTTATATTTATGTTTTTATATAGTTTCTAGAACAGTGCTTGGTGCAGAAGAAGCAATCAATTAGGTATTAACTATGTTTACTTTATAGCCACAAATGCCCTTCATATTGTACCATAATTAAGTATTTAACATTTTATTGTATCTACAGAGAATGCTACAAATTCTCGGAATTAGATGAAAAGGTTTGAGAACCACCAAGCCAAAAATGGGAAGCAATTGTAGTTTTATTCAAAAGTGACATGATGAAAATGATTTTCAGGAGGTTAGTTTGCTTTCTTCTCTTTTTTTATTTTTTTTTATTTTTTTGAGACGGAGTCTCGCTCTGTCGCCCAGGCGGGAGTGCAGTGGCCGGATCTCAGCTCACTGCAAGCTCTGCCTCCCGGGTTTACGCCATTCTCCTGCCTCAGCCTCCCGAGCAGCTGGGACTACAGGCGCCCGCCACCTCGCCCGGCTAGATTTTGTATTTTTTAGTAGAGACCGGGTTTCACCGTGTTAGCCAGGATGGTCTCGATCTCCTGACCTCGTGATCCACCCGTCTCGGCCTCCCAAAGTGCTGGGATTACAGGCTTGAGCCACCGCGCCCGGCCTTGCTTTCTTCTCTTTCATGCCTTCTTGGTGTATACATTTTTCCTAAACAATCTTATCCATCTCCATGGCTTCCTTTATAGTATTTCTTATATGCTGGTATGCAAATTTCTTGCCTCCAAACCTGACACTTTTCCCTAGCTCTTAACTTGCGTATTCAATGGCCTAACAGAAATTGATTACTTTTTTAAATAACTCAGATGCAATGTTTCAATCAAATTCAGCTCTTGTCCAAATCTGTCATGTTGAAAATTCTGATGCACTGGTTTTCAGAATGTGATTTCTACCAGCAACACCAGCATCAGCTGGCAGTGTGTTAGAAATGCAAATCCTTGGACTCTACCACAGACTTGCTGAATCAGAAACTCAGGGCAAAAGAGGGGGCAACAATCTGTGTTTTAAAAAGCCCTGCAGGTGATTCTGATGCATGCTAGAGTTTCAGAACTACCGATCTAGAACTAAGACTTAGTTTTTGTTTGTTTGTTTGTTTTTTGAGGCAAGAGTTTCTGTCTTGTTGCCCAGGCTGGAGTGTAATGGCACAATCTCAGGTCACTGCAGCCTCTGCCTCCCGGGTTCAAGCAATTCTCCTGCCTCAGCATCCCGAGTAGCTGGGACTACAGGCACCCACCCACCATTCCTGGCTAAATTTTTGGTGTTTTTAGTAGAGACAGAGTTTTGCCGTGTTTGCCAAGCTGGTCTCGAATTCCTGGCTTCAGATGATTCGTCCGTCTCGGCCTCCCAAAGTGGGATTACAGTCATGAGCCACTGCGCCTGGCCAGATTTAGCTTTTTGCTCTGGGTCTATTTTGTGACTTATTTGCCCTTCATATAAAGAGTTCAGTTTTTCAAGTAGAAAAGATTAGTCTCGTGGACTAAGAGGATCATGAGTGGGAAGGGACAGGACTAGTATCAGCGATACCTACCGGGGGACTAATGAAACAGTACAGATGAAGGCCTCACTTGGGGCAGGACAGTGGGGTGTTTTATGGCTAAAGCAAGACTGTTCCAAGTTCTTTTCTTTCAAGTGAACTGCTATTTAATATTAACTTCCTCTTTTTTATGTATTCTAAATGAGCTTTAATATTTTTAGCAAAATTTCAAAACATTCTGACTATATATTATCACAAATTCTTTTGAAAGGTTGAGAAAGGTGGCTCATTTACCAAAGTGGAAGTAACTTGTGTAGATTTTCTGAATCATGAGACTTTGTATCCATTAAAATGACCTTCAACCTTTAAAATAGGCTGGGTGGGGCAGCTGGGAAGATTGTTTATATAATTAAGAAAACTGTATCCCTGGAATTTCTCCAAATATATCTGAATGTATCTGGATAGAGTTATACATTAAAATCAATGTAAGAATTAGATTGTAAGGTGAAATTAGGCTTTAAAATATTTTATTTTCATATTTCTAACATAAAAAAATAACAGACATTCTAAAGTCCTGATTTCTGACTATTGATCCTGTTAGAAGCCAATCTAAGCAAGCCATTGGCCAAATGATTTTTTCTTTGCAACAGAAATATAAGAACTTAAAAACCTATTTTTTTAAATACAGACTTTAATTAGAGCACCAGAAATATCTTCCAGAAAGGCAATACGGAATTTGGATCATTGTAATTTAAGTTAAATTACATTTGTCTTCTAATATTCAGAGAAAAGAGGAATAATCAAAGGTAAGTTTCAAGTCAATCTGGAATTTAGTATAATTCATTTTCCAAATGTATTTTTCCTAGTGCATATAGGAAGCTTGTGGGAAAATTAAATCCAGTCATTTCATTTCATCTCTCCTTCATTATTTAGAATTTTTTAACTTATTAAGTCTTAACTATGGCCCATGTACTTCCAGGTGTCAATGTGTTATGTAAAACATGTCAACAGAAGATAAACAAGACACTGTTTCTGCTTCCAAGGAACTCATCATCCAGAGGAAAAATAAGGGTATAAAACGAGTACAACATAAAAAATGTCGTGTAAGAGTATATTTGGGCCAGGCACAGTGACTCATATCTGTAATCCCAGCACTTTGAGAGGCCAAGGAGAGGGGATTGCTTGAGCCCAGGAGTTCAAGACCAGCCTGAGCAACATAGTGAGACCGCATCTCTATAAAAAATAAAAAATTAACTGGAATGTGTCTGTAGTCCCAGCCACTTGGGAGGCTGAGGCCAGAAGATCACTTGGGCCCATGAGGTCAAGGCTGCAGTAAACCGTGATTGCACCACTGCATTCCAGCCTGGGCAACAGAGCAAGACCTTATATCACACACACACAAAAAAACAACAAAACACACACACACACACAATCAGGCCGGGCATGGTGGCTCACACCTGTAATCTGAGCACTTTGGGAGGCCAAGGCAGGAGGATCACCTGAGGTCGGGAGTTCAAGACCAGCCTGACCAACATGGAGAAAACCTGTTTCTACTAAAAATACAAAATTAATTGGGCTTGGTGGTGCATGCCTGTAGTCGCAGCTACTCGGGAGGCTGAGGCAGGAGAATCACTTGAACCCAGGAGGTGGAGGTTGTGATGAGCCGAGATCGTGCCATTTCACACTAGCCTAGGCAACAAGAGCAAAACTCCATCTCAAAAAACAAACAAACAAAAACACACAATCATACAAAAAATATATACTCAATTTATTATGAAGTCAGTTGATAGAAAGTACTGACAAATTTCGTAATGGGTTCAAACAGATATTTAAACAGTGGCAAAGAAGATTCATGGTTTCTAATGTTAGACAATAAAAAATCTTTCTTAAAAAATATAATCAGATAAGCAAGCATCACCGGATATTAATGAAAACCAACACCAAGAAAATAAATATTTATAAAAACAAATGGTACAAATGATATACAGTAGAAATACTAGAAAAAAGAGATAATAGAACAGGGTTTTGCTTTTTGCATTTTACTTTAAGAGTGAAGGGAGATAATACTACATCCTTAAAATATGAACATAGTGCTGTGACCAAAAGGCGCACTCAGAAAACAAAAGTGTTCTTGAAAATAAAATATGATGATTACATTTTAAAATTAAGAGGACTAGAAAAAATTGGAAGATAGAGACATGCAAAATTTAAAAAAAGATGAGAATTGAAAGATGAATTTGATAAATCCAACATCTGTTTAGTAAACATTTCAAAAGTGAGAAGAGAGACAATGAGGGGAAGAAATAATCTAAGAAGTAGAAGTAATATTATCAAAGTCTTCAGAGTAAATGCTGAGTTGGATAAATGAAAAAGAAAAGCTGAATGCGGACAAATCAACTTTACTTAGAAATGTGGCAGTAAACAACAGATTTAAACACAAAAAGGGCAAAAATAGTTATCTCCTGGGAATGGGACTGGAGATCAAAGAAACTGATGGAAGACTTCCTTTTTACTTAGATATATTCTAAAATGTTTGACATTTAAAAAAGTGATGACTAATTCTGGAGAAAAGTTTTACAGAGATGTAATACTTAAGTTGCATTTTAATGGATAGTTAGGCTTTTTCCCCCTTGGGCATAAAAAAGGATAGTTATTCTAAGCAGAGGGATTGGGAAGAGGCATGGGCATAGGGCACGGCCTATTTTAGAAATGGCAAAGCATTCTGTAGATTGTAGCAGCCACATGAGGGGAGAAGGGGTAGGAAGGAAATGAGACATCTGAGTGAAGTGAGGGCCTGAGCATAAAGGGTCTTGAAAGCTCTGAAGTTTTTGTACAAAGTTTTTCATTTGAGAGCCTGGGAGATGGGTCTGTATTACCCGAAACAGGGGATACTGGAGGCAAAGTAATCTCAAGAGGACACAGTGAAAAAGTAATTCTTCAAGTATTTTGCAAGAAGAATCTGTAAAGTGCATGAAGAAGTCCCCTGACTTCTACAGTATGCAGCATACTGATATATATGACTACTACGCTTGGTAGAGGAACTCAGTAAATATTTGCTGATTACTTTGGCACACTAGTACCTTGAAAAGATTCAGTAAGATGATTTATCTGAAAACCTCCACTTGTACAATGCCTTCTAAAGAAAAGAGCTTTTACAAATTTCAGGTCTCAGTGTGTTTTGTAAAACATTGCCTTCATTCTTATTCAGCCCGCACCATCATTCTTGGCATTCTTAAAAATATATACAGGTCATTTTAACCTTGTACGTGATGGATAAACATTCACATCACAGCTGCCAAAAATAATACCCATTTTGATCCTTGTAAATTCTGGACCAGTTGTTGGGCCCTTCAGACTACTAACAACTTTAGATCTTCTGTCTTCTCTGGAAGGGGAACAAGGAGTGGGCTTGTGTATTTAACCACCCCATCACCTTTAAGTAGGATGTGAGTTTACAGAATGGTTTCCTTTGTGTGAAAGATTCTAGGTTTGCTGAGTTCTGCAGTGTGGAAGGAAAGTTCACAATGTAAAACGGTACTAGCAATGTGTGCTGATTTTTCATGTTTTAAAAGGATAAGTGGCAGAAATATGGATCCTTTTCTTGATTTGTAATTAGTTTCATGGTCCTACTTTCTCATCTAAATAACTGAGGGGTCAAAGGCTAATAAGCAGAGATGCCACGTATTCCAAGTAAGGCAAAATGCTGGTCCAGTTACTCTACAACTACTGATACCCCACTCTTACCAAGGGAACTAGATGTCTTTGGATAGCTCGGCTAGCTGCCATCCAGATTCACACAGAACAAGAAGCAACTGAGGGCATCTCTGGACAGACGTCTATTATCACACCTCTTCAATGACCCAAGATCCACAAGCGTATCTTGTATCATATATCTTTTCTTTCCTTAGGGGTTGAATTATATGCCTCCCCCACCCTCCCCCCCCCCCAAAAAAAAAGATATGTTGAAGTCGTAAGCCCTAGCACCTCAAAATGTGACCTTCTATGGAAATAGGGTCATTGCTGATGTAATTCGTTAAAATGAAGTCATACTGGAATACGTTGGGCTCTTGATTCAATATGACTGGTGTTCTTTTAAGACAGCCTTGTGAAGACAGAGAAACATGGGGAGATGCCCAAGCGAAGATGGAGGCAGAGACTGGATGATGCTGTCATAAGCCAAGGAATGCTGGAGGCTAACAGGAGCTGGAAGAGGCAAAGAAGGATCTTCCCCTAGAGGCTTCAGAGGGAGAGTATCTGAGCAGACATCTTGATTTCAGACTTCTAGCCTCCAGAACTGTGGGAGAACAGATTTCTGTGGTTTTAAACCACCCAGTTTGTGGTACTTTGTTACAACAGCCCTAGGAAATGAATACACCTTTCTAGATCCCTAAATGTAGATAAATGGGAATAGAGAATTAACCATTTGGTTAAATTCAGCAATGTCATTATATATTAAAATAATTCTCAATATTTTCAATATTTTTATCAATAGTTTCTTTTGCAGCTGTTGTACTTAAGAGTTACATAACTCTTACTTTATGGACACAGTAATTTATTTTAGAATTTCTCTGTTCAATATTTAACTTGCTCATATTTCATTCTTTTTTCTTTTCTGTTCTTGTATTCTAAATACGATTACACTGAATATCTTGATATGTTAATATTTGTCCACTTCTTTGACTAGTATTTTAGAATAAGTAAATAGAAATGGAGTTACTGGCTCAAAGGACATGACATTTAAAAAGATTCCTAGTATATGTTATCAAATTGCTTCCCATGAATGTTGTAGCAATTTGTTACTTGAACTGACACATTAAAAAGAGTCTTTTCCAGAACTGCATCCTAGCAAGAGGGTAGATCTTAAGTATTCTCACACCACACACACAAATGGTGACTGAGCTGAAAAATACGTTAATTTGCTTGATGGTGGTGGTAGTCACCTCGCAATGTATATGTATATAAAAACATCACATCTTACACCTTCAGTATACACAATTTTTATTTGCTAATTATGCTTCAATAAAGCTGGGAAGGAGGAAGTATTCTCTGCTAATGTGACTAGCATGGGATTTATTGCTTTAATTTTCATTACCTTGAATACTAACGTGAAACCGTTTTGCCCTAAAATGTTTATGAATGCTTAGTACATATTCTATGACACTTCTGCTACTGTTCTGCATTATTGTTTCTTAAATAGAGTATTTGCATGAAATCTATTTGCTCTTTGCATATGGAGTATATTAACATTTTTTAGTGTCCTCATTTGTAATATGAAGGTAATTAGAATAAGCATCCTCTGGGATTGCAGTAAGAACTACGTGTGCTGAATATACCATGTACCAGGCACCTCTTAGGTTCTTAATAGTGGGAGCAATTCATTATAATTTCATATGGGGCCTGCATATATATACTCTCACTTGTCTCCTTTCAGGTTTGGTAGCACAACTGCTTTGACTTTTCAAATAAATCTCATTCTCATTTGTACAGTCATCTTAGCCTTTTTCTTTTGCATTTTCTGTACACTTTGTTTAGGTTGAACCATGATGGAGGAGTTAGCTGGGCTGGAGACTCAGCGTGTAAAAATGCACAGATGCATAGAAGCAAGTGTATTTTGGGGTAAAGGTTCAAATACTCCATTTGCTGGTAAGTGGGTGTCTTTGACAAGTCAACTCATCTTTTTATGCCTCGGTTTCCTTTTTAGTAAAATGGGAAATTAATAATGTTAACTATCTCTTAGGTTGTTGTGAAGAATGAAATAAATGCTATTCATGATCTATTGCTGCATACCACAGTATCTAAAATTCGCCAGCTGCCTAAAAGAATAAGAATCATTTATTATCTCACATAGTGTCTGTGGGTAAGGGATTCTGGAGAGGTTTAGCTAGGTGGTTCTAGTTTGAGGTTTCAGGAGGTTGTGGTCAAGTAGTCATCTGGGGCTACAGTCATGTAAGGTTTGACTGAGACAGAAAGACCCACTTCCAACATGATGGCTCATGTGACTGACAAGTCAGCACTAGTTCCTGGCAGGAGGTTTAAGTTCTTTGCCATGTGAATCTCTTTCTAGAGCTACTTGAGCATCCTACCAACATGGCAGCTGGTCTCAGCATGACCTAAGAAAGAAAGCAAGGAGAAAGTTGAAGTGCCTTTTTGAAATTTCAAAAGTCTAATACTGTCACTTCTGCCACTTTGTAATCATTAGAAGCAAGTCGCTATTGTGACCTACACTCAAAGGAAAGAGAATTAGGCCCCACCTTTTGACAGAGGAGTGTCAAGGAATTTGTGGACTAATTTTCAAACAACCACATGACCTAATGCATATGGCACACTTGTCTACTTTTTTTGACTAGTATTTTAGAATAAATATATAGAAATGGAGTTACTGGTTCAAAGGGCATGCCATTTAAAAAAATTCCTTGTATGCGAGATAGCTTTTAGGAAAAAGTCGAAAGATGCTATCTATGGTGTTATCATACTTCATAGCACTATCATTATCCATAGCACTATTATTAAGGAACTGCAAGTTGTGCTGTAGTGGTGGCTTTGGATACATCTGAAGTATGATAGAAAAAGGATCTTTAAGACAAATAGGAGCTAAATGAAAAAGGGCCCAGCATGTCATGACACAATGCTTGCATTTTTTTTCAGTAAGTCCTTCCTTTTCAAACTGGGTTACTCCCAAGGCACATAGGCACAGGGAACAAGTGCTGCTTACAGCAACAGAATAAACACACATCATCTCTAGTAAAGTGCTATTTGATTTGAAAAACTTTATTTGAAAAAAAAAGAAGTAGATGTATTAAAAAATAGATTGTAAAGTTGCTTGTATTTTAACGTGGAAACATCAGGCATTATCTTGATCTTCTGGTGGCCTGCTTTGAACGGTATCTCCTGATCCTGGGTAAATAATTAACTTTTCTTTCCATCTGGGGTACCTTAGTGGAGAAGTTAAGTGACTCAGTTAGTTGATGAGGAGATATTGAAGAATTTAAGGGAGGTTAAGAATCTGATATTTTTAAAGGGTATCTCCATCAAGAATATTGAAAACGTTTCTGGAAAAAGAAGAATGATAAATATTTGAATTTACCCAGTAGATATAAAAGGCATTGCAAAACCCTCATAATTAAGCATTGAAAAAACTAAGAGAAAGATAAAGAAGCAATCCATTTATGAGAGTAGTTACACCAAAAAAAAAAAAAAGGCCGGAATATGCCTACAAATCTAATATATAACTAAGAAGTCCTCACTAATCAATGAGGGAAGGAATGGATTCAATGCTTTTTGGGGGAAAATTGGGCTCTTTGGGGAAAAAAATCCATCTCGAGCCCTATCTTATATTACTTAGTAAGATAAACTCCAGATAAATGTGATGGGTGTCAAAATAAAATCATAAGAAACTTGAAGACAATTAGATGTGTACTTACTTGCTCTCCGAGTAGGAAAGAATTTCTAAATATAAAAGAAGGATTCTCTAGGGAAAGCAAACCAATTGCTGCATCTGAGTTAGTATTAGACTTTTGTATAATGCATTAAACATTTAAAACAAACCACAAATACTGATGGATGGCATTCATTGTATACCAACTATGTGTCAAACACCACACTTGGAGCTTTGCCTCTATTGCTTACCCTTAATCCTCACACACAAAAAACCCAGCACAGGCTCAGTCATACTGCCTCCACTTAACAAATGAGAAAACCGAGGCTGTGAGAGATGACATCAGTAATTTGCAATGCTGGCTGCACACTGAATCATGCAGAGAGCTTTACAAAGGCCCGTGCCTAGGCCTCATCCCAGAGCAGTTTAATCAGATTTGCAAAGGAATGGCACCTGGGCATAAAATGCTTTGTCCAAAGGCACACAGCTGGTAACTGCAGAGAGAGAGGCTTTTCTGTGTCCTCAACACCTGGACTTTTCCTATGTCATGTGGAAATTTTCTTGAAGATATAAACAGGCACTTAGTTTTCAAAGGTGGTAAAAACCTGAATGTAGGCTTGACTTAGAGCAGAAGTGATGTGAGATATGAGGGTCTATCTGTAGACCTACCTATAGCAGACGCCATAGTCTGTGTCTCTGGAATATCACTGAAAACAGCCACAGGGCTGGAATACAAGGAGAGCATTTTGATGGTCTAATAGTTTTGAAACAATTGGCGACGCTTAGACAACTTGAAAGGTGTTTGCATGAATCTAATTTCTTAGGCTTATTATCACCATTATAACTTCTTCTCTACCAATTGGTACATAACAATATAGACGAGTTACCTTACTGCAGAGTTTTTAGGAACACAGATTTTGAAGACAAACCACCTAATTTTGATTCCCAAATGTATTCTTTATAGCTGAGTAACCTTAATTTACTTAAATTCTCCATGGCTCAGTTTTCTCAACTGTAAAATGGGAATAATAATAGCATTGTATTAATGCTGTGTAACAAATCACCTGAAACCATAGTGGCTTAAGATCTCTCCTGGTTTCTCTGGGTAGGAATTCAGGAACATCTCAGTCAGGTAGTTTCAGCTCAGAGTTTCTCTGAGCTGGGGCTACTGTCATCTGATGGCTTACCTAGGGCTGGAGGATCCACTTCTAAGGTTCACTCACATAAATGACAAAATGTTGCTTATTGTTGGCAGGAAGCTTAACTTTCTCCCCACCAAGGCCTATAGAGATAGGACTGCTTGAGAGTCCACATTGCATGCCATCTGGCTTCCCCCAGAGTAAGTGACCCAAGAGACCAAGGTGGCAATTGCAATGCATTTTGTGGCTTAGCCTTGAGGTCACACATCATCACTTCTGCAGTACTTCATTGGCCCCACAGATCAACTCTGATTCAGTGTGGGAGCCAAATACACCCTTGCACCAGAAAGCAAGGATCACTGGGAGCCATTTTGGACGTGGCTATCACAAGTACCTAGTTCATTGGCTTGTTTCAAAGATACATACAGTTGACCCTTGAACAACACAGGCTTGAACTGCTTGGGTCCACTTTTATGCAGATTCTTTTCAGCCAAATGTGGATTGAAAATACAATATTGGAGGGATGCAAAACTCTTATATACAGAGGGCAGAATTTTTATATACTAGGGTTCCTCAGGGCTGATGCGGGGAACCTCAGCATACATGGATTTTGGTATATGTAGGGGTCCTGGAACCAGTCTTCTGCATATACCAAGGGATGACTGCATTAATACAAATCTCTCTGTATGTGAATACATATAAAGCTGTATATACATACATCTCACACTTAGCATACTACAACAGAGCTTACACCATAATTAATAATGATGTAACTAAATCAAAAATTCTGGGAGTGGGGTCTGAGCATTAGTATTAGTATTTTAAAAATCACTGCATGTGATTAATATGCAGCCAGTTTTGAATATCATATTTCTATCCCAATACTTAGTTTCATGGTGATCATAAGCCCTGGAACCCTAGTTGAGAGGTTTTCAGCCTTAGTTGCGTAGTAGAATCATCTGGATAGCTTTTAAAAATCCAGCTGTTCAGGCTACAACCCAGACCAACTCTATCAGAATCTCTGGGGCATAAGGGCACAGGCCATTAGTATTGTTCTTAAGCTTCTTAGGCAATCCCACTGCAGTCAGGTTTGAGACCCAGTACTCTAGTTATTTAACACAGATGACTGTATTACAGTCCCCTCATTTCCTCAGTGAGTTGAGCTCTACTTAGCATTTAGATCCTGGGGACTTAACGTCACTTGTTGGAAACAAAAGGAAGACCTTTGACTCGTCTTAATATGCGGGGAAGGCTGAAGATGGGTAGGAATGTACAGCATGGCGCCAGTTGTTCTCTGTCTGTACTGTGTGTCTGGAGGATTCAAGACCCCAGCCTGTCAGCCAGGCTCCTTTGGCCAGAATGTGCCTTCATGCAAGAGTAGAAACCTCCTAGGCATGTGATCGCTGGCCAGGAAAATGTCACCCATTGCCAGAGAAAAACCAGCTTTCCATGCAACTAGAGTGAATGGCACATGAAACCAATTTAGCCAGCGTCGTTGGAGAGGCATCAGAAGCATCACAAGATGGCCGTTCTGGAAGCAACGTCTGAAGGGTGCACCTGGTAATGCCCCCAGGTGCTGTGCAGGCACAGAACCTGCCTCAATTTTAAGAACATGGAGCTGTCTGTCTGCAGTTCTGAGTCTGCTTTTGTAAAGGAGCATTAGCTTGCTGCAGAGAACAATTGGTTACAATCTGGGAAAACAAGCAAAAATCGCAGCTATATTTAAACCAGAAAAATAGTGGATGGATGACAATTTCTAGTGAATTATACCATCAAATTAGACTTAGAAAACTTGTGGTGTGTTGGGAAAAATCTCAATCCTTTTTGCAAATATTTGGGATTGAGGGAAGCTCTTAACAGACTTTGCCCATAGCTTTCTCTCCACAATTTTAAACCTATGTTTGTTTTAAGTAAAGCTTAATCCATGTGTTTCTGATTCCTGTAAGCATAACTCATCAAAGTCTTTATTTTGGAAAAAAAAATCCATTTAACGTCTAAGATGCCTTTGTTTTTTAGCCTTTTAAAGCATTTTCCCCTATTTGAAAAGGGGCTCAAATAGCACATTTGCCAAGTTTACAGCCCATTCAGTTGTTGTGAGTGCAGATTTTTGACCACTGCTCAGGATTTAAATTTCTTCACACTTGCCAAAAATGTGACTTCCTGTTTGTTTTTTTAATACCTAAATCCTTTTTAAAAATGAATTTGGAACTCTCAATGAACCCTGAATACAGCAGATCTGCCCATCCTTAGACTTTTTTTTCTCTCTACTGTGGAGTTTGTTAATGCATTTATATTATAGTCTTTCTAGCTCTTCGGAACAATTTCTGTTTGTGTTGCTTAGAAACAAAAGAAAAATATTTTGAGCATGTGATAGCACCTTTTATCAAGGATCTAGAAGTTGGCTTCCAAACTTGACCTGAGAGCCATGACAACATGAGTCTTAGATGCCCCATGATGAATGCAGAACTTAATTTGGAGGAACAAGAAAATGAGAAGTAAGAATGTAAAAGGAGAATGTCTGAACTGAAAGCAGGCCAAATGGGTCTTTAGGACCCCAATAACTGTTTTCTCATAAGTTGCTTAAGAAAACTAATTAGATGTCTCTGTTTCCTCTGTTATCTTTGAACAAGAGGAAAAGGGAACTGGATTTGTTAATGGGCTGAGTTAAGATTGTATTGAAGTAATGCAAAACCACCTAAAAAAAACTAAAGAAATATTAGTCATACATGTCTGTCTGCATAATGCCATATTACCTACTATTTGGAATACCTTTCGTTATCTTCATTAATTTTTTAAATTCTAGATGCCCCATTCTGATAATCAGACAGGGGAGAAACTTAAACTCAAGAAGTTTTCATCAATCATCTTCAGTAAGTTGAAATAAATATTATTTTCATGGATGCTGAAAACAGATATAAAATTTGACCCCTGGATGAGTAATTTGGTCAACAGCATCTTTAGTTGTTGATTGTTATTTGATGACGTGGGGGCATTTATACAGGAATTAAAGTCATCGTTCTTACCCTTGAAGAATTTACAATTAGGTGAGTTTGTAAAGTTTCACTACCAAATATAAAATACAGGAACAAGATATTCATCCACAAAAATGACAGATGTTCAAGCAACTCCGTATTTGTGGGGTTAAGGAGGAAGAATATCAGCAGAAAAATTGAGAGCCAGGACACCCTGGTAAACAGTAGGTATGATTTTTCCACACAATGAAGATTCACTTTTAGAAAAGCAAGATAGAATCTAAATCCTTTAATTTTATACAAATAGTCCCACATTTGACATTTAAAGAAAAAAAAAACAATTTGAATATTGCAGTGGAGAAAACACAGTATAAAATTACTGTTGGTAGCTTGAGTTTATTTTCTGTAATAAGATTCAACATCAACTATATCTACTTACATGGGACCAAAACATTTGTATTATACTGATCAATTTTTAAGTGAATGTTATGTAGACCGTTTGTTAGAAAGGTCTTTTATTTGATATAATGTGTAAGTACATTTCCTTATTTTATTTTATTCTGTTTTATTTGAACAGACGATTTATCTCATGGCTGGGCCCTTAAAATGTCAATGATTAATACAAACTGCAGTTACCTCTTAAAGAATATGCAGCCACTTTATTAATGAAGAAGGAAATCAAATATTTTTAAGGGAAGATTCTGAGTATTTTTCTCGAGTGGCTAATCTTAATTCAGTTTGCCTTTCAGTTTCCTTTGCTACAAACCAGGGCTGTCACTTACCAGAAAAGATGTGTGGGAAGGATGAATGCTTGAAAAGGAAATTTGAACACCAGAGTCATCAGAATCATTATTGCTAAGAAATTGGTTGTCATTTGAATTCTGCACTGCCTGGCAAGACCAGGGAAGCAGAGCATCTGGCTTAGCACAATGAGTGGTAACCAACATCATAGGAGATGTACATAGCTTCCTTAGGCCATTGCGCATGTTGTCTACCACAGTCCCTTATGGCACCAGCCACATCTTAAATGAGAGCCACTGTGTAATTATAAGATGACCAGGGTCTATCTATTGAGATGGGGCACTGTGTTCTTACCCCCACCACCTCAGATACAGAGGGATTCCAACACGAATGCACATCTTCCAGAAGAAAAAAAATTAAGCAAGAAAAGAGAGGTAACACGTCAAATTTGGGTTTTAGTTTGCATCCATTCAAGTGATTAATAAATTCTTGTTCAGGAATCATCAGATGCCAAGCACCATCCTAGGTGGAGCGGGTACATTGGAGGGCAAAGTTTCAGACCATATAAAATGAAATGATTTACTTAGGGTTTCTTTAATGAAATATGTGTTGGAGGTGTATTGAACCATGCCAAAGTCCTAAAAATAACTGCAGCTAAGCCCAGTATATTTCTATGGCTCTATTCCTTGTAGAAATTAAACATAAAATCATCATATAATAAAGACATGTGGTGCAAAGCACTCTCATAAATTACAAGTTAAAATTAAAGCCATATTTTGAATGAGGCCATGTAGTATCAACTTGTTGTGGACCAAAAACCCAGCTTCTATTTCTAGCTGTATTCAGTGAATATAGGTGAGTCACTCGACGTCATGGAGCCTTCATTCAAAGTAAAATGCGAATAATTGCTGCCCATCAGCAGCAGACAGTGTTGATTTATCGCACGCTGTCACTTCTTTTTTCTCATAGTTAGTGCCCAGCCTGGCTGGGAATGCATAGTTAGCTTTGAAAGACTCTATAATAGAGACAGGCCAGGCTTGCAGCCAGCAAATAGATGTAAATAGCGATGTAGGTACCCAGTGAGATATAGGATATAAGTAGGTGTCTGCTTATGTCCTATGAGGGGGTGGAGAATTCTGAAAAATATTTACTTTCCTGATAAAAGGGGACACACATTTTAACCATTTTTTCCTTCTCTCTTCCTTGAATGCAACTGTGATATCAAAAACATGACAACCATGAGACCATGAGATGACAAGCAAAGACAAAATCCATGTGCTAAAGACAGCCAAATGCATCTGGTAAGATACTACTGAGCAACTGAGTTGACCCAGCAATGACTGACCCTCCCCTCCCAATTTCCTGGTATGTGAGGAAAACACCACCCACTCTCTATTTATTTAGGTGCCTATTAGTCTGGGACTCTGTTTCATGCAGCCAAACAGACTGTTATGGGGTGACTGTTCTTGAGTTTGTTTTAAGGACTGTGCACAGAAATGACATCAAGTGTATATTTCACATTATTGATTTCATATTCTCATGTTATGTATGGAAAACCTTAGGCTCTAAAAGGGTTAAGTGACAGAGCAGCACTATCCCAGGTCTTCCAAACTGAGATATGTCTTACGATCATGCTCTATGACTTGCTCCCTTTTGAAGCATCCAGAGTATGTCAAAGCTCTTAGAAATAACTCTAAACATCTGTCCAGTCCTTTAAAGTGTTCAATATATTTTCAAAAATTTCATCAAGTTTGATTCTCAGAGCAACCCAGTGAGGTAGATATTATTAATATCACTGTTGCATACGATCATTTCCTTTCACTTCTTTCTCAGCCACTGCAGCCACTGGGTGTAGCAATCCTGCCATGACAAATGATCAGTTCCCACTTACTATTCTTTTGATGAGCCCAAGCTCTTTCTTTGCTTCATGTTTCTGCTTTAGTTTGTCTCTACTCATCCCTTATAAAATTCTGTTTTAATTCAGTTGGGTACATAACCACAACATCAGAGCAGATTTTGGCTGGCTGAAGCCAAGGAGCTCTGGAAATCTCACTAGAGAGGCTGTCTACATTGCCAAATAAACTTAAGAAAAGAAAAAATGCTTATACTATCAGGCATGAAATGTGATTAGAGTGGTCCTGGCCAGAAACAACTTTTACAAAGGCAATGCCACAGATTCTGGAAGAACTGTAGCTCATTTGTTTTTGTTTTTTGTTTTTTTTTCTATCAAACATGCTTACTTAGAGTAAACCTCTTTGCCTCGTTTGAGCTAACTCGATTAAATCTTCCACTTGCACACAAAAACACACATTCACCGAAGTTGATGACTATAAAGTAATTCCACATGTATAAAAACAGCATTGGTTAGTTAGAAATAGATTCTACATATAATGAAACTTGTCAATTCAATTTACATATAGAGCAGAGAAATAACTTTACTTATAATTTATCCTATGAACTCTGGCTACTGCAACTGTGGTCTCTGGACCAGCAGCATCAATATTACCTTGAGTCTGTTAGAAATACAGAATCTCAGGCCACATTCAAGACCTACAGAAGTAAAATGTGAATTTCAACAAGAGCCCTGGGGATGTGTATGCATGTAGAAGTTTGAGAAGAGCTGCATATCACATAATTGCATTTGTTGTGAGTGCACACAACCCAATCTTTGTAGACAGTGTATCCTTATCTTTTCTGTACCTCATCTGTGGCATCTGAGGAATTCCTGTAACAAAAATGCACTCCCTTCACCCTACATTTTTATTATTCAAAAGTGCTCATTGGTGTACTATTACTTGCTTTACAGTGAATAAGTTTGAATGTATCCACTTAGAACACTGGTGGATGTTTCACTGTATTATTTGTCTTCCCTGGTTAGATTTGGATTTAAATTCATAACAGAATTTCTGAGGTTACCAATCCTCAAGCACCACTTCAAATCGTAGTCAATTTAGAGCATTACGTGAAAACGTGCAGTATGGTGCCTATAACATAGCATTACGTGAAAAAATGGCATTGGAAGTATTTTTTGGTCACATTTTATTATGTTATTGTTTGTACTCTTGAATCTACATTTAAGGAATGGTGGGGGGTGGAGGGAGAAAGATGGACTATGGCAAACTTGCCTAATAATTTCTTAATTAATTAATTTATTTATTATTATTATTATTTTTGAGACAAGACTCTTGCTCTGTCACCCAGGATGGAGTGCAGTGTCTCTATCTCGGCTCACTGAAATCTGTGCCTCCTGGGTTGAAGCGATTCTTCTGCCTCAGCCTCCCAAGTAGCTGTGATTACAAGTGCCTGCCACCATGCCTGGCTAATTTTTTTTTTTTTTGTATTTTTAGTAGAGACGAGTTTCACCATGTTGGCCAGACTGGTCTTGAACTCCTGACCTCAAGTGATCCTCCCGCCTTGGCCTCCCAAAGTACTGGGATTACAGCATGAGCCACCACGCTGGGCCATAATTTCTTCTTTTAACAGCTATGTAGAGGTTATCTACTAGGTTCCCACATTGGCCATAGAAGGAGCACATAAGGAGACAGTCTCTGTCCTGAAGCTACAGATAGTCATGTGGTAACAGCTTGTGTGCAGCTTGACTCTAATGACACCAGTCACACTCCAGTTTATGCGAGTGGTGCTTTCTGGAGCTGAAGTCTTCCTGGAGATGGGCAACCCACAGTCAATAGTGAATAAGGGCAGAAATGTACTAGGGGCTCTGGTAGCACAGTGGAGGGACACCTAATGTGTACTGAGTGAAGCGTGAGTGTGTGTGTATAATGTGTGTTTGTGCATGTGTGCATGAAGCATGTGGATATGGAATGGGATATATGTGTGTATGATATGTGAGGCATGTACACACCCTTTGGGGTTATGTGTGTGTGCATGAAGAGGGTGAGTATGATATGGTATATAATATATGTGTGCCTGGATCTGTGGGGTATGTGCACATTCTTTTGGGTGTATGTGTGTGTGTGTGCATAAAGTGTGTGAATGTGGTATGGCATACATGTGTGCCTGAATCTATGAAGTGTATGCACACCCTTCTGTGTTCCTGTGTGTGTGTGTGCGTGTAAAGTGTGTGGCTATGGTATGGTAAATATATGTGTCTGAATATGTGAAACGTGTGCACGCCCTTGTGTGTGTGTGCATGTGCATGTATGTGTGTTGGAGAGAGAAATAGGAGCTTTGGCTACAGGCAAAGTTTCTGGAAGTAGTGATGCCTGAACTCTTTTTATTCTGCTCCAATCAGATGTTCCTCCTCATGTCCCAGTGTAATTATACTTGCCAAGTCCCTATTGTCTTTGTCATTGTCACACCTGATGGCTGATACTTAGTCTTCACGTATTCACTCACTGAATTCCCATCTCAGGAAATAGCAGCTCCTTCGCTCACTTGTTCAGACTGCTAACCGAGGATTTATTCTTGCTGCTCTTTCTCTCACACTCCCCATCCCATCCATCCACAGCTCCTGCCAGTCTCACCTTCAGTGTATGTCCAGACCCGACCACCTCTCACAGCCTACACTCCCACCACTGTCAACAGCTGTCTGTTGTTGCCTTGACACTATCAGAACAACTTCCCAACTATTCTGCTCTGCCCTTGCCTTCCTTTAGTCTATTTTATACTCAGACCCTAGAGTGGCCCCTTTAAAATCCAAATTTAAACATGTAATTCATCTACTCAGTATATTCCAGTGGCTTCCTTTTATGCTTAGAATAAAATTCAAATTCCTTGCCTGTTTTCATCTGGGAGAAATCGTTGTGTGAAACAAAGCCTTACCTTTGAGTTTTCCTTTCCTCAATTGCTTATCCAATAGGCCACTCAACTCCATAGCTTCTTCTTTGTAATGCTTCTTGCATCCATATTCACCTTTCTCTGACCACTGCTGTTACTTTGACCAAGGCCTTTAATACCCCATGCCTGGTTAGTATGGCATTGAAGTTGAGAACCCAGGTTCTGAAGCTGGACCACCTACAACATTGAATCCAAACTCTACTCTTTACTATGCGATAGGGAACATGCTATATAATCTCTCAGAGTCTCAGTTTTCTCATCTGTCAAATGGATATAATACTGGTATCTATCTCATGGAGTTGCTGGAGGATTAAATGAACTAATATACGTAAAACACTTGGATTAGCCCTTCCACATTGTAAGCACTGTTTTCAGCACTGGATATTGTTATTATTAGTCTTTGCATAGCTTGGTTCTGTCTGCCATCCAACTGTTCTTTACCACCTCCAACTACATCTCCACGATCTTCCTACAAATACTTGGCATCACATTACCTTCTTGCTGAAGGTCACTAATGGGTGCCATTTCCTTTCATTTACGGGAAAACTGCTCTACCTGGCTTTAGGGCCATCTGTAACGTGGTTCCATCCTGGGTGGTCACTCATTTCTCACCACTCCCAAATGTCATCTATGCTTTAGTTTCTATTCCAAGCACAGCATGATGGAAAGAATTGTAAAAATAAAAAGAAACAAAGAAAAAAGGAAGCCTATCTTAACTGTCACAGATTCAGTTTAGCTTCAGATAGATCTGGATTCCAATTCCAGCTCTGTGGGATCCGGAGCAAATGACTTGAAAATCTCTTCAAGCCTCAATTTCTTCATCTGCAAAAACTTGAGAATAATAGTTCTATACAGTGTTGTGATGAGTATGAAATAAAATGATATATGTTAGCTGCTTCTCATCCTTTTTGCAATGAGTCTGAATATAAATAAAATACATTAATTAGATAAAATATTATGAATGGAATGTAAAAAATGAGTTTGACACGTGTGCAAGCAAATGGAATGTATGCAAAGGTACCTGGAATGTATGCAAACAGCTGGGGTGCATGCAAAGCACCTGAAAGGCATGCTAGTTTGTGAAATGTATGTGAAGAGTTGACATAAGTTAGACTAGCTCATTCCCATCGCTTTGCCTTAGAGAAAATGCTCCTTGCTTCAGGACATTCCTCTCAACTCTGCCTTCCCATCTTAAAAGTCCAACTCTGATTTTGACATCTGAGGGATGCCTTTTTCAACTCGGAGTTCTCTCTCTCTCTCTCTTTTTTTCTTGTAATATCTACACCACATATTGTCTAGACTGTTAGTTTGGGATTTATTATGAACTGCCCTGCATTGTCAGTTAAATTTTTTATGTTTGTATGTTTAGTTTATTTAACTAAACTATTGTGCTTTGTGAGCACAGAAACCATGCCTTTACATTCTCTGAGCATGTAGACCAGAACTTTGCAAACAGCAACCCCCAGGTTTGTGATTTTAATTTAATGTGCTGTGGGAAAAAAGAACCTTTACCATGCTGACTTGTTATGTTGAGTGAATGAAATGAACTCTTGGGCCTCTCTGCTCCTCTGTATAAGAAGTGTCATGCGGCCGGGCGCGGTGGCTCAAGCCTGTAATCCCAGCACTTTGGGAGGCCGAGACGGGCGGATCACGAGGTCAGGAGATCGAGACCATCCTGGCTAACACGTTGAAACCCCGTCTCTACTAAAAAATACAAAAAAATTAGCCGGGCGAGGTGGCGGGCGCCTGTAGTCCCAGCTACTCGGGATGCTTATTCAGGAGAATGGCGTAACCCAGGAGGTGGGAGCTTGCAGTGAGCTGAGATCCGGCCAGCAGCGCTCCAGCCTTGGGCGTCAGAGCGAGACTCCGTCTCGAAAAAAAAAAAAAAAAAAGAAGTGTCATGCAACTCTGGACGGGACTGCTGGGCCTCTTGAAGCCATATTTCAAGTTCACTACCTAAGCCATTCCCAGCCCTGTGCTCCTCTGAGTAAGTCTGGTGTACAATGTGGAGTATGTGAAGCTGGATTGTTCTAGGCACAAATTACAACTGCTTTCTCTTCAGTGGGAGAATTTAGAGTGGGCTCACAAGAAAAATAAGATCCAGCAAGAGTAAGTCTCTCTATGAACAGTAGATAAAACATTTTTTCAATAATCCCCAGAAACTGCCTGCTCTCTCCTCATCTGGCAACTTTGATTTGGGTTTATATGGATTTTATTAGTTTGAAATGAGATGCATACATAGAGCCCTAACTTGCCTTGTTATTTATTTCAAGTGCAGACCACATAGGTTTTGATGTATTATAAGTAATCCTATTATAATGTTTAGGCGGCCTGAGCTAACTTGGGCTTTCTGTCCAAACACATTACAGAAACAATCCCTTCCTCAACAAATGTTTAAATGCTGACGGTGACGCCTGGGGCTACACTCTTTGCCCAGCCCTTTGGGGAGTAAAAGAAGCTATTCTTGACATGCCTTGGAAATTATTTTATAACAAGATTAATAGTTATTTCAAAAAGCCCAGAGCCGAGTGAGGGAATTTTGAATCACAGACTAAGGAACTTGAGCAAAAGGATCCAACCCTGCATCTTGGAGCTTAATATTTAGCCTGATTCAGCACTAGATCCGTGGTACTGATGCCCTGACTTTACAATGGCCTCACACACTGATCATTAAGTTGATAACTTAGCTCTTGACCTAGTTGAGAATGTGATAAAACTACACCAGTGGGTCAATAACTCCATAAAAATGGTGATCATAAAAGCAGAACTACCATTCAACTCAGCAATCCCATTACTGAGTATATACCCAGAGAAATATAAGTCATTCTACCATAAAGACACATGCACATAAATGTTCATTGCAGCACGATTCACTATAGCAAAGACATGGAATCAACCTAAATGCCCATCAGTGACAGATTGGATAAAGAAAATGCGATACATATACACCATGGAATACTATGCAGCCATAAAAAAGAATGAGATTGTGTCTTTTGTAGGAACATGGATGGAGCTGGAGGCTATTATCATCAGCAAACTAATACAGGAACAGAAAAACAAATGCCAAATGTCCTCACTTATAAGTGGGAGCTAACTGGTAGGAAGTTATGAACGCAAGGAAACAAAAGATACTACGGTCTACTTGAGGGCGGTGCTTCTTCTTTTGTAATGTTTCTTGCATTCATATTCACCTTTCTCTTCCACTACTGTCAGTGGAGGGAGAAGAACAGAAAAGATAACTATTGGGTACTGGGCTTAATTTCTGGGTGATGAAATAATCTGTACAACAAACCCCCATGACATGAGTCTACCTTTATGACAAACCTTCATACATACTCCTGAACCTAAAATACAAGTTTTAAAAAAGACCTTAAAGCTAAAAAAAGAAAAAAAAATGGTGCTCATATGAATACTAGTAACAGCTACATTTATAGCACACTCTACCAAACACAATTCTTAGGCTACATATTATATTGCCTTAGATTCAGTTGCATGAGATTCTTAGGCCAAATATGATAACTGCCTAATGAGAATGTTTCTTGAAATGAGAAGTGTTTTGGTGGCTGAGTCTTTGACTCATTGAGGACAAATAAATCCATATGATTTCAAGTATTTTTTTTTTTTTTTTTTTACTTTGTTTACTTTGAGGAAAGTATTTCAGTAAAACCTAATAACAATGGAGAACTTAGCCTTATGGTGGAATGAGTGTATAAATTTTTGGAAACTGCTTTTAAAATGCTCTGGCTTTGTATTAATTACTTTTCTGTGGAGTTGGGAGGGGCAAAGGGGTATTGGCTAGACAGGAGTACAGGAAGCAGAGATGTTTAATCTCTTGATTTTAGCCTCTTTGGTGGAAGCTTAGATCCCTGATTCAAGATGTTTACCGTGTGGTGATTCCTCAGAGACCTAAAGACAGAAATACCATTCAACCCAGCAATCCCATTACTGGGTATATACCCAAAGGAATATAAATTATCATATTATAAAGACACATGCATATATATGTTCATTGCAGCACTATTCACAATTGAAAAGACATGGAGCCAATCTAAATGCCTATTAGTGATAGAATGGATAAAGAGAATGTGGCACATGTATACCATGGAATACTATGCAGCCATTAAAAAGAGTAAGAGGATGTCCCTTGCAGGGATATGGATGGAGCAGGAGGCCATTATCCTTAGCAAACTAATGCAGAAACAGAAAACCAAATACCACATATTCTCACTTATAAGTGGGGGCTAAATGATGAGAGCACATGGACACATAGAGGGGAACAACACACAAAGGAACCTATTGGAGAGCAGACATTGGGAGGAGGGAGAGGATCAGGAAAAATAACTAATGGGTACTAAGCTTAATTACCTGGGTGATAATCTGTACAATAAACCCCCGTGATACAAGTTTACCTTTGTAGCAAACCTGCACATGAACCCCTGAGCTTAAGATAAAAGTTAAAAAAGAGAAAAAAAGAAAGAAAAGATGTTTCTTCTTTTCTAACATTTATATATGTATGCTACAAATTTCCCTGAAGCATTGCTTTACCTGCATTTTCCACAATTTGATAACTTGTGTTATCATTCTCATTTCATTCGAAATATTTTCCATTTCCCCTGTGAATTCTACATTAACCCATGAACTACTTAGTGCTGTTTAACTTCTGAATAATTGGAGATTTTCCAGATATTTTTCTATTATTAATTTCTAGTTTAATTCCATTGTGATCAGAGAACATATATTTTATGCTTTCAATTTCTTTGAACATGTCTTGGTCATTCCTTCAATGGCCCAAAAGATGATCTGTGGTCTATATTTTATGACTTGAAAGGAATGTGTACTCTGCTGCTGCTGAGTGAAATGTTATACAGGTATCAAGTAGGCCAATTTGGTTGATAGTGCTGTTTAGGGCTTTTATATTCTAATTGAATATTATCTTCCTACTTGTTTTATCAATTATTCAGAGTAAACTATTGAGTCTTCAACTATAATTGTGTATTTGGCTTTTTCTCCTTGTAGTTCTATCAGGTCTTCTTCATATATTTTAAAGCTCTGCTAATAGGAGTGTTAAGTCTTTGTTATTAATTGACCCTTTTATCATTAAGAAGTGACCTTCTGTATTACTCGTAATATTCTTTACTCAGAAATCTACTTTGTCTGATATTAGTATAGCCACTCCAGATTTCTTTTGATTAGAATTATTATGGTATATGTTTTCCCATCTTTTGCTGTTAACCTGTTTGTCTTTATATTTAAAGAGAGTTTCTTATTAGCACATCATCAGGTTTCACTTTTTTAACCTAATCTGACAATGTGCATCTTTTAATTGCTATGTTTGAACCATTTATATTTAATGTAATTACTGATATAATTGGGTTTAAATCACCTACTTTGATACTTGTTTTCCAGTGATCTCATCTGTTCTTTTTACCCTTTCTCCTGTTTTTACAGTCTGCTTTTAGATTATGCGTTTGTATAATTCACTTTAATCTTCACTATTGGTATATAATTTATACATCTTTTAAAAATTGTAAGTAATAGTTGCCTGACGGTTTACAATATACATATGTAATCAATTGAAGTTTACCGTCAAGGTTGTTCAGCTTCACGTAAGGTGTGAAATCTCTGTAGCAATATATTTTGAATTCTACTTCTCATCTTCATGCTACTGTTGCCATATATTTTATATTTCTTTTGGGATAAACCCACAGTACGTCACTAATATTTTTGAGTTAGACAGTAGCATCTTTTAGAGCAATTAAAAATGTTTAATGTCTTTGATATTAGTCTCCATTTAATCATTCCTAGAAATTTTTATTGTTTTAGATCTAAATTTCTGTCTGCTATCATACTCATTCTGCCACAATAACTGCCTTTCACATTTCTTGCAGTCAAGGTTTCCTGGAAATAAATTCTCTTAGTTTTGCTTACCCACAAATATTTATTTTACATTCATGTTTTAAATATATTTTTACAGATTAAAGAAATCCAGGCCGGGCGCGGTGGCTCAAGCCTGTAATCCCAGCACTTTGGGAGGCCGAGACGGGCGGATCACGAGGTCAGGAGATCGAGACCATCCTGGCTAACCCGGTGAAACCCCGTCTCTACTAAAACTACAAAAAACTAGCCGGGCCACGTGGCGGCGCCTGTAGTCCCAGCTACCCGGGAGGCTGAGACAGGAGAATGGCGTGAACCCGGGAGGCGGAGCTTGCAGTGAGCTGAGATCCGGCCCCTGCACTCCAGCCTGGGCGACAGGGGGAGACCCCGTCTCAAAAAAAAAAAAAAAGAAATCCAGATTGAAGGTCTTTTTCAAAGCCTATTAACCCTTTAATGATATCATTCCACTGTTTCATGGCTGACATATTTTCTGACAAGAAGTCTCTGGTGATTTTGACCTTTGTTTCTTTGTTTATAGTGTGTCCGTTTTCTCTGACTGCCTTCAGATTTGCTTTTAATTTTGGTTTTCGGAAGTTTGAATATAGTATGCTTAGATACATGTATATGTGTGTGGTGCTTTATATTTATTCTTTTTGCAGTTCTCTGAGATTCTTAGATTTGTGGTTCATGTTTTTTTTTTTTTTTTTTTTTTTTTTT
>NW_016810019.1:2225137-2244973 GCF_001698545.2 Rhinopithecus bieti | reverse complement strand
TTTTTTTTTTTTTTTTTTTTTTTTTTTTTTTCAGTTATTATGATCTCAGCACATGCCCACATTCTATCTCTTTGGATAAGTTTGAATTTTGTTGCTGTCGTTTTTTTCTTTGTTTTAAGATTTTGAGCCAATTGACTGCCTCAAGAGAAATTACGACTTTATAGTTTACCTAAATTTTTCTTGTTGTTAGTATGGGAGCAGCAACACTTTTTTTCAGAAAGAAGAAAGATTCTCATTATTATTTAAATCAGAAACTTCCAATTAGTATCTGGTGTATGAAATTGTAGCAACTGTGAGGAGTTGCAGATTTTACTCTACTTGCAGGTTAACAAAGTAGCTAGCTTGCTACTGTTTCAAGGATGCTGGTCAAAGACAAGACACTCTGTGGATCAGACAAGGTTTAGTTTGTTACTCATAGCAATAGGAGTGCCCAGAGTATCATCATTTTGTTGTTCTTTTGCTAAGCACCATTTTCCAAAGGGCAACAAGAAAAGGACCAAATAACACCTGCAAATAGAGTGGATTATGTTATAGGGGAGCTCTGTGTTTAGGGAAACCAAATATTTCACCATGGGCCATAAATATGTCTTCCCTTTGCTGTGAAGGGAGACACTATTTCTCTCTTCGAATAATGATTGTTGTACAAACACCCTTGATAGTGTGTTTAGTGATAGATAGTCCAGAACAAAGGCAGTCACTGCCTCTGCTCCCAGAACAAACAAAATACGAGAGATAATAAAGAACTGCCTCCCAATGGAGACAGGACCTCATGGGCCGTTCCATTTTACATCACATTTGGGTTTCTCTGTATTCATAACTGAACTCTGTGTTTTGTGTCCCAAGGTGCATTTCCATTTATTCAGTGATGTTTATTGTGGATCTCTTATGTACCAGCAGATGTGCCAGATACTGGAGATATTACAGTGAACAAAACAGATATAGTGTCTATTTCACTCCACTGATAAATAAGATCAGTGGAGATTTTCAGGGTTTTACCAAGCCATGCAAAGTCTCAATGAACTAAACTTCCAGTGATGGGAGAGTTTAGATATTCAGCCCGTAGTGCATGAATGCTGTTTACACTTCCACCACTTCCCTTATTATAATCCTTTCTCTATTATGAATGTCTCTGTAGGAATGTTAATAGTTGACTCTGATGTTTTTAAATGCAAGAATTGCATTTAATTATGTTCTGTTTCCCTGGCGCTTTGCTATAACTTCTTATATGGGTTATTACTATGTAGGTGACATGAGAATTTGTGTGTATGTGTGTTTGCCTTTAAGGGTGTCCGCTAGGGTGCCCACATGTTATTTCATTAGAAAATGACAGTTCTAGGCTGGGCGCGGTGGCTCAAGCCTGTAATCCCAGCACTTTGGGAGGCCGAGACGGGCGGATCACGAGGTCAGGAGATGGAGACCATCCTGGCTAATACGGTGAAACCCCGTCTCTACTAAAAGATACAAAAAAACTAGCCGGGCGAGGTGGCGGGCGCCTGTAGTCCCAGCTACTCGGGAGGCTGAGGCAGGAGAATGGCGTAAACCCAGGAGGTGGATCTTGCAGTGAGCTGAGATCCGTCAACGGCACCCCAGCCAGGGTGACAGAGCAAGACTCCGTCTAAAAGAAAAAAAAAGAAAATGACAGTTCATTCTGCTTTTCCATAGCATGATGAAATGACCAGATGATTTTTATCTGGATGTTTGCCACATCAAAAAACTGAATCATTAGGCATAACATGCAAATTCTGGTATTTTATCACCAGTGAATTTAACACTTCATAAAATAGATATGGTGCTTCCTATTTCTGTAAATGAAGGTGAGAGATAACAAAACTGAAGGAAGTTTGGATTTGCAAATGACTTGGAAACACGACCACATCCTGAATACTATTTCACCACGTGTTCTTTTCAAAACAGACATAAAAATGTGATATTTTCCTTTTTTTAATTGCCAGAAATAGGAATATGATGGCATTTCATTTCTGACAAAACATCCCAGGGTTACCTATTCCCTTCCCTGCTGCAAAATAATGCCTTTGACTTAGTTAAACCCAGCCAATGTTTTCTTAAAGTTTGCCCCCTGATTTTAAATTCTATGAACGTATCTTTATGTATATGGATTCACACACATGCAACATATAAACTATACTCTTTATTCATTTATCCCTAAGCTATATATGCCTTGAATAGATGTTTCCATGTTGCATTCGAAGGTGCCCAAGGTGTCTTGTCAAGATGCCTTTGTAAGTGCTGATCTTTGAACCCAGGTATTATGTTTTGCCAGCATTCAGCTGGGGAAGGGCCAAAGTTCAGCTTTCAACTCTTATATGTGCTGCTTGATTTAAATTTGAAACTTGGCGCTGTGTGTCCTCCTGTGCCTGGTTATTATTCTTGGAATGCAAAAAGGTACATGTTTTTGTAATTCTCTGAGGAGCTCCTCTATGGCTTTTCCAGAACCTAAGTCTTGTTTTGTTCCAAGGGTGAAAACTCTTTTTTTAGCAGCTCTCAGAGAGATGGGTGCTATTTTTGAAATCCATACAGTCTTTCCTGCTTGCTAGGGTCTATTGAATGGTGTGTGTTACTACCACAGAAATACGCTTACTGCATTTGTTCTTCCCTTGCTGCTTGGAGGTCTGTAATTTCCACCCAAAACACTGAAGCAGCCCCAAAGAGGAAAGGGAGAGCTAACTCATTTGCAGGTGAGCTTTAGTCAACAATTCTGAACTTCCACAGATTCCATTTCAACATTTGTTTGGAAGCTCAGGCATTATGAATAATAGGAGTAAGACACTTGCAACTACTTATATAGCCTAGGAGAAGAAAATAAAAGATGAAATAGATGCGTATGCTATGATATTTACATCTGTTAAGTTCTTGAAAGAGTATGGATAGATTAAGGTTTAGGAAATTAAATTACATTTTAAATGCAACCAGAAAGCATGTCAGAAAAACACTCTTAGAAAGTCAAAAAAACTCCTTCTTTATTTAAAGGACTACTTGGTTTATATTTTGTAATTCATTGTTTTTAGAACTATAACCTTAGCTACCTGAAACTCACCTATTCTGTGACTCCTCTTATTCAGAACATAACCCAGAGACACAAAATAAGCAAAAGGTATTGCTGCAGGCTAAGCAATATCACAGTGTTTGTGCACCAAAACCCAGGAACTTGACTTCGAGGCCAGCCCATTTCAAGATCTGTTCATTAGTAGTTCACAGACATTTCCAAAAACTAGTTATCTTCATCTGTTATTTGTATTAGTTTTCTCCAGGATGTTCTAACAAATACTATAGACTGGGTGAATTAAACAATATAAATTAATTACTTCCCAGTTGTAGAGGCTAGAGGCCCAAGATCAGGGTGTCTGCAGGGTTGGTTTCACTCTGAGGCTATTTTCCTTGACAGCCTTCTTCCTGTGTATTCACGTGGTATTTATTCTATGCATGTGCATGAATGTGTCTAAATTTCCTCTTCTTATTAAGGACACTAGTCATGTTGGATTAGGACCCACTCTAAAGATCTCATTTTAATTTAATTACCCATTTAATGACCTTATTTCCAAATATGGCCATATGCTAAGGAACTGGGGGTAGAACTTCCACATATAAGTTTAGGAGGAAGGATACAGTTCAGACGCTAATATAGCAGCTTTGAAGAAGAAAACAAAAATGGTGACTGAAGAAAGATAGAGCATTAGTCAAGTATGCTAGTAACAGCAACAAGCAATTGCCCAAAGAAAAAAGAGAGATAGCAAATTTAAAAGCTTATATGAGTATATTGAAAAGCACAAAAACTGTTGTTAAATGTCTTTGCATCTCTCAGCAGGTCCTAAGGTCATGTTGGTATAACTGCACAATTAAAACTAAGACATCAAGTAAAAGTAAACTGTTCGTCATATAGAAGTAGCAAGTTCTCATGGAATGACAGATAGGAGCTTAAGCCCCAGCACTGTCACTTGGATGTCACTTAAACTCTCTGTTTGTTTTCTCATTCGTATCTTGAGAATAAAAATACCTGTACAAAAACCAGAGATAAAGAAGTCACCTATGGGTACTCCATAAACATAAGCATTCTAAGAGAATAAACTATTAGATCCAAGAAGGCATGAAAATATGTATTACAATTAAATAAAAGTTAGATTTGCATATCAAATTATCAAAGAGAAAAAATTTTAATTTTATTGAGTTACATCCTCAATTATCTGGAAAACTGATTTTAAAATAAGCTGAGTTAGTATTTAAGATTTCCCTAAACTAAGGACTTATTGCAAATAAATTTTTTAAGGCAGAGCATAATTACTTGTTAAAATAATCAAATGAGGTACTTCCGGCTATATCATCCTATATCCAAATCCAAGAAATAGAAGATGTAGGGAGTAATACAGAGCTGAAAGAGTTCTGCTCTATAAATTAAAGGAACTAGATTCTCATTGGAACATTGCAACTACTGTTAATTTTGTTTTTTCTGGGTTCATTTCCATGCCTTTAAAATAAAGCTATAAAACCAGATTGTTTCCATGGTGTCTTCTAATAGTAACATTTTATGAGAAGTCATTTCTAGTTCCTTTGTTCTCACTTTATAGAATCACAGAAGATCTAAAAAAGACATCACCTCTGTTCATTTATCACTTCCAATTACCCTTCACCAGTTTGTGGAGAATGTGGAATACCAGGAAGCCTGGTCGCAACCTACACAGCCACCTGTCTTGTCATGGCAACCTTGACTCTCTGATTGTGTCTTAGGTATCTGGTCCTTGGGTAGGCACTTTCAGGAAAACACATGATTGTCATATCTAAATCCGATAATGGGTAGGTTGCCATCTTAAACTGTTAAGTCCTCCTCAGCAAGGCACCAGACCCTGCCCTCTGTCAGAGGTGTGCTAATCTCTGATATTTAGAAACAACCAGATGATCTGACAAGTCATTGCATGCATATAGATTGTGTCAAGAAAAACATGACTTTAAAGCTGTCAGCAATTTAGTAACTACAGAAGCCCAGCATCCCCAGTCATTCTCTTTGTCTAAAGTCCTGAGAAGAAAGTCCTTGTCCTAGATAGAGGCACACCTACAAGTTCCTCTTGGCTTGAAGACGATAAGAAGCTACCAGGTGTTAGAAAATAAGTTACTCCATCCCTCCGCCTAACATACCTAAGAATTTGAGGGTGACAACAGAAATGGTTAACAAGTGTTTTCTCAGGCTCTAAGGGATATGAGATCTCAACTTTCACAGAGGTTACAACCTAAGGGTGAAAGAATAGCTTGAATTGATTTAAGCTGATACTGGGGATTTAGGAAACAGGGCCAGTGCTTTTCTAGCAGAACCTATAGTACAGATTTTTAATTTTTCAATTGGCGCATTCTAATTGTATATATTGGTGGGGGTACAATGTGATATTTTGATACATATATAGGTTGTAAAATAATCAACTCAGGATAGCATATTCATCATCTCATGTATTTATTATTTCTGTGTTGTGAGGACATCCAAATGCCTCTCTTCTAACTATTTTGTAAAACACAATATCTGACTGTTAACCATAGTCGCCCTGCTATGTAATAGAACACCAGAGTTTATTCCTCCGAGATAATTGTAACTTTAAGAGCACAGATTTTGAACTCCCAAAGGCAATTCAAATTTAACATATCAGCAAACAAACTCATTATTCACAACCTCCTGAAAAAGATTTCCCATCTTAATCACCCAAGGCAAAAAGTAAACCTCTTCTATGCAATCAATAACTAGGATGGACCTAGTGATTCCGTCTCCTAGGTATTTCTGAAGTCCATTGCATTCCATTCTCCTGTTTTCCTTATCATCGCCCTGCTTAACAGCTTCGGTTTGCCTCTAGTCTTACCAACCTCTAAATTATCCTTTACACAATCAATAGAGCATCTAAATAAAATACAAATTTAACCATATCACTTCTATGCCTAAAACTCCTCAATAGCTCCCCATTTTTAGCAATAAAAGCTCAAGCTCCACAGAAGGACATAGAAAGCTGTCCATTACCTGAGCCCTTAGATATGGCCACTCCACTCATTTCCTTCCAATTTTCCATTTCCAACCTCCCATTCTGGCTTTACGACATATTGATACCAGCCCATTAGTGTTTCTTTACACATTGTTTTAACATGCTTCATCTTAGAAATGCAACATAACTTTTATAGCTTAAGTATCTTATAGTAATTCTATTTATTTTTGGGAACAAATACGTTCTGGATGAGTTTAAATGGTAAAAGCCATTTCTTTCACGTGATCATTATGTATTAAGCTGAGTATTTAGGTTTTAGGACTTTACAATGAAGACAGAACCCTAGATTAAAGGAAGGTAACAGCAACCTTTATAAGCCAGTAAACTGTTTTCTACTACCATAATCTTTTTTTACCATACCAGACAAAGTGACAGTAAGATAAATTGATTTATAGAGTACATGTTTAGAAAAAGTAGAACAGCAATGTTATAGTCTTTAATAAGCCTAGTTTAGTGTAGAGCATTTCTCCCCACAGGCATAAGCATCACCAATATTGGGGTGAAATGGGGGAGGCGGTGGAAGGAACATGAGCTACTGTCCATGGTCCTGATACAAAAATACCCACTATGACATGGCTGTTCTCTGTGAGCCATATGCCTCCTTCCCTGTTTCTATCATCCTTCGGCACCCAAGAGTTATATCAGTATGGCTAGCTGTAGTTTGTTAAGTGAGTCAGTGGTTTAAGTGAGTTCTGTTATGGATTGAATCATGACTCCCAAAAAGATACTGCGAAGTCCTAAACTCTAGAACCTGTAAATATGACCTTCTACGGAAATAGTCTTTGCAGATGTAATCAGAAATACACTGAGATCACCTTGGATTATGTCAGCTTTAATTCAATGACTGGCATTGTTATAGGAGGAGGAGAATTTGGACACAGACATACAGGGAAGGCCATGAGAAGTAGAAGAAGAGATCGGAGCAATGCATCTACAAGCCAAGGGTCACCAAGGATTGTGGGCAGCAGCAGAAACTAGAGAAGAAAAGGAAGGATTCCTTCCCTAGAGCTGCCAGAGAAAAGATGTCTTTGCCAACACCTTGATTTCAGCCTTTTATCCTCCAGAACTATGAGAAACTAGACTTCTGGTGTTCTAAGCCACCCAGTTTGTGGTAGTTTATTCAGGCAGCCGTAAGAAACTAACAGAAGGACACTATAAATACCCCTTTGAATTTTTTATCTTGGTGTTATTTTATAGCCCTAAATGTGATCTAATTATCTTTCATCAAAATTTATGTTTTAGTGTATTTATTATTATGTATAAATGACAATACTGCTTAGAACTGAAATATAAGCATGGGTACCAGTGAAGGAGCTGCCAGGCTTTAGGTTTGACTTCTGTGATACTTCTCTATCTATGCTTCAGTTTAGGCATAAGAGCACATACAGCTTTAATTATCTTAATTTTCTTTCTTTCTTCTTTTTGTATTTATTTATTTTATTTTATTTTATTTTTGAGACAGAGTCTTGCTCTGTGAGCCAGGCTGGAGTGCAGTGGCGTGATCTCGGCTCACTGCAACCTCTGCCTCCCAGGTTCAAGCGATTCTCCTGCCTCAGTCTCCCGAGTAGCTGGAATTACAGGTGCCCATCACCATGCCTGGTTAATTTTTTTTTTTTTTGTATGTTTAGTAGAGATTGGGTTTCGCCATGTTGGCCAAGCTGGTCTCAAACTCCTGACCTCAGGTGATCCGCCCTCCTCGGCCTCCCAAAGTGCTGGGATTACAGGGGTGAGCCACCGCGCCTGGTTACATCTTTAAAGGAATAAAATAGGCAGCCTTGTATTATTCAAAATTAGTGGTGTTTTGTGGGTAACTTACAGGATTTTGCTTTTCTATTTTTCTTTCTGGAATCCTCAATGCTTAAGCATTTCTGTAACAATTAGCAGTGGTTAATGGTTAATATGTCTACTTACTATTTTGTGACTTTGTTAGGTAAATAAATAAGAATTATCTCTCAAGTACCTCTCAGGTCCCCCTTGCACTAGGGGAGAGACTGGTGAAACAGTTGCCAGGGAGAAAGGGTGGGATGGTGGACACATCCTACTTTGCAAATTGTTAAGGTCTCTCATGACTTGGTTCCTTCTGAGTGCAGTGATAACAGGCCAGTTTCTGCCCCTCATGCATACATTTGGAGGCCAAGAAGGCTATCACGTTGTTACTTATGAGAACCTAGAAGAACTTCACTCTTCTCATCTAGGGTGTGTATGTGACCAAGAGGCGTGTGCCCAAAGCTCTGCTTACTGATGTTATCAAGACATCCTATAGAGGATACTGTTGAAGAGTTTCCTGTTCATTTAGAACAGAACAGCCAGATTGAGTTTTTAGACAATGTACTTGGGAGAGGTGATGCTGACAGGCGGCACGTTAACTCAGAAGGAGTCATTTGCATTATTGACCACAGGGTATCTAACTCTTAGATTGTTTTTACTTCTTAATATTTTTTTAAGGGAGTGGCCTTTGTTCCCCTGGTAATTTTCCTATGGATTTTAGAACACATTGTCTTACCCAGTGTAAATACAGAAGATGTCTCCAGGGAACAACTTCTTGAGATAAATTTTCTATGTGAATTTTGGAACTGGCATCTAAGTTCATTATGTAGATGGATTGACTTCAGAGGAGTTGTTCTCAGGTTGGAGTGCTACCTTATTAGAATTTGAACTCCCAAAAGACTTATGTATGTCATGTCTATCATTTGCAAGCATACGCAGTGAAATCGTGAACTTTATTCAAGATAATTTTCACTGTAGCTCATTGGAATAGGTAGTGTTTGAAAATAATTGGCTTTGACTTATGAGATGTCACTTTAGAATCTTGCTCTCTTCCTTAAGCCTCTATGAATAAGTAAAATAATTATGATTTTCTTGCCAAAAATGTTTGCTGGGTGAACAAATAACTCGTTTAATAGAATTGTTTCTGTGTCTCTTGTTTGAGTATGGAGTATTCTTTTGATGTTTGTAGGACTGTGGCTTTTAGATCAAGCCAAAAAATCATGTCTTAAGAGTAGCAAATTCTGTTTCTATCAGTCATTTTTCTAAATTAAAGAACTCACCATAATACTCTTTTGTTCAAAAGCCTTTGAACTGTTGACTTGGCTACTGAAATGCTTTATCACTTCACATCTCCCTTCGTTTGATCTTTCCCATCTGTATAATCAGCAGCACAATATATGCTGTCCCTTATATTAGAGAGTGATTCTCCCCAAGGGGAAAATGATTTGTGTGTAACAACATAGCACATGCTCTGGGATAAGACAAGTAAGAATATAAGTCTTACCTATTTCCAGGAAGGGGTACCTTGAAAACCACTCACATGTTGTTTAATAATGATAGAGCTCATAAGCTTAGTGTGGGGTGGATACCCAGGAGATTGTAAAACAATTTGACCATTGATTGAGTTTCAGCAAGGCATATTGACAAACTTGTATAATATGCTTGTAGACAAGATTGAGTGACTGTCATACATCCTGATTTACATGTAGGCTGTATTAAAGGAAGTATAATGCTCATAACAAGGTACATATTTGTTCCTCCCAGGTTTGCCTTCATCAGATCATTCTTGCGGTCGTGGTGGTGCCATGGTATAAAAAGAAATTGAGTACTTGGAATGTATTCAGAAAACAGAAACTAGAATGATGGGAAGATTCAAACTTGAGTCATTGAAAGGAAGGCCAAGTAAATTCAGAATATTTTTGTGGATGAGAGCAGACATGGAAAGAAGGTAAAATTCTGAACAGTATGCTGGGTCAATATATTGAAGAAAGGTTAATAGTCTATGTGGCTTTTTTTTTTTTTAAAGGCATCAGGAGACAGAAGGAAAAAGTAAGAGCCTAGAAGTCAAAACTGGGTTTGTTGTCATACCACTTTCTAGCCATGTGGGCTGAACAAATTGTTTAACCTGTCTGAATTTTAATTTCATGATCTATAAAGGGAGGGTAATTGTGTCTACCTTGAGAAGATTAAAAGACTGGCATTAAAACATGTAGCAGGTACTATTATTTCAAAGAATTAGAACTAATATCTTGAAGGTCCTGGGAAGTAATTTTGCTCCACTACAAAGAAGAACTTTCGGCCGGGCGTGGTGGCTCATGCCTGTAATCCCAGCACATCGGGAGGCCGAGGTGGGCAGATCATGAGGTCAGGAGATCGAGACCATCCTGGCTAACACAGTGAAATATCGTCTCTACTGGAAAAATAAAATATTAGCCGAGCGTAGTGGCACTTGCCTGTAGTACCAGCTACTCGGAAGGCTGAGGCAGGAGGATCGCTTGAACTCGGGAGGCGGAGGTTGCAATGAGCCAAGATTGTGCCACTGCACTCCAGCCCGGGCGACAGGGCAAGACTCCATCTCAAATAAAAAAAAGAATTTTCCTGTTTTCAAGACATTCCAACAATAGAGTGGGAATGAATTCCTGCTTGCTGGAGTGTTCAGAGTCTGGTGTGTAACTTGGCTGCTCCATGTCATTTTTCTGCCCATCTTCCTGTATTGTATCCACCTTTACTGTCTCCTAGAGAATCAAGGTACAAGTGAGAGAGTAGCATTTAATTTAAAGAAAAGCATCCCTAATTCTGATCTATATCACTGGTTGCTATTTCAACCTTGTCGCAAGAATTTTTTCATTTATTCATAATTTGGATTTGTTAGTTTATTTTAGCCAATTATGCTTGCAAATGTATTTCTTTTAATACAAGATCAGTTACTCTCACCCAATCAAATGACTATAGGCTAAGAAGAGTGTTCATTTATCCTAAACTTAGAATTCAGAAATCAGTTTAATTGCTCCAAACCAAATGTACACTGTTTTCTCCATGGGGAATTATTGCCTCTTAAGAAAGTAAAATTGAATGTGGGAATACATCATTTTGTATTTTCAGAAACAAAATGAAAACTCAACTTTATAGTACCTTAAAGGAAATGTATAAATGATTATCTCTGAAGTACACAGTCCCAACAGAACATTGAATCTAAGTTATAACACCATCAAGACATGCAAGTGTAATTTATGTGCCATTAAGGATACTTATATGAATTTCATTAATATTAGAAAGTAAATTGTTGTTAACTCTGTGAGGATAAACTATTTTAGTGACTTTTTTTTTTTTTGAGACGGAGTCTCACTCTGTCCCCCAGGCTGGAGTGCAGTGGCGTGATCTCGGCTCACTGCAATCTCCGCCTCCTGGGTTCAAGCCATTCTCCCGCCTCAGCCTCCTGAGTAGCTGGGACTATAGGCGCCCACCACCGCGCCCGGCTAATTTTTTGTATTTTTAGTAGAGACAGGGTTTCACTGTGGTCTTGATCTCCTGACCTTGTGATCCGCCTGCCTCGGCCTCCCAAACTGTTGGGATTACAGGCATGAGCCACCGCGCCCGGCCTCTTTAGTGACTTTTAAAAACCATCCTGGGTGCATAGTGAGAACTATTGAGAGAATCGAGATTCTATGTACACAAATTAACCCACTGTTGGCTGCTCATATTATTGTTCAAGCCAACACATATTGATAAATTAAAGTAGTATGTATATAACTAATACACTGTAGAGAGGCAACATAGTGGGTTTTTTAAAAGACTCTAAGGATTTTGTTAAATGCAATACAAAGGGTGATTCTAAAACATGGTCGAGGTTAGAAATCATCCAGCCGTAAAGGATTTGACATTTAAAATTTCTTTCTTGACAGTGAATTTATTCTCCCCAAATAATGCGTATTTTAAAAGCTTTGGGAAACATACCCAGAAATCAAAACAATTTCATCTTGTGTTTTCCTCTAAATAATGTAAGATGAAACGAATTAGATGAATTTTCCCCGTAACCGGGAAAGTCATCGTATATTCTCCCCTCAAACAGGAATTGACTGAAAAATCATTCAAGACATCCCCTTGGCCGACAAGTTGGTCTTTCCAAAGAAATTTTTGAAATTCTTCGAGATTAGGTGAGCCCCATTTCTCAAGTGCCTCTGGTAAGGAGAGTCATTCTTAGGTATGAACAGATAAATCAATCTCTGCATTATCCTGCTCTGCCTATTGTGCAAATGTGTCAATCATTCCCTTGGAAAGCAAACATTTGAAAACAGGAATAAAATTCTTGTAAGCATTACATAACATCTATGGAGATAGGTAACTAGGTAGGTAGATAGATAGACAGATAGATAGATGTCTCATCAATTTCCTTACACATTAAGAAACATTATTTTAATGAAAACAAAAGAGAAATTTGCTCTGTCTTTCAAAGATGCTTCAGGGAGCTATGAGTGGCTCATTTTGAGGGTTGTGAATATGTGTATAATACTTCTCCAAATTCAAAAGTGATTTTGAGTTTAGAGAAGTTAAATAATTTTCCCAAGCATACAACAAAGGTGCTGAGTGGTAGAGCTAGAGCTCAAACCCAAGTAAGATCATCTGGACACACTCTGTTTTTCTCAGGAAAGCACACTCTCTCCTCTGAAAACATTTCCAGCCCCTTTTCTGACTGCATTTCCTCTGTTTCACTGCTAAACATCGAGTTTCTTGGAGCTGTGGACTGGACCTTCTTCTCTGGGTATGCTCCTTACCTGGGCAACCTCAGCTGTTCCCGCATGCGTAAATACCACCTGAATATTGACGGTTCCCAATTTTCATCTCTCCTTCACACATCTCTTTTGAGTATACACTTACACATTCAAATGTCTTCTAGTCACCTCATACTTAAAATTTTCTATGTTTGACTTCTCCACAAACCAAAATCTACCATCTCCAATTTTTCCAACTCAGTACACGGTGCCGCTACCCACATAATGCTCATGATGTGAGCCAAGAAGCTACCGCTGATTTGTCTGTGTTACCACATTCAACCCACCACTATGTTTTGTTGAAATATTTCCTAAATAATCCCTTGAGTTCATCCACTTCTCTCCATCTCCTAGTGATGAGCACCAGAAAAGCAGCTGCTGAATCAGAGCAGCTGAGGAGAATCATCTCATCATGAAAGAGATGTAATGGGTTCTACTTCCCATCCTCTGGGAATCCAGCATCATGCATTTGCTCATTTCCATCAAGAACTTGCCTTCCCTGCTTTGAAAAATTTAGAACTGTCTGCAATTTTATGAAGGAAATAATGATTTAAGACTATTTTCTTTCTCCTAATGCCTCCTATTCCTTTCCCTCCCCAGGATTTTCTGTGCTTTCTAGAAGCCCTTTCAAATTCTTGCTGGGGCCTTTTTTTTTCAAGGGCTTCTCTTTGTCTAGGCAGTTCTTAAATTCAGGTTCCTGGGGACTTCATTTTGAAATTATTGTTGTTTAGATGTGAACATATTTTATATAAGCCGACATGTGAAAACATTTTATTTGAAAGCTTTATTTTAAAAATATCATAAAGTGGTATTCTTCCACTAGGGAAGGGAGTGGGCAAAAAAAGCTATATTAGCATCTTTAAGTCTCAAGGTTTTGCCTCAGGAGAAAAACATTATAATCAAGTTTTGAAAATATCAGACAAACTCTCTCTATTCCCCAGTGACATCCACCCCTGCAGCTGGGTTTTCATGCTTACAGACAGCAGTACATATGGGAAAAGAATATTACATACTCCTGATAGTAGCCAGGTTTTGTCTCTGAAAGGCACAGCCTGCAGAGAGAACCAGAATCGATGTTGATCTAGATGCTGATCTGAACCTTGACAGAAAGAGCTAGTGCTTTTCGTTTTCATCAAACACCAGTCTTCATTCTGCTTTAGCTGGGCTGATTTCACGAGCAGTCTTCCAATACCTGTGACACTTTATTAATTAAATTAAATTAATTAATTAATTTATTTATTTTTGAGATGGAGTTTCGCTCTGTGGACCAGGCTGGAATGCAGTGATGCGATCTTGGCTCACTGTAGCCTCTGCCTCCCACGTTCAAGCAATTCTCCTGCCTTAGCCTCCCAAGTAGCTGGGATACAGGCACCTGCCACCACGCCAGGCTAAATTTTTTGTGCTTTTAGTAGAGACATGGTTTTGCCATGTTGTCCAGGCTGGTCTTGAACTCCTGACCTCAGGTGATCTGCCCACCTCAGCTTCTCAAAGTGCTGGGATTACAGGTGTGAACCACCACACCCAGCCTCTGTGACACTTTAGGAAAAGATTTTTTAAAATTATTACAACCCTATTTTAAGGATGGTGTGGTTTTATAGCTTCAAAAAATAAATATCAGGCTAGGCGCAGTCTCTCATGCCTGTAATCACAGCACTTTGGGAGGCTGAGGCGGGCAGATTTTAAGGTCAGAAGATCGAGACCATCCTGGCCAACATGGTGAAACCCGTCTCTAATAAGAATATAAAAATTAGCTGGGTGTGGTGGCGCATGCCTGTAGTACCAGCTACCTGGGAGACTGAGGCAGGAGAATCTCTTGAACCCGGGAGGCAGAGGTTACAGTGAGCCGAGATCACACCATTGCACTCCAGCCTGGTGACACAGCATGACTCTGTCTCAAAATAAATAAATAATTAATAAATAAACATCAAAGGATCAGCTTCTGAGAATGAAAGTTGAGGCTTAACATGGATTTATATCAAGGTCTTCAGGCATCCTCTTGCAGTCCTGGGAAGTGACAGGAATTACAAAGTGAAAAATGGGTTTTTGTGGATGTTTTATATGAAACAGTATATCTAACAGAGTTCTCATTAAGCCTACCTCTCATTATCTAGTTAAATATTGTCCTGCATTATTACAGGACAATGTTTGTGTACAATACAAGGCAGGAGGAAATTTGCTTTTTTTTTTTTTTCTTTTAAAGGAAAAGTTATGATATTTGAGAATCAAAATGCTGGCACCAGACCAAGGAAGGCAAATAGAGCTCATAGGTTTGGAACCCAAGGTCACACTTTGCCACTTACTAGTTGTATGCACTTGAGCAAATCACTTGAACCTCATCTTTAAAATGAAGATTTTTTGTCATTCAACAATTTCATTCAGTTTCTATTATGTGCCAGAAACTGTGGTAGACTGGAGTGAGGGTGGTGATGGAGGTATGGTGCTAAACACAATGGACAGGAAGACAAATGTGTTTTCTGTTTTTAGAAGCTTAGTTTAGTGATGGGAGATATTAAACAAATAACCAAGAAATTATGTAGCACATTTGTGGTTAGAACTATAAATGAACAGAACAGAACGGACTAAATTAAGCACCTGTTACTAGGGTTAACCTGATACAATCAATAGTATCTCTGCTAGGCTCAATAATGACCCCTTCCCCATCCCCTACAAAAGGTGTCTATGCCCTCATCGTTGGGACCAGCTGGTGTTATTTTATATGGCAAAGACTTTGAAGACATGAGTGAGTTAAATGTCTTCAGATGGGCCTAAATATAATCACAAGCATTCTTATCAGACAGAGGCAGAAGATGACAGACAGAAGAAGAGGAGGCAATGTAATAATAGAGGCAGAGACTGGAGTGATGGGGTCACAGCCAAGGAATGCTGGAGCCACCAGATACTGCAGGAGGCAAAGAATGGATTCTCCCCCAGAGCCTCTGCAGACTCTCGATTTTAGCCTAGTAAAACGGGTGCTGTCCTCCTACCCTCCAGAACTATGAGATGGTGAGTCTGTTGTTTAAAGCACCAAGTTTGTGATCATCTGTGACAGCAGCCCTAGGAAACTCACACAGTCTCCAGGTGAGAATGAAAGTTGAGACTTAACATGGATTTGTATCAAGGTCTCCAGACATCCTCTTGCAGCCCTGGGAATTGACAGGAATCACAAAGTGAAAAACGGGTTTTCATAGATGTGTTGTAGACAACAGTATCTCTAACAGAGTTTCATTAAGTGTACCTCTTATCATGATGTGGTTGAGGACTTCCCTGCATTATTACCTGACAATGTTTGTGTTCAGTATAAGGCAGGAGGAAATTTGTGGATTTTTTCTATTAAACGAAAAGTTATGACATTTGAGAATTAAATATCGGCATGCCAAGAAGAGACACAGGTCCCAGGATACAGAAAGTACTCAATTTTTATTTGTTGCCATTTCTATCTGAACCATCCAAATTAGTGGGAGTCTACCTACTGACAATTATCTCCATAGACAGAAAAGTTACTTCAGATGAAAAGGAGAGTGACAAACTCTTCTACTTACTAGTCATAACAATCATTTAGAAATTTTTGTGTGCAAAATGTTATGGATAGGTTTAGTTAATCATCCTCACATGGAGGAAATATTCCCTTATTGCATCATTTTTGCTTTTGCAGCCTTTAACTGTAGCCTTCGCTACATCACTTATTTTATATTGATAGTTATTGAAGTTTACCTGTCTGAACTCTTAAGGTGGGAGCCTTCAGTGATTTAGCTGTATATTCTCAGCACAGGGCAGAGCATCTGGTGCATAGGAGGTACTGCACTGTAAATGGGTAATTGATGAACTAACTGAATGGACAGATTCAGACTGTCCAGTTCCAGACATATATAACAAGTGTGTCCTTGGAGGGAGCACCGAATTGCCAAGGGAAAGGCTGCAACATTGCTGCACAGCCTGGAAAAGATATTGAACTCACTATTCCTATATTCTCATCTGTCAAAAAAAGTTGGGGGTGGCGCCAAGATGGCCAAATAGGAACAGCTCCCATCTGCAGGTCCCAGTGTGAGCGACACAGAAGACGGGTGATTTCTGCATTTCCAACTGAGGTACCGGGTTCATCTCACTGGGACTTGCCAGACAAGTGGGTGCAACCCACGGAGAAGCGGGGGGCATCACCTTACCTGGGAAGAGCAAAGGATCAGGGAATTTCCTTTCCTAGCAAAGGGAAGCCGTGACAGATGGCACCTGGAAAATTGGGACACTCCCACGCTAATACTGCACTTTTCCAATGGCCTTAGCAAATGGCACACCAGGAGATTATATCCCACACCGAGCTCAGAGGGTCCCATGCCCAGGGAGCCTCGCTCACTGCTAGCACAGCAGTCTGCAAGGCAGCAGCAAGGTTGGGGGAGGGGTACCAGCCGTTGCTGAGGCTTAAGTAGGTAAACAAAGCGGCCGGGAAGCTCAAATTGGGTGGAGCCCACCATAGCTCAAGGAGGCCTGCCTGCCTCTGTAGATTCCACCTCTGGGTCAGGGCATAGCTGAACAAAAGCCAGCAGAAACTTCTGCAGACTTAAATGTCCATGTCTGACAGCTTTGAAGAGAGTAGTGGCTCTCCCAGCATGGAGTTTGAGATCTGAGAAAGGACAGACTGCCTCCTCAAGTGGATCCCTGACCTCCCGAGTAGCCTAACTGGGAGACACCTCCCAGTAGGGGGATGACTGACACCTCATAAGATTGGGTGCCCCTCTAAGATAAAGCTTCCAGAGGGAGGATTAGGCAGCAACATTTGCTGTTCTGCAGCTTCCCCTGGTGATACCCAGGCAAACAGGGTCTGGAGTGGACATCCAGCAAACTCCAACAGACCTGCAGCTGAGGGTCCCGACTGTTAGAATGAAAACTAACAAACAGAAAGGACATCCACATCAAAACCTCATCTGTATGTCACCATCATCAAAGACCAAAGGTAGATAAAACCACAAAGATGCAGAGAAACCAGAGCAGAAAAGCTGAAAATTATAAAAATCAGAGTGCCTCTTCTCCTCCAGAGGAACGCAGCTCCTTGCCAGCAACGGAACAAAGCTGGACGGAGAATGACTTTGACAAGTTGAGAGAAGGCTTCAGATGATCGGTAATAACAAACTTCTCTGAGCTAAAGAAGGATGTTTGAACCCATCACAAAGAAGCTAAAAACCTTGAAAAAAGAGTAGACAAATGGCTAACTAGAATAAACAGTGTAGAGAAGTCCTTAAATGACCTGATGGAGCTGAAAACCATGGCATGAGAACTATGTGATGCATGCACAAGCTTCAGTAGCCTATTTGATCAAATGGAAGAAAGGGTATCAGTGATTGAAGATCAAATGAATGAAATGAAGTAAGAAGAGAAGTTTAGAGAAAAAAGTAAAAAGAAATGAATAAAGCCTCCAAGAAATATGGGACTATGTGAAAAGACCAAATCTATGGTTGATTGGTGTACCTGAAAGTGATGGGGAGAATGGAACCAAGTTGGAAAACACTCTTCAGGATATCATCCAGGAGAACTTCCCCAACCTAGCGAGGCAGGCCAACATTCAAATTCAGGAAATACAGAGAATGCCACAAAGATACTCCTCGAGAAGAGCAACTCCAAGACAATAATTGTCAGATTCACCAAAGTTGAAATGAAGGAAAAAATGTTAAGGGCAGCCAGAGAGAAAGGTGGGGTTACCCATAAAGGGAAGCCCATCAAACTAACAGTGGATCTCTCAGCAGAGACTCTGCAAGCCAGAAGAGAGTGGGGGCCAACAGCCAACATTCTTGAAGAAAAGAATTTTCAATCCAGAATTTCATATCCAGCCAAACTAAGCTTCATAAGTAATGGAGAAATAAAATACTTTACAGACAAACAAATGCTGAGAGATTTTGTCACCACCAGGCCTACCTTACAAGAGCTCCTGAAGGAAGCACTAAACATGGAAAGGAAACACTGGTACCAGCCACCGCAAAAACATGCCAAATTGTAAAGACCATCAACACTAGGAAGAAACTGCATCAACTAATAAGCAAAATAACCAGCTAACATCATAATGACAGGATCAAATTCATATATAACAATATTAACTTTAAATGTAAGTGGGCTATATGCTCCAGTTAAAAGACACAGACTGGCAAATTGGATAAAGAGTCAAGACCCATCAGTGTGCTGTATTCAGCAGACCCATCTCACATGCAGAGACACACATAGGCTCGAAATAAAGGGATGGAGGAAGATCTACCAAGCAAATGGAAAACAAAAAAAGTGGGGGTTGCAATCCTAGTCTCTGATAAAATAGACTTTAAACCAACAAAGATCAAAAGAGACAAAGAAGGTCATTAACATAATGGTAAAGGGATCAATTCAACAAGAAGAGCTAACTCTCCTAAATATATATGCACCCAATACAGGAGCACCCAGATTCATAAAGCAAGTCTTGAGAGACCTAAAAAGAGACTTACACTCACACACAATAATAATGGGAGACTTTAACAACCCACTGTCAATGTTGGACAGATCCACAAGACAGAAAGTTAACAAGGATATCCAGGAATTGAACTCAGCTCTGCAACAAGTGGACCTAATAGACATCTACAGAACTCTCCATCCCAAATCAACAGAATATACATTCTTCTCAGCACCACATCATACTTAATCCAAACCACATAGTTGGAAGTAAAGCACTCCTCAGCAAATGCAAAAGAACAGAAATTATAACAAACTGTCTCTCAGACCACAGGGCAATTAAACTAGAACTCAGGATTAAGAAACTCACTCAAAACTGCTCAAATACATGGAAACTGAACAACCTACTCATGACTACTGGGTACATAACAAAATGAAGGCAGAAATAAAGATGTTCTTTGAAACCAATGAGAACAAAGACACAACATACCAGAATCTCTGGGACACATTTAAAGCAGTGTGTAGAGAGAAATTCATAGCACTAAATGCCCACAAGAGAAAGCAGGAGAGATCTAAAATTGACACCCTAACATCGCAATTAAAAGAACTAGAGAAGGAAGAGCAAACACATTCAAAAGCCAGCAGAAGGCAAGAGACAACTAAGATCAGAGCAGAACTGAAGGAGATAGAGACACAAAAAACCCTCAAAAAGTCATTGAATCCAGGAGCTGGTTTTTTGGAAAGATCAACAAAATTGATAGACCACTAGCAAGACTAATAAAGAAGAAAAGAGAGAATAATCAAATAGACGCAATAAAAAATGGTAAAGGGGATATCAACACCAATCCCACAGAAATACAAACTACCATCAG
>NW_016810019.1:2196097-2224644 GCF_001698545.2 Rhinopithecus bieti | reverse complement strand
AGCCAACAGACACATGAAAAAATGTTCATTATCACTGGCCATCAGAGAAATGCAAATCAAAACCACAATGAGATACCATCTCACACCAGTTAGAATAGCGATCATTAAAAAGTCAGGAAAAAACAGGTACTGGAGAGGATGTGGAGAAACAGGAATGCTTTTACACTGTTGGTGGGACTGTAAACTAGTTCAACCATTGTGAAAGACAGTGTGGTGATTCCTCAAGGATCTAGAACTAGAAATACCATTTGGCCCAGCCATCCCATTACTGGGCATATACCCAAAGGATTATAAATCATGCTGCTATAAAGACACATGTACATGTATGTTTATTGCGGCACTATTCACAATAGCAAAGACTTGTAACCAACCCAAATGTCCATCAATTATAGACTGGATTAAGAAAATGTGGCACATATATACCATGGAATACTATGCAGCCATAAAAAGGATGAGTTCATGTCCTTTATAGGGACACGGATGCAGCTGGAAACCATCATTCTCAGCAAAATATTGCAAGGACAGAAAACCAAACACTGCATTTTCTCACTCTTAGGTGGGAATTGAACAATGAGAACACTTGGACACAGGGTCAGGAACAGCACACACTGGGCCCTGCCGGGGGCTAGGGAAAGTGGAGAGGGATAGCATTAAGAGATATATCTAATGTAAATGACGAGTTAACGTGTGCAGCACACCAACATGACATATGCATACATATGTAACAAACCTGCATGTTGTGCACATGTACCCTAGAACTTAAAGTAAAATAATAATAAAAAAATGAAGTGGGGCTGCAGTGGATTAAAAAAATGAAGTGAGACTACAGTGGGTTAATTTATTCATACAAAAGCTACTTACCAAGTACTCTTGGTCACGCACTATTGTAGAATGTAGGAATATAGCAAGGAACAAGACAACATAAGATTTTACCTCATGCAATTCAAAATAGATTAAAGGAAGGTAGGAGATAAATAAGAACTTATTAGCTGGTTCTAGTGATTTGACAACGATTAAAGCAGGATGACACAATTGAGAGACTGTTAATTAAAATCTGAATAATAAGGAGACAGCCATGGAATAATCTGGGGGAAATCATGCTGGGTAGAGGGAGAAGTCAGTGTACAGGCCTTACAATAGGAAAAGCTTTGAGTTTTGCTGAACAGAAATAGGGCAAGTGTGGCTGGAGAGGACAGGGCAGAGAAGAGCATAGCACAAGATGACAACAGAGAGTTTTGGAGGAGCTGTGAAGAGTCTTAAAGAACAGTGTAGAAAGGTTGGCCGGGAGTGGTGGCTCACACCTGTAATCCCAGCACTTTGGGAGGCTGAGAGGGGTGGATCACTTGAGGTCAGGAGTTCGAGACCAGCCTGACCAACATGGTGAAACCCCATCTCTACTAAAAAAAAAAAAAAGAAAGAAATACAAAATTAGCCAGAAATGGTGGTGCATGCCTGTAATCCCAGCTACTTGGGAGGCTGAGGCAGGAGAATTGCTTGAACCCGGGAGGCAGAGATTGAGTGAGCCAAGATTGCACCATTGCACTCCAACCTGGGCAACAAGAGCGAAACTCCATCTCAAAAAAAAAAACAAACAAACAAACAAACAAAAAAAACAAAACCAGGGTAGAGAGATTGGACTGGAGGCTTTCAGCAGGGAAGGGACTACACTTGGACTATTTATTTTTCAAAATCACCTTTTGTAAGGGCAGACTGCAGTGAAAGCAGAAACACCAGTTAGTTCACAGTGGCAGGAGTACAGATAGGAGATGATGCTGATGGTTCCTCATAGGGTGGAAGCAGTCAGGATGGAAGAAGGTGGACATATCTAGAATCTCTTTGGGAAGTAAAGTTGACAAGACTTGCTTATGTGTATATTGGATCTAGAATAAAAAAAGAGAGAATCAAAAATGACTCCTAAGTTGTTATCATCAGTAAGTGGGTGAATCATGGGGTATTTACCAACAAGGGAAAAATGGAAAGAAATCACATTGCAGAACGGAAATCATGATTTCTGCTTTGAGATTCCAATTAGAAATTTAAAGATATACCAAGCGGACAATCAGATATGCAATGGGGAGTTAAGAGTTAGTCAGGGCCAGGTGCAGTGGCTCATGCCTGTAAACCTAGCATTTTGGGAGGCTGAGGCAGATGGATCACCTGAGGTTAGGAGTTTGAGACCAGCCTGGCCAATATGATGAAACTCCGTCTCTACTAAAAATACAAAAATTATCTGGGCATGGTGGCACGTGCCTGTAATTCCAGCTTCTCAGGAGTCGGAGACATGAGAATTACTTGAACCCAGGAGGTGGGGGTTGCAGTGAACCAAGATCGCACCACTGCACTCCAGCCCGGATGACAAAGTGAGACTCCATATCAAAAAAAGAAAAAAAGAAAAAAGAAAATAAAAGAAAAAAGAAGAGTTAGAGTTAGTCCAGGCTGGATATAACATCTGATAATTAATAGTATATAGATTGTGTTTTGGTTTTTAGGGCTACAATAATGAAGTACCCCAAACGACAGAAATTTATTATCTCACCATTCTGGAGGCTGGAAGTCTAAAATTAAGGTATTGGCAGGACAATGCTCTCTCAAGGCACTAAACAGGAATCTGTTCCATGCTTTTCTCTTAGCTTCCTTGGCATTTTTTGACCACTTTTCACCTCCAGCTTCCAATTGGCATTTTTGATCAATTTCCACCTCCATTTTCTCTCTTTCCATCTCTGTGTTTAAATTTCCCTCTTCTTGTAAGGATACCAGTTTTTGAATAAGGGTTCACTCTTATGACCTTATCTTAACTCAATTACATCAACAAATACCCTATTTCCAAATAAGGTCACATTCACAGGTATTAAGGTTTACAACTTCAACATCCTTTAAGGAACACAATTTAACCCATAACGGATGGTATTTAAAGCCATGACACTGGATATGGTACCCTGGGAGAAGGTTAAGAAAAGAAAAGCTTCAAAGACCTGGCCCTGGGGTGCTCCTGCCTTTAGAGGCTGAACAAGAGGGAGCCTGAAAAGGAGCTAGAGGGAAAACCAGGAAAGTCTGGTCTCCTAAAAGACAAGAGATGAGTGTTTTGATGAGATAGTGGATAAAGCATATTTTTTAAAATTAAAAAAACACTAGCTCATGGGTTTCTTTGTTGGGAGAAGTCGATTTTACAGCAGAGAAGTTTCAAGCCATTCCCTGGAGAAGGCAGGAAGGGCCGGGCTCTAGAGGAGCTGCCCCTTGACGAGCAGGAGCCTGTGCCCTCTGCAGCACATCCCTTCACACATCTCTGCTCTTGGATCAGGGGTGAAGGCAGACTTGCCAGAAGCACAGGCAGAGAGTTTGAGATGCGATGATGAAAAGGAGTGACAGCTCTCTTCTGAGTCCTTCAGTGTCCTCTGTAATGTGTGAGGCAAAGTTCTTCATTGAGTGTGAGGCAAGAAGAAGGAATGTGGGTGGTATGAAGACAGAGGTGATATCAGGGGATCCCACCCCCAATATTTCAACATAGGTTCTTTCTATTTTCATAAGTGTGGCCAGCTGAGAAATAAAGAGTGACAGTATACAGAGAGGAATTTTACAGTTGGGTGGCTGAGGGTGACATCACATATTGGTAGGACCATGATGCCCACCCAAGCCTCAAACTAGCAAGTTTTTTATTAAGGGTTTCAAAAGGGGAGGGGGTGTAATAACAGAGAGTAGGCACAAAGATCGTATGCTGCAAAGGGCAAAAAGCAGAACAAAGATCACATGCTTCTGAGAGAATAGGACAAAGGGCAAAAGCAGAACTACTGATAAGGGTCTATGTTCAGTGGTACACATATTGTCTTCAAAAACATCTTAACAGAAAACAGGGTTCAAGAGCAGAGAATCAGTCTGACCACAAATTTACCAGTGCGGAGTTTTTTCCCCACCCTAGTAAGCCTGAGGGTACTGCAGGAGACCAGGGCATATCTCAGTCCTTATCTCAAACGCATAAGACAGGCACTTCCAGAGCGGCCATTTATAGACCTCCCCCCAGGAATGCATTCCTTTCCTAGGGTATTAATATTAATATTCTTGCTAGGAAAAGAATTTAGAATATCTCCCTACTTGCAACGTTCCATTTATAGGCTCTCTGCAAGAAGAATAATGTGGCTCTTTTGCCCAAGTCCCACAGGCAGTCCAGACCCCTTATGGTGTAATTCCCTTGTTCCCTAAAAATCGCTTGTTAATCTGTTCTTTTTCAAGGTGTACTGATTTCATATGTTCAAACACACATATGTTTACAAATCAATTATACAAGTTGAACACAATTATCACGTGGTCCTGAGGTGATGTACATCCTCAGCTTACAAAGATAACAGGATTAGAAGATTAAAGTAAAGACAGGGCATAAGTAATTATAAAAGTATTATTTGGGAACTGATAATGTCCATGAAATCTTCACAATTTATGTTCCTCTGCCATGGCTCCAGCCAGTCCCACTGTTCAGGGTCCCTGACTTCCTGCAACAAGGTGAAGGTATGAGGTATTTTGGAAGACTGGGAAAGAAAACAAACCAAGAATATATATTAGGATTGATCTCTGAGATTTCTTCCAGTTTGGATTCCATGATTCCAGCCAATAATACATTCTTACATGATAGATAGACAGATAGATACACAGATAGATACATACATAGATAGATACATAGAAGATAGATAGATAGATAGATAGATAGATAGATAGATAGAGTGAGCGGGCTAGGGTCTGAGTGTATCTTCCCAGTTTCCAAATTCATATGTCAAAATCTCAGCCTTCAGACTAATGGTATTAGGAGATGAGGACTTTGTTAGATGATGAGGAAAGGATTAGTGCCTTTATAAAAGAGAACCTGTAGAGTTTGTTTACCCCTTTCACTAGAGGATACAGTGAAAAGATACCATCTATGAGGAGGTGGGCCCTCACCATATCTGCTGGAACCAAGATCTTGCATCAAGATCTTGAGTTTCCCAGCCTCCAGAACCGTGGGAAATAAATTTCTGGTTTCTATAAGCTACCCGGTTTATACTATTTTGTTATGGCATCCCAAATGGCCTAAAATGGGTAGGTAGGTAGGTAGATAGACAAATAGAGAGAAAGATAGATAGATAGATAGATAGATAGATAGATAGATAGATAGATAGATAGATAGATAGAAGATTCATCTGTCTCTCTCCCCCTTCATCCATCTGCCTGTGTACTTTCAGTTACTTATTAAAAACTGATTTGTAAGTGTCCTTTATATGTCAGGGGTATTGCTATTGGCTAATTTTCATGTTGTTACACTTTTTAAAGTCTACTCTTTGTTATTAATTTTTTTATGATATTTTCTGGGTTTTTTCATGTAGTCAAATCTCATACTTCCCTGTGACTTTTGTCAGTAGTTTTATGCATAGAAAATTATTCCTTTAGAAGAACATTACAGTTTTCTTTTCCAATTCACCTGCCACCATTTCTAGGACTCCTGGTTTATGATCCTCTCACCTATGATTATGTTCCTCAAAGTCCTAACACTTGTCCCCATCTGCACCTGGGTGTGGAGCAGATGATGCTTGCAGAGCACTGGCTTCTGCACTTGAAGAGTATGGAAAAGACACACTGCCAGATCCAAATTAATAGCCAAGTTATTTCATACTTTTAATTTTCCTGTAATTGAATATTCAGTTTTCTCATATGGATCACTCAATATTTCAGCTTAAAGTCAGGAGTTGGGAAAAAAAAAAAAAAAGTAAGACATTTCAGTGAAAAGAAGGAACATCTGGTGAACAAGTAGAGCTTCGTCTGTTTTTGCTGTGGGAGCTGGCTGTCAGATGCCTGAAGCACAGAGAGAAAAGCCCTTGGAGAAGCTTAGAGGTCAAGAAAAAATCTCTGCCTCGTGGTGTCAATGGACAAACTAGGGCTGGGAAGGGTATTTTGCTCTGAAGGTTTGAGGCGCTGTCTTTCAGGGACTTTCCTGGGACTTGACTAAGGGTCTGAAGTCTCCTTTGTCACGTTTCACTTCATCTAACATAAGTCTGTCACTTTTTTTTTTTTTTTTTTTTTTTTGAGACTGAGTCTTGCACTGTCACCCAGGCTGGAGTGCAGTGGCGCGATTTCGGCCCACTGCAACCTCCACCTCCCGGGTTCAAGTGATTCTCCTGCCTCAGCTTCCTGAGTAGCTGGGATTACAGGCATGTGCCACCACGCCTGGCTAATTTTTGTATTTTTAGTACAGACAGCGTTTCACCATGTTGGTCAGACTGGTCACAAACTCCTAGCCTCGTGATTCGCCCGCCGTGGCCTCCCAAAGTGCTGGTATTACAGGCATGAGGCACCGCGCCCTGCGAGCTCTGTCACTCTTACTTGAGAAGAGCAAGTCCGCCCTTGGGCTGAGTTCAAGTTTTCTTCTAAAGAAAGAGTGTGCAAGCGATTAAGCAGGAAGCATGTGGCCTGAGCATGCACATTTCTATCCAGTCAGGGAGACTCAGGCTGATGCCTCCCTCCAGTGCAGGAATCGTGAAATAACAAATATTTATTGAGCACCTACTCCTTACCAGGCATTGTTTCAGAAATGGGAAATCTTACTCATGTATTGAGTTTCCCTGAATTAGACATTCCTTTCAAAAGGAAAACTAACTGCTCTGTAGTATGCAGACTGAGGATACCCTAATTCCTTCAGCATTTCACCTACCTCGTCAGATGTAATGATACTTACTGTCTCACAATTATATTTCTTCAACGTCCAGCCATTAGTCTCTGTTCAGATGTTAATAATTATGATGATGATGATGATGTTATTATTAGTAGCATAATTTATTCCTGAATTAGCAGGATAACATAGAGATCATTAGTGATAATACACCATCTGCAATGTCACCAGAATTGTTTATACTTCTGGGTCTGTGTCTTTGCTCTATCTTCTCTCTCTCCGCCATCTCTCCACTCTCCTCTCTTGGTTCCTGTCCCTCTTCTGTCTCTCTTCTCCCTCCTCTTCTTCCTCTTGTTGCTCTTCTCCCTCCTACTCCTCCTTCTTCTCCCTCTCTCTCTGTCACACACACACACACACACACGCACACACACACACAGCAACACGCAGCACCCCTGAATTTCAAACAGTGGAGTGTCCTTTCCCACATTACCTGTAAAGCACACAACTCCAGCCCTTTCTATTCGCAGATTTAGCTACTGTAGAGGTTCATGGTGTACTGTCACGTACAATTTTCTTTCTTTTGTGGAATAATTGAAATGGAGTCATGACTCAACCCCTACTGAAACATCACATTGTGAGGCTGACAGATTTGGAAAATACTGCAACTCCTACCCTAACCAAAGCTGTCTTTCTGGTCCCTATTCTATTATTCCTCCCATCAACTGCTGTCCGTGCTTGGAGACTCTTTTCCCTACTTAATTTAGTTGCATGACTAGAAGTAACAAGGAGCCTAAGTGAATTACAAATTGGGGCTGAAAAAATGGTGCCCTATCTTCAGAGTAAATTTGTTAAAAAGTAAGGCCATGCCTACATCAGGATCTCTCCACATGAAACATTGGAAGAAGTCAGAGTTCCAGGGAATGAAATGACTTTGGACTCCTTGAATCATAATTGATCAGTGTATATGTGATCCATTTTAAGTGACTCCAGCTAAGTGCAATCCTACTTATAGAGGTTGTTCTTTTTGATTTTTCCCTCAATTAAATCCCGTTGCCCTGTGAACCTCATTATTTCCCTGGACCATCCTTCCAATTGCTCATTTCCTTAAAGAAGAAATTGAGATCCTTGTGAAGGTAAGCATTTAGCATGGTTTTATGCTAGAGCGAGATCTGGACTTTGATTTGAGAGCTTCTTATCTGTAGAACTGAAAATTTCCACACAAAGGTAGCACCTGCTCAGACTCTAATGCCATCAGCTTCGTAGCTGGGTGGCATTGCTATGGCAGTCTCTCAGTGTGCATCATGCCTTGTCTGCCCAATTGTCAATGAGGTCCTTGATTCAAGTATTTTTGGTCCTTATGATGCAGGATTTATATCCATTTATTGCTATAGATAATGCCAGCTAATAACTTGTGACATACACCCATGTGTTCTTCCCTGTTACTCCTCTCTTTCCCCTCCATTTGCTTCCTCCTTCCCTGCTCATTTCTCCTCACCAAGGAATGGCATCATTCTTGCCATGGCACCAAGATATTAAGTTCCTGACCTGCTTCTTGGATGACATTACCTTGATTGTGCCTTGCCACCTTCTCAGGTACTTCTCTAGTTCTTATTACATTGATGTTGAGCCCTCTGTACCTTTGAATGTGCTCACAATCTGATAGTTTCAGTATAATTGTATGCTTCCCATGATTAAAAGTGCTGGGCTAAGGCCTGCATTGAGTGGTGCCTTTTTCAGGCCCCGTGTTGCTCTGTACCAGTCCTGAGTCCACCTTGCACAGCCCTCCTCTCGGATGGAAGACTGCTCCTTCGCTTTGCTACTTATGGCCTCTGAGGGATTCAGCCCTGAGCTACGGTGCCAAACACTCTACTCATCACATTCCTAATTCTCTCCGGGGCCATCCTGATTGTTTTTAGTGTTTTTCTGACTCCTGGCCCCATGGAACAGGCCCTGGCTCTGCAGTCCGTGTGGCCAGAGTCCATACAGAGCAGCACGGCGTCAGGACCGCGGCAGCCACAGAACTCTCAGATCTCTGTGGTCTTTTTGCAGCTCCACTGACTCCTCTCAGCAGGCTGGCAGGACCGTTTATCTTGTCCTGTGGTGTTGAGCAGAAAGCAATAGTTTCATGGTAATCAGGCAGCATGGAGACTACTTCTCCAGTATAGCATAGTTTCTCATTTTGTAGACTTTTCCTGCTCCTAATTTCAAATGCTCTTTCAATGACAGACGTGCAGTATCCACTATGGAACCCAGTCTGCTAGCTGGAACTGGAGCAGAAAACATTAGCTGTGTCTCACCTGCCACGTGGGCAGCACTCACACATCGATTCTAATTTTGATGAGTTTTAATTCAGGCTAACTTGGAAGGCCATTATAATGGGAACAAACAACATCTTCTCATAGGGTAAAACGCTGTCCCAGATCCCAGAGCAAGCAAATAGGATCTTAACTTTTAGGTACATAAATATTCTTATGAACATATGCAGTAACACAACACATATGCAGAGTATGTACCGCTGTACAGATCAACCACACACTTCACAACACGCATCAACATCTATACCAATGTGACTACAGCATGAAATATTAGGATTATTCAAAAAATGGCCATTTTGAAATCAACCAGTTTTCTTAACTGAATCGAAAACTGAGCATTAAGTTGTAAATAGTGCTCAGTCATGCTTTCTCCAAACCCCTGCCCAGACCAATTTGTCTTGAGTCTTTCTAAGGTATAGCTGATCCTCAGTGATTTACTGTAGGAATACACTAAGCCCTTTCTCTTGCCATGCAATTTTAGCCCACACTTGTTCACCAGAGAAACCTCAATTACAACTTCAGACCCACTGAGCCACTCAATTTCCTATAGGTTCCCATCCAAAACTTGTGGTTCTGTTCCTCTTGTTCCATTATCATGCAGCACTTTGTGCATTCTCTTATGTGGTACTTTGGTATAGGATGGTGGCTATTTTTGTCCACAACCATCTTTTTGTTATTCTGTGAACTTCTTAAGAGAAGGGACTCTTCTCACCCACCTCTGTAATCCTAACACTGTAGTGCAGTGCCTGGAATGTGGCAGACCCTCCCTTAATCCATTTCTACTGAATTACTACTGGATGAGTGATTGGATTACCAATTGATTTGTCACTTCAGTCATGCATTCATATGTTAAACTGAGTGGATCAAAACCCAGAGTTAGCCACAGTAGCGTAATACAAACCCAGCCTAAGGATTTCCTTGGTAAAATCCTAGCAGGAGGATCGGTTGCCCTTCCCAATGTATAATTGTGCTCTTCCCAACACTGCTGCTTGATCATGCTGATGTATTCTGGAATGCCTTTAGGTTTGATTGATTGATTAGTCTCTGTTCTCTTCAGTTTTCCATAAAGTTGTACGTGAGTGTATTCAGTGGGGTGCTACCTGTTTTTCTTTCCTTCAGCAGTTGGTTGGGGAATTTTTCTTTGAATAGGGAAATCTAACGCCTTGTCTGTCAGTGTGGCGGTTCTGGTGATGTGACTGTTTTGTGAGACAAGGATTAAGAATATTTAGTCATCGGCACCTAAACTATGTTCTCTCCTGTCAGGGTAGGAGTCAATGAAGACATCTTAGTCTTCTTAATAAGTTACAGATAATCTGTCTCTGAGTGCATGCTTTCTGCTTCTAGCTTGGAGCCAAATGTTGCTCACACTGAAAAGAATAATGTCTGTCTGTTTGTTTGGATATTAAGTCTATTTTGATCTATAGCACGATTTTGTAATTCAGATTGTCACCCCTGCACTTTGTACCACATGTGCATATTCTTTCTTCCCAGTCATTGCTGCAATTATCTTGTCTGTTCTTTGTGTGATATGTTCTGGTGGGCCTCTGCATTGAACTCCATTTCTTGGACAATTATGGAAATTCCAGTTTGGCTGCAGTTTAACCTTGCACTCTCTATTCATATGAAGTTTCCTAAATAAACTTGAAGAGCAGCATAGTTTGAAATCATCGTGAATCTCCTTAAAGGAATAACTTTTAAAGAAGGAATGATTTTTGAAAACAAATGAATTCTGCTAATCAGGTATAGTTTTCTCTGGTTATGAACAAAACCTCTATCTGGAAACATCCTACAAAAATTGCCTCCATTATGTTAAATATGTTAAAATAACAAAAAATGCTTCTTAAAATATGTCAGTAACTTATATTTTAACTTAAATACTTCTAAGTTTTTAAAAATAGACAGTAATTGTTCATTTCCCTGGGGTCCTAGTGATATTTCAATACATATAAAATATGATGAGCAGATCAGGGTAATTAGCATATCCATCACCTCAAACATGAGCAGATCAGGGTAATTAGCATATCCATCACCTCAAACATTGATCATTTTTTGGTTTGAGAACATTCAATAGTTTCCTTCTAGCCTTCTGAAACTACATATTATTGTTAGCTATAGTCTTCTGCAGTACAGTAGAAGACTAGAACTTATTCCTCTCACCTGTCTGTAATTTTGTATATTTTAACAAATCTCTCTCTATCCCCCTACCCCCTGCCCTTCCCGGTCTCTTGTATCTTCTGTTCTACTTTTTACTTCTATGAGATCAACATTTTTTTTGCCTGTTGGCAATTCAACCTAAAGCAGGCCACCAATTTCAGGTTATACTGAAATAATGATGATTAGAAATACAAAACTTAACTTAGTGGAAGATGCATGGTATTTGCTTTTATATTGTCTGTGCCAGTTGAAATCGCTTTGAGCTCTACAGATACAGAAACTTCTAATAACTGAAATAGCCTGGTATTTGGCAGTAAAAGTTGTGATGAAAAAATGTAAAATTTTACCTCATACATAGTGTTTGTCATAGAAACTCAAAAGATAAAATAAATGCAAGTTTCTTATATATCATAATAAATCCTGCAGACTATTAGCCTAAGGCCATACAGCTACAACAGTGAAAGTATCTGAATCAGAAATATGTATACTATTCTCTTTCTCTAACAAAGTTATACACTGTCAGCAAAAAGAATAAAAGAAAGGGATTCTCTTCAGAAAGGAGCAACTGGCTGGTTGATATTGATAATATCCAGGGATCTGGATATCAGCAGCTTTCTTTGATACTTAGAGCCTTCCCTAAGTGACCAGGTGGATTCATTCAGAAAGCATCTTTAGAGCTAATTTCATTTCCTATCCACAAAAGCCACTTCACACAAAGGCAATTTCCAGGTTCTTTCAGAACCTAGAAGGATAGAGGTAATCCCTAAGGCCAGACGCCAGTTCTGAATAAGCCTGCCAGAACGTCTTCTGCTCATTGTCTTCATTCCATTTCGTTTTACTAAGCAATTAGAAAACATTGGTTTCCAGTATTGTAGATGAGGAAACTGAGATTCAAAGAGGGTATGTGACTTATCTAGAGTCCTACCCTCGAAACATGAAGGAATTGGACTCTAGACCTCAGATTAATTTTTTAAACATCTTGTGCAGCAGACTTTAAAGGAGCTGGAATCTTTCTCTGTGTAAAGAATACCCCTGAGGTACGTGTCTTGACATTGCGTCATTCTACCAGAAGAGAGATTCTTTTGGTTCGATCACTTTTAATGATATGGGAGACATCAATAATTTATGGAATGCCCAAAATGGTACTTTTTTATTTGTGATCTCTAACCTTTACGAAAACTCCACAAGGTAGAGATTCTTCTTTCCAGTCTACAGCTAGAAACATATGGTTCAGAGCTATTAAATGACTTCTGAGGTCCCACAGCTAGAAAAGGTGCACCTGGCACTCGAACCCAGATCTCTGGGAACAACTTTCTCTTACCTTTCTGGGAGACACTGTTTAAAATACAAATCCCCCACAAGGAGCAAACTGCCTAATGGACATCTCCACTTGGACATCAAATTAGCATCTCAAATTCAACATGTCTGAAACTAAGATTCCAATGCCTCTTCTCTCTATCCCCAGAGATCTGCTTTGCCTGTAGCCTTTCCCATGGCAATTTGTTCTTCCAGTTGCTCAAAGCCAAAACCTTGGAGTAGTCTTTACTTTTTGTTCTCTCACAGCAATCACTTAGGAAATCATATCTTTAAAATATACTGGGATCTGACTACTTCTCACCACCTCTACTGCGGCCACTGGTTTGGGCTCCATTCACTCACCTAGATTATCACTAGAGCCTCCCAAATTCTACCCTTAATCCCTAAATTGAATTCAGAGTGATGTTTTAAAGTGTGAGATGGTCACATCACTCTTTTCCTCAGCCACTTATGGTATATCTTCATTATGCAAGGAATAAAAGCCAAAGTCCTTAAAATGACCTACTAGGTCCAATGTCATATAGCCCGGGTTTCTTCTCTGTCTCCACTGTCTCATACTCTATCCATGCATTCTAGCCGCACTAGCCTCCTTTCTATTTTTGGAGACCACCCACTCTTTCCCTCAGGGACTTTTCTCTAGCTATTCCTTTGCCTGGAATATTCTATCCCCAATATCCATTTGGTTAACTCCCTTACCTCCTTCCAATCTTCATACAAATGTCATCTCTCAGTGACATTTAATAGACCATTCTGTTTAACACCTCACATGCTTCCCAGCACATGTTCGGCACTCCCATTCCTCCCTAAAGTGATCTACTTCTTTCTTTCCCCATTGCATCTTTTAAACTTTCAATATAATTTACTTATTAATTATGCTTATCGTACATCATTTGCCTCCATCCATTAGAATATAGGCTTCTTGAGGGCAGGAATGTTGTCTGTGTTGCTCAGTGATTACTGCAAATGTGTGGAACAGTATGTACACATAGTAGGCACTTAACAGTTCTTTTCTGAATACATGAATGAATGAATGAACTGGAAATTAACTGAATCTGATTCAAAAACAGGTTAGAGTCATCTCTTCTGTGAAGAAATTACAGATGTTAAACAGAGAATCTATCACCCACCAATCCCTCACTCTAGTCCAAGGGAGAAGTGTGAGTTTTCCAAAGTTCAATTTACCAATTATAATGGAAAATGTATACTAGAAATCAAAAGAAGCATTATTCCTAGAAATGGACTTATATGCATAATATTTACATGGAAAATGAATCAACATTTGAATTCAAATCTTGTTTATAAAAAAGTAGTAAACTGAGGGTCAGAATCCTGTTAAAAATTCCTTGTTCCCCAAAACATGTTCTGTAGAATTCCAAGCCTAGTGAAATAAGTGTTCCTAGGTAGAATAAAATACTAAAATGACTCTGTGGGCTGCGAGCACTGGTTCCTAATGGCTCACCAGAACCAAATGTGCACATCTATTTCCCACTCCACATTTCTGGAAATCTGCTGTGTTATGAGTATTTACACCATGGAAATAGGCATGAGGCAATCAGCAAATGCTATGAGTCAGGGAATGTTATTTTGGATATATTCAAATAAGATTTAAATAAGACAGTCAGTTGCTTAACATTCATTAGCACATAGAAGCTGCATGTGTATATTGAAATCTTAGAGATGGCGGGTGGCAGAGATCCATTTCACTTTGTCTTTACTAAGTGTGTGTAACTATGGAATCTTTTTTTTTTAAGTATACACTGAAACACATGTTAATGGCCTAATAGAATATACTACTTTATAAAATGCTATGATAGTGGAAATTGCATGAAATCTTTGAGTCTAAAATCCTAGGCTATCAAGTATGTAATCTTAGGAAAATATTCCTTCATGTGAAATGAGAAAATATCTTGCAAAATTTTGAGAGGCTTAAAATGAAACAAAGTATGTGATAGTTCCTGACACAGATTAGGCACTTAATAAATATCCATCTTTCTCTTCCCCATTCTTTTCTCCCCAGCCTAGCTTTTGGAAAATATAAAATGAATCGGAAACATTCCAATTGCCAGAGTGGGAACTGTCATTTGAAATCTTATTTCTCATCACATAATCTGATATACAAATACATGATCAAGAATAAGAAATTTTTGGACCAATATTTTATTTGTCTTAACACCTTAAAAGATACTTATTCTAAGCTCAGATTTACATTTTGATTTATCATAAAATAGTTTGAATAATAATTTTAAAAAATAAATCAAGCTATGATATTTCAGACTTCGTTTTGTTTTGTTTTGTTTGGCATATTCTCTAGTGTCAATTTTTTTCCTGATGAGTTTTCTTATACCCAAGCATGGAAACATCTTTGAATTCTATTTCCTCGAAACACTCTAATTTATCCAAATCGTAAATTAGGGCTTTGGATCCAAAAAGCTCCTGTTATGTGTGGATTATCTTTAAGTCTGGTAGGTATCTTTTCCTAGTAAACTAACTGTTCTCCATGTACTGAGTGTGTATTTCATATGGAACTGTAAAATCTTACTAGGTAAAATAAGTTGATCACTCTTATTTATTATGGAAACCAAATGGTCAAATGTAGAAGTTTCTAGGAAACACTTCCCAAACAGCCCCAATCCCAACTCAAGAAGCTGTTTTTTGCCAAAGTCAACTTGGCTTGTGGGAAGTAGGATTGATCAAAACATCTTTCATCAGAATAATAAAGATATTCCAAGTGATGTTTCAAAAGCACTGTAAAAAAATCCCTTGCATGTATAAATTGGAGGCGCAGCAGTTTATGCAAGGAAAGGTATTTTTTTTTTTTTTCTGAAATGGTATTTCCTGTGGGACTCTTGGTCAGGAGGGCCTCATTTGGGACATGCCATGTGATTTTTCTATCAGCATCACTCTCCAGACTCAGGGGAGGCTAAGTGAGCAGGGAAGTCATATATTTGACTACAAGTGGAAAAAACTCTTGGTGCTATTCACAGAGCCTTTACATAAGATTGGGATACAGATGTGTAGAAAGTCCTAACCATCCACAGCAATCTAAAGGAACTTCCTTGTTTGGTCTCCCTGATTGAAACAGGAAATAATCATCTTCGGAAACGTAAAGTGGTCAGCTCTAGCCATTTTGTAGGTTGCAAAGATTTTTCTTTCCTGTTATCTCCCGGAATGTTATCTCCAGGAAAGAAGAAATAAGCACAGACATGAGGAGTCATCAGCAAAAGGCCTTCTAGAGCTCCAGGTGTACTTTATTACATTGTGCTGATTTTGCAACAGCCAACATTCTTGTGGACTAAAACAGTCACTTCGAATTCCATTTAATCTAAAAGCCAAAAACCTCTGCCAGGGAGAGATTATGTCTGGAACACAGACATTAATAAGGTACATAACTAGCAACAACAACAGAAGTTAAACTGTTCTTTCTCCTAGACATCCTTGCTAGTATTTGTTAAATATTACCATTTAAAAACTCCTAATTTCATAGGAAAAAAATATATTTTAATTCCTTCTTTGGTTGTGTGTAAGACTGAATGGTTTTCTATGTTTGTAACGTACTTATTATGTTAGTGACCTAGTTATATGTCACATACCAAATGCCTACCCCATTCCCTTTAAAATTTTGTTAATAACCTTTGCACATTTTTAATTGAATTTTCATTTATATTTCCTTTGCACATTTGTTCAATATACAAATATTTATTTTTTATATTTTAAAATTGACAAGTATATATTGCATATATTTATGGTATACAACATGATGTTTTGATCTTTGTACCCATTGTGGAATGGCTAAATCATATGCATTACCTCACATACTTATCATGTTTTTGCGCTGTGAACACTTAAAATCTACTCTTAGCAATTTTCAACCATACAAGATACTCTTACTAGCTATAGTCACCATTGACGTACCGTAGATCTCTTGATGTTACTCCTCGTAACCGAAATTTTGGGTTCTTTGACCGATATCTCCCCATGGCCCTGTTCTCCAACCTCTAGTGACCACCATTTCACTCTCTGTTTTTATGACTTTGACTTTTTTAGACTCCACATATAAGTGAGATCATGCAGTATTTGTCTTTATGTGTCTGGCTTATTTCACTTAATGTCCTCCAGGGTCATCCATGTTGTCACTAATGACCGTGTTTCCTTATTTTCATGACTAAATGTTATACCATTGTATATATATATACCACATTTTCTTTATCCATTTACCTATTGATTGATACTTAGATTGATTCCATATCTTGGCTATTGTAAATAGTGCTGGAAAAACCATCAAAGTGCAGATGTCTCTTTGATACACTCATTTTCTTTCCTTTGGAGAAATGTCTACTTGTGGGATTGCTGGATCATGTAGTAGTTGTATGTTTAATTATTTGAGGAACTTCCACACTGTTTTTCATAATTTCTGTATTAATCCAAATTCCCACCAACAGGGCACATTTCTCCCTTTTCTCCACATCCTCAACCACATTGGTATCTTTGGTCTTTTTGGTAACAGTTATTCTGACAGATGTGAAGTGATATCTCATTGTGGTTTTAATTTGCATTTCCCTGATGATTAGTGATGTAGATTATTTTTTCCCTTTTTACATATATTCCTCATAAATGTATGCATATTTCTTATAAAATAAACTGGGCCAGGTGCAGTGGCTCACACCTGTAATCCCAGCACTTTGAGAGGCCATGGTGGGTGGATCACCTGAGATCAGGAATTCGAGACCAGCCTAGCCAACATGGTGAAACCTAGTCTCTAGTAAAAATACAAAAAAAAAAAAAATAGCTGGATGTTGTGATGGGCACCTGTAATCCCAGCTGCTCAGGAGGCTGAGGCATGAGAATCACTTGAACCCAGGAGGCGGAGGTTGCAGTGAGCCGAGATCACACCACTGTACTCAAGCCTGGGTGGTAGAGCGAAACTCGGTCTCAAAAATAATAATAAATAAATAAAATAATAAACTGATCCTCTGATAGATATCTGAATCTGTACAAACAGAAGATTAAGATTTTAGCAAATAGCCATCCCTTGGTTTCCAAAGGGGATTGGTTCTAGGATCCCCTGGATACCAAAATTCAAAGGTGCTGAAATCCCTTATGTAAAATAAAGTAGTATTTACACACAATCTGTGCCTATCCTCTCATATGCTTTCAATAATCTCTAGCTTACTTATAATACCTAATACAGTGTAAATGTTATGTAAGTAGTTGTTATGGTATATTTCTTATTTATATTATTTTATTTTACTGTTTTATTTTAATTTTTAAAAATATTTTCAATCGGTGGTTGGTTGAAGTCACGAATGCAAACCCATGGGTCCAGAGAGCAAACTGTACTTAGGCTGATCACACTGTTTCTTTCTAATTATTTTCTATCACATCTATTCTTAGTGCATTTTCTGCCTTGCAATCTGCTAAACATACACTCCTATTTTCTCCTAGTTTTTGAAGGCTTTAGCTTATATTTAATTTCTTAATACATCTGGAATTTATTCTAGTCCCTTGTGTGAGTTCACACAAATTGAACTTTTAAGATATCATCTTTTAAGATAACTTCTAAGATAAGTTAAGATTGAACTTTTAAGATAAATTGAATTTTTAATACATCAAATTAATTAATTGTCCCAGTATTTACCAAATATGCCTTTTTTCCTACCTGATTTATGACCGTAGCAAGATGAATTTCATAAGACACAGAGCATGCCTGAGAGCTACACAGGCCTATGTCCTGCTGTCACCTCCTTATGAACCGAGTGATCCTGAGCAAATCTCTTTAACCTGTAGGCTCTCAGTTTTCCCTTTCATGAAGTAGAGGTAATGATAGCCAACTGCTATGGTCACTGTGAGGATGAAGTGAGAAAATGCAGGCAGAGCAATGTTCCTGGTAGGTCATTAGCACATTTGGCGGTGTTATCAGTAATAGTAATCAGTCTCCCTCACTGTAAGAACTAATAATGGAAGCTCTGACACTGGTCTGCAAGTCCTGGCCCTCACCTTCTCTCCCCTGTTTCTTCCCAGCCCATTCCATCTCTGACCTCATCCCTTGCTGCCAGCCTACCCCATTCCCTCCTCTCCAGTTTCCAGGCTTTCTCTGCACCAGCCAGGCTCCTCCTGCCACAGGCTTCACTCTTCTCTTCCAAGTCCCCGGATGTTTCCCCAGTTCATACCTGGCTTGCTCCCTCACCTTCAGAGAGCCTCTGCCCAGCTGAAACCTTCTGACTGGGGCCTTACCTAAGCCCCCCAACTTAAGTTTGGACCTCCTCAGTGCCCTCTCTCATCCTTCCTTGTTTATTTTCCTCTACAGCAGTTACCACCTCCATATAGTTTGCTTCTTTGCTTATTATCTGTCTTCCCTCACAATAGAAATCTCCCCAGTGTCAGGGCTTTTATCTGTGTTGTTTATTAGTCTATTCCCAGGGCCTGTAATAGAGCCTGAAACGCACCATGTGCTCCACACATTACTGTTGAATGAATGAATTATTGAACGTTTTACATTATATTGTTGTAACCTAACAATCTGTGGAGGTGGGGGTATTATCAAGCCAGAGAGTAGAGGGATTGAGGCAAGAGATGTGACAGAAGGGAGGGCAGCGAGCACCTTCTTAAGGGGAAGGCTTCATTGGAAGCACCCTTCTGGAAGCCCCAGCTATGGAAAGTGTCTGTGCAGACTTGTTTATGTGCTTGCCCTCTGGGGAAGGGGGCTGATGAGAACTAAATGGCCAGCCTTGGTTTGATGAAAGAGAAGCAGGAAAGGAGAAGCAATGGCCCTTCAGTGAGTGGGCATTGTCTCTGTGTGGGGGGTTTTGCCTATTAGAGCCATTAAATAACATGCATGCTAAGTTACGGACTTTAGCGATAAAATATTCATCCTAGTCTGTTAAATCCCATTAGACAGAAGACACTGTAACTTAATACCTAGCAATCCTATGTAGCATGATTCTTAACAATTTCTATAAACAAACCTGATTTTTAGATATTACCTATTTTTCTGCACACTCTGAAACATCGAAGTGTTTGAAAACTGCAAGTTGCACTGAATCTTTTGGCATCATCTTTGTTTTGTGACATTCTCTACATGACTAATGGGAAAGTTAGATTTGCTCTTAGTTTCCCGTTTACACAGTCACCTGGGGGCTCGAGAGATGTCTTCATGCTTTATTCTAATGTTCCCTTTATTTTACTGTGTTTACTTAACAAAATTGAAGTGCTCTCCTGCAGGGACTATACTACCAAAACCTTTCAAAGGAATTCTTATCACTCCCATGAACTCATGGACGTGGGTTCCCAAAGACACAGAGCTAGGGGAGTTTTTCTCTATATCTTTCCAAACCTATATAACCTTGTTTAGTATGTCTTGTTTTCATTTCTCCCATTTCCAGACGATTCAGAGCAGAACTCCAAAACTTTTTCCTCAGATTTCTATCTTCTTGGACGACTAGAGAAATTTTAACAGTGAAAAAAAAAAAATTAAAAAAAAAAAAGAGGGAGGGAATTGACTTTACTCTCTAAGCTGCAAGTCTTTCATAAGTCCTCTTGGACTTGAGGGGGAGCAGACTGGCCAGAGAGCATTGGCTGTTGCCTTAGCAACTTCCTGACTCACTGGCTACTTGCCCTGCCCAGAAGCCCCAAAGGAGCTGAAACCATGTAACCTCCATTGGAATGCCCTCTTTGGCCCATGTTTACTGTTGAGCATCCAGTGAAGAGGTGGTTTTAAGGAATGAGAGACAACCAGTGGTTGCCTGCCCATACATGAAGAGGCAGGTGTTTCAAATCCAGGATGCCTTACCTGATATAAGCACAGATGAGTCACATAAGTTGGCTTTGGGGACAAAAACTTGTTGAGATCATACAAGCCAGTTGGCAGCACAGTCCCTGTGTCACTGACTAAGGGGTTCTCTGTGTCATACTGATTAATGCAGTTTCGTTGTGTTCTCTAGAAATGGTAAAACAATCCACAGAAGTTCTTGTTTGCTCAGTGCATGGGCACATAAGTTTTTGTTGTTGTTGTTTTTTAGATGGAGTCTCACTCTGTCACCCAGGCTGGAGTGCAGTGGCGCGATCTTGGCTCACTGCAACTTCCGCCTCCCGAGTTCAAGTGATTCTCCTGCCTCAGCCTCCCGAGTAGGTGGGACTACAGGCATGTGCCACCATGCCTGGCTAATTTTTGTATTTTTAGTGGAGATGGTTTCACCATGTTGGCCAGACTGGTCTTGAACTCCTGACCTCAAGTGATCCACCCGCCCTGGCCTCCCAAAGTGCTGGGATTACAGGCGTGAGTCACCGAGCCCGGCCATAAGTTTTTAGAAGTTGGGTCTTGCCTTGAAATTCAATTCCTGATTGTTCACAGCAGGAGAGGCATTGATTAGTATAGCTAACCAGACAACAGGCATTTATTTACTAGGTCTCATGTTGTTTGACTTCTAGTCTCAGTTCTGTGATTACTGTGAAAAATACACAAGAATTATAAAACATAGTGTCAGGTTTTAGGGAGGCTGAACTCAAATTAACATCAGAATGATGAACAGGTGGTGGAGAAACAGCCCCAAGGCTTATTTGCATGTCATTCTGCATGGCAGAGAAGGGCCTTTGAGGAAGAGATTTGCCCCAAAAGGCTCAAGTTAGAAGTGGGGAAAAGCTAGACTTGGAGAAGCTATGCTTGTCCCCCAACCTGGCCCATGGACTAGGTGAGAGCGTTCTCGAAAGAACCTGAACAAAAATAGGAAGAGGAAACTTTAAGATATACAAAGGCTAGTGCAGCGCTGCTTTGAGGCCTCAGTGACAAAGAACAGGACATAGTAGGAACAGGGAGGGAATGAGGAAAGGGACTATTCCCCTCATGTACACTTGGGGCACAAATAGCACAGCTTGGGTGCCCACAGGTCTGCAGCTGGGGAAGCACATAGGATCAAAACTCTGGCAGTGGATCTGGGTGCTGACGGGCACAGGCAGGCAACAGTGGGCATCACATGCACCAGTGTGGAAGAGCAAGGAGGGCTGCTGGTGAGCACATGGGAGAACCATCGAGGGAATCCCGCAAATAACTGGGAGAGATCTGGGGTGGCAGGCAAGGTCCTCGTTGTCCAAGTAGGTGCAGTGAGCCAGTAAATTTCACCTGATTACTCAGTGTTACCTTATTTGCCCCCACATGTTGAGGCTGATTTGTCTGACCTGATTTTTGGAGTTTCTCCAACATGTATGAAGAAAACAGTGGTGAGGCAGTTCTTTCCAGGACACAGCTTGTCAGACAAGGGGCATGCTGGGTGGAGAGAGAGGAGAAGCTTGGAGTCTGCATCAGTCCTGAACAAGTTAAGTGAATAATGTGAATATCATTTTTCATTTCTATGTTCCTTGCCCTCCTTGGAAGATTGTGGTTACTGAAATGACTTAGGATGGTTATAAATTCCCAGACTGAAAGAGAATAGGAACAGACGGAAACATTCTGATGGAGGTTCGGTAACATTGGTGAAGTGGACTATTGCTCTCACATGAAGTACTATATTTACTTAAAGGGGAACTTGGCTAGATATGGCGGCTCACACCTGTCATCCCAGTGCTTTGGGAGGCCAAGGCGGGTGATAACTTGAGTCTGGGAGTTCAAGACCAACCTGAGCAATAGAGCAAGATCCCATCTCTACAAAAGAATTTTAAAAATTAGTCAGACATGATGACATATGCCTGTAGTCCCAGCTGCTTGAGAAGCTGAGGCAGGAGGCTGACTTGAACCCAGAAGTTCAAGGTTACAGTGAGCTATGATCGCACCATTGCATTCCAGCCTGGGTGAGACCTGTCTCTAAAACAAAATAAAAAATAAAGTGGAACTTTCCAAGTGACCTCAGACACTGTGCTGACTATGGCCACCCTCTCTTGCTGGCCAAGTAAGACAAAGGTTAACAGGTTGATTGCAGTGTGAGCAAGGCAGGTTATAAAGCAGAGATTCAGTTAATACATGCCACTCTTAATCATTAACAGTTGCACATAACAGTATGCATTTAATCAAGAGATCAGATGGCTCACGCCTGTAATACTAGCACTTTGGGAGGCCAAGGCCAGCCGGAGGTCAGGAGTTTGAGACCAACCTGGCCAACATAGTGAAACCTTGTCTCTACTAAAAATACAAACAATTATCCAGGCATGGTGGTGAGTACTGTGGTTCCAGCTACTCAGGAGGCTGAGGCAGGAGAATTGCTTGAACCCAGGAGGCAGAGTTGCAGTGAGCTGAGATCACACCATTGCACTCCAGCCTGGGCAACAAGAGTGAAACTCCATCTCAAAAAAAAAATCACCATATGTAGAAACGATTTCACCTGTTTAAATAAGTCCTTCAAACTCCACCTTTGTTTTTCTTTTTTATCTTTTGACATTTGCTCCAAATCATACTTATCTTAATACAAAGATCAGAAACCTGGAAAAAGATGGGCAGGTAGGCTTCTCCTGTTGCTTGCAACTTCCACAAGCTTGAAGATGTCTGGAATTGTGGCTGAAATGTCACTTGTTTTGGAAAATTTATCACAAGAATATTAAAGCCAATATGTAAGAAAGAACTTTTATAAGTTATGTCATCCTCTGCTTCCCTCTGTTACCTCCAGAAATAACTGTGTTTTCAGGGATATTTCAGTACTGCTTTGGGGATGAAAAGTCAGTTACTAAATTGACATATTCATTCTTCTCTGAAATATGATTTCAGATCAAATAATACATTGCATCTATAAATAAGATCTCAGAGGAAATGTTTATGCTTGGTTCATTATTAAGAGCACTTCTTCAAAATGATATGATTTTATGTCTTCCGTGTGTTGAAAACTGTGAAGAAGAGTATGAGATTTCACCTTGCAAGCTAACAAGTGAGCCTGCCACAGTTTCATGGATGCTGGCTGTGTTAGTCCATTTTGTGTTGCTATAAATACCTGAGGCTGGGTAATTTACAAAGAGAAAAGCTTTATTTGGCTCATGATTCTGATGACTGGAAATTTCAAGATTGGGCAACTGCATCTGGTGAGAGCTCAGGCTGCTTCCACTCACAGTGGAAGATGAGGCAGGGCCAGCATGTGCAGAAATCACTTGGTGAAAGAGAAAGAAAGGGGTGGGGAGGTACCAGGTTCTTTTTAACAGCCAGCTGTCAAGGGAACAAAAAGAGTAAGAATTCATTCACCCTCTGTCTCCCCAGGGCCCTTCCTATTTATTCACCCATTCACCTAGCACCCACCACCAAGACTGAAACACCTCCCATTAGGTCCCACCTTCAATGTTGGGGATTAAATTTCAACCTGAGGTTTGGAAGGGACAAGCATCCAAATCATAGATTGGCAGAAGACACAAGACTCTTGGCTCAGAGACAAAGAACTTTCTGACTCACAGCAAAAACAGTAGGCAGAGTATCAGAATTCTCCCATACCTGATCCAGAAGTCCTAATTGCCACAGTGCAGTGCAAAGAGAGCTAAGTGACATCTGTACACACAGAGGGTTGCATTACAAGAAAGTAAACCAGGATAGGTAACCAGAATCTTCTAGAATGAGCAGTAAACGTGTTTGCTCTGTGCTCCAGAAGGAGACACCATCTCTGTCTTAAAAGACCATTTGCTATAAAACGTTGTTGAAACAATTGTCCCAAACGCAGCCAATACCTCTGTTCACAAAATGTGCAGAACATGAGATCTGCATTATGAGTTGTTCTCATTCACCCATATTTTTTTTAGGCAAATGTCCACGTCATGTCAAATAATATAAATTAAATGCAATAGGTCCCCCCAAAGTAACATTGGAGTATGAATTTGACTTTCAAATATGTAGTCGTAATTCACATGATGCAGGACTCCCTTCCCGGTTAATACTTTCATAAATATAATCATACAATGATAATGATAATAATAATATAAATAAAATATATTATTATATAAATAATTTAAAGAAATGCCCCTTTTTTCTAAAGTAACAAATTAATATTTGAATTGAGGTTATTAAGTTGGAAATCAAGTAGAAAACCAGTTGGAGGCCTTTGCAAAATACATTCAATTACAAGATTTAGAAGAAAAATAGATAAAATTTCTCTTTTTAAAGTGTTGATTTAAATGGAGAGATACCAGAATAAGCGAATACTCAGAAGGAAGGTTGTTTGTTCTCCTTTGTCGAGAAAGAAGCTCTTGAGCTGAGCATTGGCCGCTTGTGAGACACAGCTGGTTGGTAGGAGGTTGTCTCTAAAGTTCACTGATGTTAAAGGATACCCCAGAAATGTGAGATGGAAAGAAAAGGAATTGGTTCAATGAAGGTTTTTTTCAATGATAGATAAATACCAATTGACTAGTGTTTTGTCATTGTTGTTTTTGTCTTTTTACAGCTAGAAATACTTGCTTACTAAAATGCATGTTCTTATCTCTTTCATTTTTTCTACTCATGATTTCCAAATCCCAAGCCAGGAAAGATAATAACCCGATAAATCTTAGATATACAAAATTTATTCAGATAGCAAAAGCTTCAGTGGGTTGTGCTTCCAACCGACAGTATTTGATAGAACTTTAAAACCTAGCCTGTTGAAAGTAAACTGAGTTTATTCTGTTCTATTTATTTATTGAGATAAATATGTATCTCTTTGGATTTTGGCATTTTTAGATGCTTAGACAATATCTTTTGGTAATCCATACTGTTGTTAATATTGACCTGTGTATTCTTATATACTATAACTTGAATGTGCTAGAAAGCTATCCCTTATACTTTTCTCCCAACCTAGTGACCACGTATAAATAAATGAATAAATGCATCAATAAAATTACATTTTGGCATCGAAGTGCCTGAAGGTTTGTAAATAGGATGTTTTTCCCTGACAAAGAATAAAAGCGTTGATCCTGGAGCCAAACTGTTTAGGTCCAAATCATACCTTTAACTTATCAGCAGTGTGACCATGGGCAGCTTACTTCACTTGCCTATGCCTCAGTTTCCCCAACCATAAGTGGAGTTAATAGTAATTTTTACCCTAGAGGGCGGTTATGTGGACTACATGAGTTCATACGTGTGGCATGTTTGGAACAGTACCTGGTACATAGGAAGCACTCTGCAAGTGTTTGCTATTACTATCTCAAAACTGGCATTTTTTTCCCTTTATTGTTTCAGATCAGAGTAAAGTCTAGGCCTTTGCAAATATAAAAATATTTACATCATAGCCAGGTGAGATGGCTCACACCTGTAATCCCAGACTTTGGGAGGCCAAGGTGGGTGGATCATTTGAGGTCAGGAGTTCAAAATCAGTCTGGCCAACATGGTGAAACCCCGTCTCTACTAAAAATACAAGAATTAGCTGGGCGTGGTGGTGCATACCTGTGCAGCTGAGGGAAGCTGAGGCAGAAGAATCGCTTGAACCCGGGAGGCAGAGGTTGCAGTGAGCGGAGATCACGCCACTGCACTCCAGCCTGGGTGACAGAGCAAGACTCCGTCTCAAAAAATAAAAAATAAAAATGTTTACATCAACAGAAACTCTGTGAGCACAGTGTCAGGCACATGGTAAACATTCAGTAGTTATTTGTTGAATGAATAGCTAGATGAAATGAATATATAGATGGATGATACCCATACTTTCATCTTTTTATTATCACTTTACCAGAAATTCAATAATTTGATTGAAAACTAAGTGAAAGGACTTGGAGAATAATCCTGAGGCTGAACCAGTGCCTGTAGGATTCTGTCGAGCCCCTGTGATGTACGTTTTAGTCAGCCCCGATTTCCTTCGCCTTTCAGACAACTTGATGTGGTTTGGATGAATGTGTGTCTCCCTCTTTTTTAATCTTATGATATTTAGCTGTCACACAGGCCAACTGGATAGAACAAGACAGACCTATGCCCTAAGTTATAATGGATAATTAAGGTGAAAGGCAAGTGTATCAGTCACCCATGTCTTTTGAGATTTGAGATTATATGGGGTGAAAAATAAAAGTATACACAGTCCAACTGCCCTATGGTCTGTTATTCAAACCTGGAGAGCCATGGCGTTGCATCTAGGTGTTGGTGCACAAAACTCACCCCCCATCGCCTGTGGGTGAAGCCTATTTGTAATGCAATTTGGTTGGAAAGCTCTTGAGTAGAAAAGACAGTCTCTGGGGTGGAGTGTGCTTCCATGTAATTGCTCCAGATGTTCTGTTTCCCTGCCTGATCGAGTAGAGACTGAGGTAACCCAACAGACATTTTCTGACATGTCTTTGCAACTGCCAGACATCCCAGCAAAGGCTTAGCTCTGAACAAAACCCCATGTGACTTGGTTTCATTTTGGGGTCCACTCTGTGCTAAAAATTGGGGCAGCATGGCTCCTAGGGATCAAAGATTATATAAAAAGAGAGTGGGTGGAACCTCAGTAGACATTAAAATGTCAGAGAACATTTCAAAGCTATAACAGTACTGCTATTTCTATTAGGATCTGAAGAATCTGTTTTTGTCTTCAGAGAAATTAACCTATTGGGGAAAGTTGGCATCAGATATTGAATTGACTTGGGGCACAATATGTGTAGTTTACATTTATTTTAGTAGTTCCAGAAAGCCTCCACCACAGAGTAAAGGGAAGAAAAATAAATTTAAAGGAGACTGTTATGGGTGGAATTTCCACTCCCCCACCCCCAACAAACTCATATGTCGAGGCTCTAATGTGACCATATTTGGTGACAGGATCTTTATGGAAGTAATTAAGTTAAAATGAGGTCATGAGGGTGGGCCCTAATCCAGTATGAATGTTGTCCTTTCAAGAAGAGGAGATTAGGATACAGAGACACACAGAAAAGACTATGTGAGGACACAGGGAGAAGATGGCATCCACAAGAGACCGCAGAGACCAGAGAGATCTCAGAAGAAAAGAATCCCACTGATACCTGGCTCTCGAACTTCCAGCCAGAAATGTGAAGAAATAAATTTTTGTTGCTTAAACCACCCAGTCTAGGCGCTTTGTTATAGCAGCTGTAATAACTAATACAGAGACAGAAGAAAAAAGATATTCAGAGGTAGAAAAGCAGTGACTCAGAGCTATAAGGTTAAAACTGTTGTAAAGGTCATAAGGAAGACATAAAGTTTTGATAAAAACAGGTAGTGCCACATTTTCACACTCAGGTCTCTCCCATTTAGATTTGCACAATCACAGTCAACTTAATCTTTCTGAACCTCGATTTACTCGTCTCTAAAATGGGCCATGAAGTCCTTGAGGCAACCACAGAGATATTTCATCTTCTTTTACTATATGAATCTCGGCCATGGAAAAAAGTTTTCTATTGAATGAATCAGTGATTCTAGAAAAAGAAAGCAAAGCAGTTCTCCTTCCTCAGGAAGGACTTAACAATCATTTGGAAAGCATTTATTTGTGTGTGCAAGAAAATATAACCAGGAGGCAGGTAAATGCTGAGAACTCAAGAGTTAGGACTGTAAACCTTCCAGAAGGAGAGCTGGAACTTGAGACTGGGAAGATCATAGAAGGTTTCAAGGAAAAAGTGAAATTGATTTATTTTTTGAGAGTTGCATAGAGACACTGGATATGAAAACAAGATGGCAGCAGATGTGTTCCAGATGAAAGCAAAAGTAAAGAGGTACACAATGCAGTATGTGTTTTAAGGACAATCGGAGAAGCAGCTTGTAAATGTGGATCCCTTTGCATACAGCAGCAAACACCTTTGGGTGTCAGGGCTGTAGATTAATTCTTTATAGGCCATAAAAATTAATGAAGTAATTTCACTAGTTGTCGGAGGCAGAAGAAACTTGTCTAGCCATTAAAATCAATCAGGGCTATTATGAATTCTATTATGGCAAGTGGATGTTTTATCCAATAGAAAACATTTCTTTGTACTCTTTCTGACCTCGATAATGAAACCTCATGATTCTATTCCACCCCATTGACACTTGTGATTATTTAGAAAGAGATTGCTTGCAATTAACTTTGCTCCATCTAGGAAGAAAAAATTTACCAAAGAAGTAAACAGAATAAACAAGACATCATAATAAATACTTTCAGGGCTTTAAAATGCCAGAGTTAATTCCAACTAACATTCCAATTGTGAATCCCTTTACTCTATTTATTTATTTATTTATTTATTTATTTATTTATTTATTTATTTATTTTTGAGATAGCATCTCACTCTTGTTGCCCAGGCTGGAGTGTAGTGGCATGATCTCGGCTCGC
>NW_016810019.1:2188677-2195871 GCF_001698545.2 Rhinopithecus bieti | reverse complement strand
TTATTTATTTATTACAGAATCTCACTTTGTCACCCAGGCTGAAGTGCAATAGCATGATTATGGCTCAACACAGCCTTGAACTCCTGGGCTCAAGTGGTCTTCCTATCTTAGCCTCCCAAGTATCTTTTAACCTTTACACCAAAATAGAAATCCTAGGGATTGCCATTTGACATTGTCCCATAGGCCTATTTAATCCATTCTGGAAGTCCTTAAAAGCAATGGCTGAATTTTACAATTTAAGCTTTTAATTCAGATTGGCCTTTACCCTAGTTATCCAAATGATGAGATTTTACTGTGCTTTCAATTTTCTATGAATTGTATCTAAAGATAGTTATTGAGCTTCTACCATGCATAGAATTAGCTTTAGGGAAGAAATAACCTTGAAATAATTGAGGATGATGAACATATGTTCTATTAAAGCCACGGAGGCTTCAAAACCCTAGCAGCTGGGAAAAAAAAAAAAAAAAAAAAAAAAAACAGTAACAAATTGTGAGAAAGGGGGAACAGGGTGGGATTTTGAAGATGGTGAAAGAGAATAAGTGATAGATTTGTTGAGAATGGCGTGACATGCAGAAAACTGATAGCTGCGTCTTCCCCAGTGAGGGGTGGGGAGAGAGTGAGGCAAATAAAGCTCTAATTAGTGACCTTTTATTCCTTATTAGCAACTTGGAACGGAGCTTCATGAGTGAGGCTGTTGAAGGAAGCTGTATTGGAGAAAAGCACAAGGACAGCAAGGGAAGCAAATACTGAGAAGATGTCAGGAAGTGACCTGCTCACAATCTAGAACTTAGTTTTCATCTTACATGTGATGGGGAGTTATTGGGATCCTTGGAGCCGGCTTCTAATAAGATGTGAATTACATTTGATGAAAATTATTTTAGCAGTTATCTTCAGAATGCATTTCAAAGAGGGAGGAAGAAAGTCAGACTAGGTGAGATGTTGATCATCTGAGTGACAGCTGATTATATACTGTTGCTTGTAACAAAAGGGGTGATGGGGAAAAAAGCAAGAATTCTGAAGACATTGACATGAAGACTGAACAGAACAATAAAACATGAAGGAAAGTGAAATGAAGAGACAAAGGTGATTCTGAATGCCCAGGCACAGAGGGGCCCTCACAGGACAAGCTATTTCAAAGGTTACTTAGGATAATTCCTAAGAAGAGGGATAGGACACAGTATCAGCCACTGTCTTATAGTTTATTCTTGCCTGTCTTACAATGGTGGCAGAAGGTTACATGTTCTTATGACAAGTGTATAAATTAATCAGCACTCTAAGTTCCTGATTTCTTGCCTACCTGTCAATAAAGATGTTAATGAGCTGCAGAACTTTTAATTTGCTAATGAAATACCATTTTGCATAGTTACAGCTTTAGCTTTCATGGTCTTTAAAATCTAGATCTCTTTACCACATCTTAAAGTGCGTAAAATTGTGCACTTCCTTTGTATTCATGAGAGTTCACACTACTCATAGTGTATTGTTTACCTTAATTGCACCAGAGTATAGAACCAAATGAAGAGCTATTTTTAAAAGTAATAGCAATAACGAAATATCAATACATGCTCCAAGAGGAATATACTAACTTGGGAGTATGTTCTCTCAACCTTTTATAGCCAGACAAGAATTATGAAAATTCCTCTTCTCTGAAAATGTCAAGTTCCACTAGCTGACAGTCTATGCAGTGAAAAGAGGAACAAATTAGATACAGATGACCTGGTTTACTCTCTGAGCTTTGCTATTTTTTAGGATCCAAGACCTTAGGAGAGCTACACAAGTATGTAAACAACACTTTCCACCTCTATAAAACGAGATTTTGCTTGTAAGGTTTGTAGGAAATTTCTTTCTCTGGTCTAAGTACCAGGTGGCAGCTTTTATTACTGTTACAGTTTTTGTTGTTCTTCTTATTGTGTCATTGGGCTATGTGACATTTTTTTGGAAGGGGCCAAAGTCTCAGGTCTTAGGTCTAGACCTATTCCCTACTCTAACTTTGTGTCAATTGATTTTTATGGACTGTTGAGAAAGGAACAGGTTTATTTTGGTGAAAGTGCTTCATAAATTATAAAATGCTTCCAATGACAGCCATCTTTTAATGGAAAAAATTTGTTAGATGTGCAAAACTTCAGATATAAAAGCAATAGATGGTATTGTACGGCAGTTCGAACTACAGGTGATGATCAATAATGACCAACTTGGAAAAGAACATATTAAAGATTCTCATGTGTTTTATGGATTTGGACTGAAATCAAGAAACTTCTTCCTCTGAGGAAAGCGTCTCATGTGGGTTCTTGGGCTCTCTGTCTTAAAACAGTGGTTTCACTTTCCAGTTTGGTCCTCAAGCCATATGTCACCTATGGGCAGCAGCTCTCATTTCAGATAAGCAATCTACAAGCTGATATTTTTGGCAGAAAACCACCTTCTGGGTAATAGGTCTGGTATCTGGAGGATTCCTGTATCTGCTGTCGTTCGCTGACCTCACCTCTCTTCGGTGAGTAACTCTATATTCAACGCTGAAGTGCGTGCTTCTTGAGGAGAAGTTGTGGGTATACTTCCGGTTCCCTCTGTGACTTTGTGACTTGAGCAGCAGAAGCATTTCGTACCGTGGGTACATGCTCCTTCCCATTACCTCCCTACTGACAAGTGCTGTCAGAGTTAGAAAGTTCTGGAAGCTCCTCAAAACATAGACTTAAAATAATAATTATAATTAATAATGGTAATTAACTTCCATCACAGGTGAGTCACCTATGAGAGATTCCGTGGTTAAGTTTCTTTTAAAGTTACCTCTTAACATTTCCTGACTTACTCAGACTCACTCATCTTAAAAGGTAAGTTGCATTTAAAAGAAAATATTCTTAACTTTCGATAAGAGCAGAGAGAAGTTTTCCTGTCTTATATTTAATGCATGCAGATGGTTGGTATTCACGAAGCTAATTTTTTCTTTAAGCCACAAAGAAAAAAAGTGGTACATGTTTTCTAAAGTAGACCGGTATCTGTAATTGTGTCAATACTGATATTTTTGCTTTTAAATTCCTTCAATATTCAAAACGGTAGCTTATCTCTATGAAATGTTTCCTTTTTCCCTGTCCAATAACACATGGGTGGGAAGTTCAAACCTTTGTACTTTTTCTTTGAAGCAATTGCCCTAAGCTGGGAAAAGCTCTTTCATCAGCAAGAATTTTGAGTATTTTCCCTCTTCTCCTGATCAAGTTTAAGGTGTGTGCTCATATACAAGATATGCAACTGTCAATAATCATCTTTTCAGCAAATAGAGCCAAAGTTAATTTATTAAACCCAGCAAGCTGCTCTCCTAGTTTTTTCCCCTGTGACATACTGTCCAATTATTTCACATTCTTGTAGTGTAAAATAAACACATTGAGTCTGTTGAGATACTGCTGTGGTTATTTATTTTTCAAAATTTAATAAGAAGGAGGAGGATGACCTTTCCTCTTTGGACAGGAAACAAAATCATACCTGACAGTGATACATTATCAATTTTCACAAACATGAAAATATTCCAGAAAACAAGCAGTTTTCTGTTCACTCAGGTGACTGCAAACTGGCCAGTGAAGCCAGAAAGCCCAAATCCCTTTTAGATCTCAATTAACTACCCACTTTCTTGAAAGGTTTCATTGACTGTAATTTTGATAACCATGCATAATTATATCAACTTTCTTGCCTCATCGAATTCCACTACAAATCCCAAGCCTAAAGGGGCACATGAGTCTGTTCTTGATGAACAGACAGAAAAAAAAGAAAACAGAAAAAAAGAACTTGAGGAGTCTGAAAACAGGTTTAGCTGAGGGATGTGCCATGGTAAATTTGCTTTGTGAAACTAAGCCAAATACGTTTATTTTCCTACATCTGCATTTCTCATAATGTCGCAGGTAACATAAACAGTTTCTCTCACCCAACACTGTAATAATGATGGAAATGCATGATAAAGTTAAAGACAACTACATCTGCATATACGTACCAAATGAACAAACAAAAAATCTGTCAGCAATCCTGGGGGAAACACGAGGCTTTCGGATTCTTCTTTCCTATTTCTCTACTTGCATTCTTGGCTTTGGCATAAGTAGAAGAGCTTTCATAGCCAGAGGCAGAACACTGGTGTGTGTGGGTCAGTCAAGGGCAGCAACATTTGAAGATCCAGATGCATAACAATATTTATAATTGAAAAAAATTCTAGATTTCATAAAGACATTGCAAATTCCATGGCAAAAGGGAGAAAGTGTTAAAAAAGCAGGGAGACCACATACATCTCTCCTCTGAGAGCTGAAAGAAAAAAATATTTTTTAGAATCAATCCTCAATAACCTCCTATTTTCATCTTTACAGATTGTTAGCTTGAATCGTAGTTGTTGTTTAAAGAGAACGGATGTTGGGGAGAGGAATGGTTACTGATTCCCAGATTTTTAAAAAATGCAATGCAGGGAGAATTCTGAGGAGGGAAGCGTGATGTCTGGATTCACTATTTTCCCCTCTCTGGGTGGTGGCTTGATGATGAGAAGATACAACCCTGTCATCATCACTCTCTTTTTTAGGAGTTGCAGCAGAAAGCAATCTTCTCATTGCAAGCAAGCTTCATGAAAATTTGTCTGGAAGAAAGAAGATTGGCAAGATATTGGCTATACTGTTGAAATTGAACCCTGGGAAACAAAGCTATGTACATACTAAAGCCAAACTTTTACTAGGAAGGTTTGGATTGTCAAGGCTGAGGTGTGATATTTCAGTCTTGGTCCTATTTACTTAGGATGCAATTCAGAAGGTTAAAGTTGGCCCTGGGAGATCCAATGAAAAATATACCTAAGTCCAGACTAATCCAGATCTATAATTATTACTTTAAATTCATTACTATTATGAATATATATATGTTAGGAATTATTAGCAGCAGAGTGAATCAGTATGATATTTTAAGGATTATGCTTTTATGCTTTTAAATTTTAGATAATACATTTCCTAATATTAATTTTAAAACATTCTCTTTGCCATACTGTTAAGAATTCTACTTTTTTTTTTTTTCATTTTTATCTTCCTAACTTATTCTTATCATGACATTGTTGGCCAGATCCTAAATAATTTTAGATACAAGCAAAAGTTTCTTTGTATGAGTGAGTAGAATACTAAGTCTCTTTGCAAATATATTTATACATTTTATTGTAAAGTTTAATTTTGATTATGCATTTGTGTTTGTGCTTTAGATTTCAGGTTTATGATAGCTTTCCTACCCAAGTGAAGTTTTTTCCATTGCTGAAACAACCAATGACCTTCTTTAAAAATTTTCATTAAACAGATTTCTACCCATTGCTAACATGAATACACAACTTTCCTTCTACCTCCAAGTTCATCATTTCATCTGGCAGTCATTGAAAATTACCATATGTTGGGGGTTGACACCGAGACAAAATATTCAAACTGTTAGGTCCTATGGTTCACCTTTTCCTATGTTTGTTCCTTTCTCTGCTTGTTGTCTTTTTTTTTTTTCCTTGAAAAAAGCTTTCAAGAAATCCTTGATGTGGGAATAAATTTTATTGTGGTTAAAACTTACTTTTCCAAGGATGAAACAGCCAATAAAGATCCACCAAAATGCTTTCAGGCAGGCAGCGACAATGTCTTCCAGCTCCCGAGCAGGGAAATCATCTGTGGTCTACAGCCCTCCTCTCTGTTTACTGAAAGAAAACAGTCAGTAGGAAAAGCACTGCTCCAGCTTTCAATTCTGTTAGAACACGGTCTTTTCTCCCATGATGACTGCTTGGTCTTCTGAGAGAAATGTCCAGCGAGCTGGCTTGGCACATTTCAGTGGAGGATTTGGCACTTAGGGAGAAGAGAACAGCTCAGCTGTCAGTTCTTAGTGAAATATAATAATTCCAGAGAGAAGCAGAAGAAAAACTTAACAGTCTATTCTGAGTCTTTGTCATGAGGGTTCCATAGGGCCAATTTTTTAACATGTCCTCTGAGATACTGGCCTAGCAAGGCCCTCCTTCCAAGTTAAACCATCGATGCCAACAGAGATGGAAACGGTCCCTGGAAAGAGAGCTGTTTCTTTCTTTCCACTTCATTCCCCAGTCTCTTTACTGATGGGATTTCAAAAAGGTTAGTATGCTGAAGATGCAGACAAAAGAAACCCGGTCAAGAATGCTCCAGGAGATCCCAGGGACCTCAGATCGACTGTCCTAAGGCAAGAGGGCCCTCACGGGAAAGGCTGTCATACTAAATACTGTACATTCCTGGAGACTTTTGGATGCAAATGACAGACACCCTAAATCAACCCAGATTAAGCCAAAATAACAAGAGCAAACAGAAAAAGAACGTGAATAATCTCAAAGAAAGGATCATCTCTTCCAATAGCTCTGGCAAGGGCCAAGGGAGGGCTCTGATTAGGCTGGCCTGAATCATATGCCCATACCTAAATCAATCTTAGTGGCCAGCAAGCTAGATGGTCAGAACTGAATCAAGTGTCCATTCCTAAGGCTAGTGGGGTGTTGGACAAAGATGGGGACTTACGGATTACTTGGACTGAAAAGTATCATTGAAGATTCAGGAAGAGTTTGTTTTCTAAGGCAATATCTATCAGACACACAAGAAAACATATGTCCTCTGCATATGTGGAAACACTTTGATGAGGCATTAATTGAAAGAGACCCAAGGTGTCTTGGTGCTCTAAGAAGTAGAGCATCCCACAGGAAGCTTGCATAAATCTTAATGTCAATTGGAAAGTGGAGCTGTGGATTGGATTTTAAACACACTCCATTTCAAGCAATTTCACTGCACTTTTACTGGGTAATCTGGTCCTGAGTGAGACTGTGGACTCAGTTATATTTGGGTTTGGGGTTTTTATCTCTTGTTTCTGTGGTCCTGTTTTCTTTCCCTTTCTAACACTGTCCATGAGAGCACTTACAATTCCCAAGCCATTTGACTCCGATGTCCCACAGCTAAGCAATGGCATGAACATTCTACCCCTTGTTCTCTCCCAAAATGACCTACCCTATGCTTTAAACCCTAAAGACCTTCAGGGAAATTGATGACTAATATCAACTAAAATGAGCATTATTTGTAACACGGTAGGATACTACTGACATTTTAAGAAGAATCTTATGGTTTCCAAACTGCAATTTGTATAGGAGACAGAAAGAAAGGGCAGGGGGTGGGGAGAGAGAGAGAGAAAGAGAGGGAGAGGAAGAAAAAAGAAGAAGAAGAA
>NW_016810019.1:2124213-2188242 GCF_001698545.2 Rhinopithecus bieti | reverse complement strand
GGAGGAGGAGGAGGAGGAGGAGGGGAGGAGATCAGGTACTTGTGCTGGCTTCACAGATGTTGAGGAAGTAAAGGGGAGAGAGGAAGAAAAAAGAGGGAAGGTTAAGGAAAAAATGTGTGGTTTTAACGATTTTATTTTGCCAAGTTAAGGTCCTTAAAAGCCACAACAAAACTACTATTTAATACCATGAACATGTTATAAAAGAGAAGATGTTTTAATACCAAAATATTTGAAAAGAGTTTAGTTTCATATTACAAGAAACTCTCTTAAATTAAAAAAATTACACTGTGTTTTGAAAACTCACTGAAATGTCCTAAATTAGCCAGAGATCATTTAATGTTTTATCCAAAGCAGCCTTTGCTGAAGATGAGTTTTTGGGTACCATAGCCTCACTCCAGAGAGTTTAATGATGGAAGCTGTGGGGCCATGGCTCATCAGTGGGATAATTTTATGCCACTGTGCCTTTGTACTTGGAGATATAAATTCCTCTACCTATAAAGGCATGACCTTGGTTTCAGGTCACAGATTCTGGTAGAACTTACACACATCTGAATCATCATCCCTAACAGAGACATTTCAGCACTCAGTATAGCCTGCATTTTATACAGAAGGGAAAACCAAGATGCAGGAGGTAAAGAAATTTGGCTAATGTCACATTCTGTACGTAAATAGCATAGCCAAGAAAGAACTTTTACAAATCAGGACTCAGTTGGCACTCAGACTGAAGGCAGAGAGTCCGCCTCTGAAGACTGAACATGCCCTGGGTAAGCCCAAGTGGCAGAGATGGCCATAGATGATGGGAAGGAGTCCCAGCTGGCTGGCAGTGCACTTCTGCAAGAGGGAACGATGTTGGGGGAGAGAGTTCCAGCCTGGCCATCAGGGTGTTGTGCCTGGGATGTGCAACCATGGAAAGACCCAGACCCATATTGTGGGCTTGGCAGTGTTCAGGCAGTTTTCATGAGGTCAAGGGAAGACCCTACTCCCAGAAACACTGTATTACTGAGTCAGTTATCAAGACAGGGGCTCCCTGGAAGAAAGGTCAGGGCCCAAGATTCTAGAAATGAGGTGTAAGATGAGCAAGAGTAAGAGGGAGGGACTTTACTGGCTTCAGAATATCAGCAGCTCTGGACAGGACAAGCTAATGGTAATATGAAAATTAGAATGTTAGCAGTAGAAGGAGTGTTCCACATTGTAAACATGAGAACTGAAGGGAAGAAATTTATAGGATTTTTCCCCCAGTAAAATGGCTGTTGTCTTTAATGTTTTCTCATCCTTTGAGCTGCATTGCTGGCACATATTAACCACAGTGTAAGAAAGTCACATTTGGATGCAAATATGACCATGGAAGTAACGTTAAAAGTAAAAGAAGAGATTTTGGTGAAACCATAGAGAAAGACATAGACTGGCTCTCAGGAGAACTGGAAACTAGCTGAATGCAGAGGGGCAGGGCTTTGTTGAAGCACTCATAAAAAATCTCAGCATTAAGCCTTGGCAGTAGAAGCAGAGTAATTGGAACTGAGGAAGCTTGAAATCCAGATGGTGTCAGTCAAGATGGAGGTTTAACCTTTGCAGCTACTCAACACATTTGAAATCTAGTAGAACCATGAAACCCTGCCAAGTCAACTAAGAGACACTAAGAGCAAATTAGGCCTAAAATATAACCTGGGGCCTGAGCCTTGGATTAGGATTAATAGGACTTTTTTAGAGACTCAAGAGACCAAAAGAGAAAGCTCAGACTGAGTTCTGAGGAAATCACAGAATGACACAGAGGTCATAATCCCTACCAAGATGAAAAATAACAGGGAAAGACTACAATTCCTCAGTGTTTAAGATTGTCAGAAGTTTGTACCTGAGGATTAACCTCCCATTGCAATAAAATTTAGTTATGTCATTTCTAAACTGATTAATTTCAGCTTGGAGTGAGTGGGATCAGAACCTGTGACTCTGCCCAGTTACTTCCCTTGTAACATAGCAGCCCCCTGGATATGGGAAATCTTTGGTGAATGTATCAGCAATCGAAACAAATGAAATATCTCTGTGACATTAATCATTAAACTTTCATATCTGTTATGACAAAAACAATACTCTGAGCACGGGCATTACTGGAAATTCATGAAATGAACCCTCTTTTTTGGGTCAGTGTTTACTACAGTCCTGATTGTTTCAGAAAGAAAACCTTATGAAAGGAAATCAAGAGCATTTCTCCAACTCCACAAGCCCTGCAATAACAGGAAACAAAACTTCTATTTCTGTAGTTTTCCAGATAAGAACTGAATAGTGGATTTTTTTTGAAGGCATGTGGCAAATACTGTTTAAGACATATAAATTAATGTCTATTGCACAGGCTTGGCTGGGTGACTCACATTGCAGCTTCTATTTCTGGTGGGGGAGACTCAGATACATTTGTCATGACTCCAGTAAATGGTAAAAAATGACAAATTGGCAGAGAATTTGTTGCTAACAATGTGGCCATTTCAGGCTTGCTCATTCAATGGGACCACTCTGCCCCAAGAACATTCTAGACTGAATGTGAGGCTTAGCAAAGCCTAACTAGTTACTAAGCAGTTGGAGCCAATTTCTAGTGGCCTGCTAAGACTACTGCAGTTCAGATGCTCTTCAAGAGTAGATGAAACAATGGAAAGATATGCCAGAGTGTGCAAAGAATGAGGAAACATTGCCCCGTGTGCGTTTTCTTTTCTTTTCTTTTCTTTTTTTTTTTTTTTTTTTTATCAGACTGAGTTTCGCTCTTGTTGCCCAGGCTGGAGTGCAATGGTGAAATCTTGGCTCACTGCAACCTCTGTCGCCCAGGTTCAAGTGATTCTTCTGCCTCAGCCTCCCGAGTAGCTGAGATTACAGGCATGAGCCACCATGCCCAGCTAATTTTTTTGTATTTTTAGTAGAGACGGGGTTTCTCCGTGTTGGTTAGGCTGGTATCGAACTCCTGACCTCAGGTGATCCACCCGCCTCGGCCTCCCAAAGTGCTGGAATTACAGGCGTGAGCCACTGTGCCTGGCCCTGTGTGCATTTTCTTGTGCATGCTTTCTGTTCACTGGAAGCACAAGATGCAAGCAGAGATATTGGTGAAGAATGATGGGGCATTCCAATATTGAGACAATGCTATGAATGAATGTTCATAATAAAGGTCAGATGCTTGGAGGTTGAAGGAAAATCAGTTGAAGAGTTGCTAGTGACTGTTTACAGTCTTGAGACCTTCATGCCTCCAGCATGAGACCTCATGAGAGATCCTGAGACCTCCAGGCTCCCCTCAACCAGATCTTCCATGGAAACTAGCACTCAGTTGCCTTAAAAGGGATTATTTCTTTGAATATGCAAAGAAGTGGTTTACTCAGTTAGTTCAGAACATATTTGCTAATTACAAATTATATACTTCAAGTACAATAGCTAGCTGGTCTATTACAATATACTTCCCCAAAGTTTTCGCAAGTCGTGTTGTAACAGCAAACATAATTAGGGAGATATGTGTGTTTCATTTTAAAGTTTATCCTCTTCAACAGCTCTGAAAAGGACAGGAAAGTCAGGTCAGAAAGCCAGCAGGCCATTTAAGACATAAATCTCTCAAAACACACTGTCTGAGCACATGCTGATATGGAAATATGGACATTGAGAGATTCTTTAGGTTATAATGCAAAGTTTCTTTTCTTTTTTTTTTTTTTTTTTTTTGAGATGGAGTCTTACTCTGTCCCCTAGGCTGGAGTGCAGTGGCACGATCTCAGCTCACTGCAACTTCCGCCTCCCGGTTCAAGTGATTCTCCTGCCTCAGCCTCCCAAGTAGCTGTGACCACAGGCGCATGCCACCACACTCACTAATTTGTTTTGTTTTTTTTTTTGGTAGAGATGGGGTTTCACTGTGTTAGCTAGGATGGTCTCGATCTCCTGACCTCGTGATTCACCTGCCTCGGAATCCCAAAGTGCTGGGATTGCAGATGTGAGCCACCGCACCCGGCCAATGCAAAGGTTCTTTTATGGTCAAGGTTTTCAGCTTTTTAATCATAACAATGGATTATTGGTTTCCTTGTTTGCTAAGACATTATTGATGTCATTCCTCATTGACATGACTCAGAGAAAAGAATTTTTAATATTTGATTATGTCAACAATTGTGAAACATTACTGAGAGCATCCAAGTAGAAGAGGGTGAGATGAGTACCTTTGTTGAATGTCTTATTGCTACAACCAATAAATAACTGTAAAGATGCAAGAATAACATATCTCCATACCCAGATTCAGTCACTGCTGACACTTTGCTATATTTTGTTATGTATTTTATTTTTGCTTGTTCTAGACCACATCTATCCACAATTTTGCATCTTGCTTTTATTACACTTAACTTTAATACCATCAGCAGGTTACCAGGTTATTAAAATCATATGTAAAGATCACTTTCATAAAGAGTGATCTTTACACAATTGACACATACAGGTTGTTGGCAGTTTTTGTTTTGTTTTGTTTTGTTTTGTTTGAGACAGAGTTTTGTTCTTGTTGCTAGGCTGGAGTGTAATGGTACGATCTCAGCTCACTGCAACCTCCGCCTCCCGGGTTCAAGCAATTCTCCTGCCTCAGCCTCCAGAGTAGCTGACATTACAGGTGCCTGCCACCACACCCAGCTAATTTTTGTATTTTTAGTAGAGACAGGGTTTCACCATGTTGGTCAGGCTGGTCTCGAACTCCTGACCTCAGATGATCCACCTGCCTCGGCCACCCCAGTGTTTCTTATTATAAATAATTTTGTGTGAAACGTCTTTGCAAACAAACCTCTTTCCTTGTTACTTATAATTTCATTGAGATTCTTAGGAGTGAAATCATTAGGTCAAAAGTGTAACTTTTTGGAGCTATTCATACTTATTGCCAAATTGCTAAATAGAAAGGTTGTACCAGTTTATGTCCCAACAGAAGTTGATGAAGGTACAAAAAGAGAATATCCTCAGGTTTCATTAATTTAGTCATGGTCCTGTGAGAATTTATGCTTATGGTAAACAGAGCATTGGATAAAGATAAACAATCGAAATATTTTTGTTTAAGATAAAATGAAGGCAGAGGATATCCTTAAAATGCGAAGAAATGCTGAGAATTTAAAAAGATCTGCTGGGAGTGTGCCAGTCTTCCCAATGTCCCTGTCCCTCAGTGGGGGATGTTCCTCCCACATAGATGCAGCTGGGAGGAACATCTCTCTCCAAGAGACTAGACATCGGGAAGACTGGCACACTTCTAGCAGATCTTCAGAGGGAAGGCATTGAGAACAGGTGGAGGGAAGACGCAGAAGCTGGGCTGGAGAGGGAGGAAGCTGAGAACCCTGCACAGAGCTGCACTGCACTGGGACTGTTCCTAGCCTCCAACAATTCCTGCAGAGGGGGTGAGTTAACTGGTAAGGAGCAACCAGCTTTCAACACGGGCCTCCTGAATCTCTACTGGAGGAGACCCCTCAACTACCACAGACTCTTGAGTTGGCAAGGAAAACTGCTTAGAGAAGTTACAGGGGCAGAACTCCAGCCAGGGTGGAGCCCACAGTATTTGGTAGTGGAGGATGTCCAGAGATGCCCACCCCACTAGGCTTGACTTGCTCCCGTAGGAGACTTTAGCCCCAGGAAACCTGTCTGGTCTGTGTGTTACAGGGCGATCTGGCCCATGAGAAGGAGTCAGTCAGATCTGAGCACCCCTCAGTCTGCTGGTGTCTCCTGGAGCCCCAACCTGGCCATGCCTGCTTGCAATGCAGCCCCCAGATACCTCCTGGGGTCGCACATCATAGTTCCTGCACTGGTGAACTGTGTCCCTGACAAGCAGAGTGCTCCAGTAGAGTGGGCCCTGTGGACAGGCACCACCCCACCTGCGCCCTGCCCCCACTGCAGCCTCCTCCTTGCCACCTTGCCTACAGACACTCACCCAAGGTCACCCTCTACATTGCTTTGCCAGCACATGTGTGTGGGTGGGCCTAGCTTTCCCTTCCCTGCCAGCCTGTGGGTGCACGTGCACCCTGCCAAGACACTACTGCGAGTGTGAATGCACCCTGCCCTCCTTCCTCCCACCATACCACCATTGTCATGGGCACATTGGCAGGCATGGAGCCCTCCAGCCCCACCCCTGCCAGCACTTCACTCTGCACTGGAGCTGCTGGTGGGAAATCAGGCATGGAGAACAGTGGACCTGCCCCCAGCCCAGAATGGCCACTACCATCCATGTAGTACAAAAGAGCAGCACAGTCTAACACCCACCAGGCACCCTGTCGCGCTGTGCTAACACCACCACTACACTGATGTGAATGTGTGGGCACCAGTTCTGGTGGGTCCCCACACCCTGAGCCCTACTGCCACCAACTAACTGCTTGGGAGGCCACACGGAGGCCAGCGGCACTGGCACTGGGTAGCCCCCCCCTGCTGGTAGGGCCAACAAGGCATGCACCCTGTGACACTGCCACTGCCGCTGCTGCTGGCACGTGTGAACAAGAATGGATCCTGCTGCCACTACCTTACAAAGTGCTTTAGCTGGCACCACCCATCAGAATGTTGAGACCAGCCGTCCAAGAGCACCTTAGCTCCTCCAGCACAGGAGGTTCTTAGCCTCGAGGAGGCAGAGATCAAATCCAGGGCCTAATACTAGGCTCCCAGAGTTACAGTATGCAGTACAGGAGTCCTGTGCTGAGCCTTGGTCCCCTAATATCTTCCAGTAAGGAAGCCAGTCAACTGAATCCACCTTACACCATAGTTAAACTCCAAGGTCATCAAATAAGATTGTGAAAAAACACAGAAAACTCATCCAAAGTTCAGCAACTTCAAAGACTGAAGAAATATCAGCCCAGAAAGATGAGAAAGAACCAGTGCTAGAACTCTGACAACTTCAAAAGTCACCATATCTTCTTTCCTCCAAACAACTGCACTAGTTCTTCAGCAAGTGTTCTTAACTTCATTCCTGTCCATAATCTGAGTTCTGTTTCTGTCATTTCAGCCATCAGAAACAGAACTCAGATTATGGACAGAAATGAAGATCACTGAGATTCAGGAGAATGTTGAAATTCAATCCAAGGAAGTTAAAAGTCACAATAAGGGTTGGGCGTGGTGGCTCACGTCTATAATCCCAGCACTTTGGGAGGCTGAGGCGGGTGGATCACCTGAGGTCAGGAATTCGGGACCAGCCTGGCCAATGTGGCGAAACCCCATCTCTACTAAAAATACAAAAATTGGTTGGGCTTGGTGGTGCACGCCTGTAATCCCAGCTACTCGAGAGACTGAGGAAGGAGAATCACTTGAACCTAGGAGGTGGAAGTTGCAGTGAGCCAAGATCACGCCACTGCACTCCAGCCTGCATGATGGGAGTGAGACTCCACCTCAAAAAAAAAAAAAAAAAAGAATCACAATAAAATCATACAGAAGCTAATAGACAAAAGACCAGTATAGAAAATATGTAACTGACCTTAAAGAGCTGAAAAACACTCTACAAGAATTTCATAATGCAATTGCAAATATTAATAGCAGAATAGACCAACCTGAGGAAAGAATCTCAGAGCCTGAAGACTAGCTTTCTGGAATAAGACAGTCAGACAAGAATTTTCAAGAAAAGAATAAAAAGGAATGAACAAAATCTTAGAGAATCTCAAGAATTATGGAATTATGTAAAGAGACTGAATTTATGCCTACTGATGTCCCTGAAAGAGATGGGGAGAATGGAAGCAACTTGAAAACGTATTTCAGGATGTCATCCATGAGAACTTCCCCAACTTAGCTCCAGAGGCCAAAATTCAAATTCAGGAAATGCAGACAACCCAAGCAAAATGCTTCACGAGAAGATTACCCCCAAGACACATAATTATAAGATTCTCCAAGGTCTAAATGAAAGGAAAAAATGTTAAAAGCAGTTAGAGAGAAAAGACAGGTCACCTACAAAGGGAAGCTTATTAGACTAACAGCAGACCTCTCAAAAGAAACCCTGCAGGCCAAAAGGGATTGGGGCCTATATCCAACATTCTTTAGAAACAGAAACTCCAACCAAGAATTTTATATCCAGCCAAACTAAGCTTATAAGCAAAAAAGAAATAAGATCCTTTTCAGACTAGCAAATGCTGAGGGAATTTTTTTACCACCAGACTTACCAGAAAAGAGCTCTTGAAAGAAGCACAAAATATGGAAAGGAAAGACTATTACTAGCCACTGCAAAAACACACTTAAGTACACAGACCAGTGACACCATAAAGCAACCACACAAACAACTCAGCATAATAAACAGCTAAAATCACAATGACAGGATTAAATCCACACAGATCAATACTAACCTTGAATGCAAATAGGTTAAATGACCCAATTAAAAGACACAGTGTAGCAAGCTGGATAAAGAATAAAAACCCAATGGTATACTGTCTTCAAGAGACCCATTTCACATGCAATGAGGCCTATAGGCTCAAAATAAAGGTATGGAGAAAAATCTACCAAGCAAGTGGAAAACTGAAAAAAGCAGGGGTTGCAATCCTAATGTCAGACAAAACAGAGTTAAACCAACAAAGAACAAGAAAGACAAAGAAGGGCATTACATAATGGTAAATAGTTCATTTCAACAAGAAAACCTAATTATCCTAAATATATATGCACCCAACACAGGAACACCCAGCTTCATAAAGCAAGTTCCTAGAGACTTTCAAAGAGACTTAGACTCCCACACAATAACAGTGTGAACCTTCAACACTCCACTGACCGTATTAGATAGATTACGGAGGCAGAAAATTAACAAAGATATTCAAAACCTGAACTCAACACTGGACCAAATGGATCTGATATCTGGAGAGATCTATAGAACTCTCCACCCCTAAACAACAGAATATACATTATATCATCCACACTCTTGGACCACAGCACAGTAAAAATAGAACTCAATATGAAGAAAATTGTTAAAAACAATTTACATGGAAATTAAATATTCTGCTCCTGGATGACTTTTGGGTAAAGAACATACCAGAATCTCTGGAACACAGCGTAGGCACCATTAGGAGGAAAATTTATGGCACTAAATGCCCATATTAAAAAGTTAGAAGGTATGAAATTAATAATCAAACATCACAACTAAAAACTAGAGAAACAAGAGCAAACCAACCCTGAAGGTAGATGAATACAAGAAATAACCAAAATAAGAGCTGAACTGAAGGAGATTGAGACATAAAAAAACACTCAAAAGATCAATGAAGCCAGGAGCTGGCTTTTTGAAAAAAATTAATTGGAAAAATAGGCTGCTACCTAGACTAACATAGAAGAAAAGAGAGATTAAAAAAAAATTAGAATTACCACTGACTTCACAGAAATACAAATAACCAACAGAGACTATTATGAACACCTATATGCACACAAACTACAAAATCTTGAAGAAATGGATAAATTCCTGGACACATACACCCCGTCCCAAGACTGAACAAATAAGAAATCGAATGCCTGAACAGAACAGTAATGAGCTCCAAAATTAAATTCATAATAAATAGCCTACCAACCAAAAGAAGACCTGGACCAGACAGATTCACAGCCAAATTCTACCAGATGAACAAAGAAGAGCTGTCACCATTCCTACTGAAACTATTCCAATAATAATAATAATGAGGAGGAGGGACTCTTCCCCAACTCATTCTGTCAGGCCAGCATCATTCTGATATCAAAACCCGGCAGGGACATAACAACAAAGAAAACTTCAGGCCAATATCCTTGATGAATATAGATGCAAAAATCCTCAAAAAAAAAAAAAAATACTAGCAAACTGAATGCAGCAGCACATTAAAAAGCTAATCCACCACAATCAAGTAGACCTTATCCCTGGGACGCAAGGTTGGCTCAACAAATGCAAATCAATAAATGTGATTCCTCACATATACAGAATTAAGGACAAAAACCACATGATCACCTCACTAGATGCAAAATAGGCTTTTGGTAAAAGTTAACATTCTTTCATGCTAAAAACCATCAACAAACTAGGCATTGAAGGAACATAGCACAAAATAATAAGAGACGTCTATGGCAAACCCACAGCCAACATCATATTGAATGGCAAAAGCTGGAAGCATTCCCCTTGAAAACTGGCACAAGACGAGGTTGCCCTCTCTCACCACTCTTACTCAACATAGTATTGGAAGTCCTGACCAGAGCAATCAGACAAGAGAAAAAATAAAGGGCATCCAAGTAGAATGAAAGGAAGTCAAACTATTCCTGTTTGCAGACGACATGGTTCTATATCGAGAAAATCCCATCATCTCTGCTCAAAAGATCCTACATCTGATAACTTCAACAAAGTTTCAGGATACAAAATTCACGTATAAAAATTACTAGCATTCCTATACATCAACAACAGCCAAGCTGAGAGCTAAATCAGGAAGGCAATCCCATTCACAATAGCCACAAAAAGTATAAAATACTTAGGAATATAGCTAACCAGGGAGGTGAAAGATCTCTACAATGAGAATTATAAGTCACTGCTCAAAGAAATCAGATATGATACAAACAAATTGAAAAACATTCTGTGCTCATGAATGGGAAGAATCAATATTATTGAAATAGCCGTACTGCTCAGAGCAATTTATAGATTCAGTGCTATTACTATCAAACTACCAATGACATTCCTCACAGAATTAGAAAAATCTATTCTAAAATTCATATGGAACCAAAAAAGAACCTAAATAGTCAAAGGAATTCTAAGCAAAAACAACAAAGCAGGAGGCATCACCTGACTTCAAACCATACTACAAGGCTATAGTAACCAAAACAGCATGGTACTGATACAAAAAGAGAAACATAGACCAGTGGAACAGAATTTCCCAGAAATAAGTCCATTGATAAAAAAGAAATGGGGAAAGGACTCTCTCTTCAATAAATGGTGTGGAGATAACTGTCTAGCCATATGCAGAAGATTGAAACTGAACCCCTTCCCTATACCATATAGAAAAATCAACTCAAGATGGATTAAAGACTTAAATGTAATACCCCAAACTATTAAAAACCCTGGAAGACAACTTAGGCAATATAATTTTGGACATAGGAACTGGCAAAGATTTCATGATGAAGACACCAAAAGCAATTGCAACAAAAGCAAAAATTGACAAGTGGCATCAAATTAAACTAAAGAGCTCTGGCAGAGGAAGAAAAACTATCAACAGAGTAAACAGACAACCTGCAGAATAGGTGAAAATACTTCCAAACTATTCATCTGACTAAGGTCTAATGTCAAGCATCTCTGAGGAAATTAAATTTACAAAAAAATAAACAACCCCATTAAAAAGTGGGCAAAGAACATGAACAGACATTTTCAAAAAAGGACATACCTGTGGCCAAAAAGCATATGAAGAAAAGCTCAATATCACTAATCATTAGAGAAATGCAAATCAAAACCACAATGGGATACCATCTCACACGAGTCAGAATGGCTATTATTAAAAAGTCAAAAATAACAGATGCTGGCAAGGTTGCAGAGAAAAGGGAATGCTAATACATTGTTGGCAGGAGTGTAAATTAGTTCAAACATTGTGAAAAGTAGTGTAGTGATTCCTCAAAGAGCTAAAAACAGAGCTACCATTGGACCCAGTAATCCCATTACTGGGTATATACCCAAAGGAATATAAATCATCCTCTCATAGAAACACATGTACACCTGTGTTCATTGCAGCACTATTCACAATAGCAAACACACGGAATCACCCTAAATGCCTATCAGTGGTAGACTGGATAAAGAAAATGTGCTGCATATACGTCTTGGAATACTATGCAGCCATAAAAAAGAACAAGATCATTGTCCTTTGCAGAAACATGGATGGGGCTAGAGGCCATTATCCTTAGCAAACTAACGCTGGAATAGAAAACCAAATATTGCATGTTCTCACTTATAAATGGGAGTTAATGATGAGAACACATGAACACAAAGAGGGAAACAAGAAACACTGAGGTCTACTATGAGTGTAGAGATGGGGAGGAGGGAGAGAATCAGAAAGGTAACTATTGGGTGCTAAGCGTAATGCCTGAGTGATGAAATAATCTGTACAACAAACCCCCATGACACAAGCTTACCTGTATAACAAAGCTGCATATGTACTCCTGAACCTAAAAGTTAAAATAAATAAAATAAAACAAAAAATATATGGTAACACACACACAAATATGTATATTCATAATTTGTAGCTGGGGAAACTTTGCAAGCAATTTTTAAAAGTCCATTTCTTTAATAATGAAAATAATCCCTTATATTTGCAGCCTGCTTAAGAGTTTTCCAAATACTATTATAAATTATCTTTTATTAATTACCATGAACTTTAGCAAATTCTCTTGAAATAACTCAGGACCTACCAGAAACCTTCAAATGCAAAATCATTTTCAAAAATATATTACAAAATTGTCTTGTGTTGTAAATTTGTTTTCTTCATGAGTTCTAAAATTTATATTCCCCAGGCCGGGCGCAGTGGCTCACGCCTGTAATCCCAGCACTTTGGGAGGCCGAGGCAGGCGGATCACAAGGTCAGGAGATCGAGACCACGGTGAAACCCCGTCTCTACTAAAAATACAAAAAATTAGCCAGGTGCAGTGGCAGGCGCCTGTAGTCCCAGCTACTCAAGAGGCTGAGGGAGGAGAATGGCGTGAACCTGGGAGGCGGAGCTTGCAGTGAGCCGAGATCATGCCACTGCATTCCAGCCTGGTGGACAGAGTAAGACTCTGTCTCAAAAAAAAAAAAAAAAAAAATTATATTCCCATGAAAGATCTCTCCTCTGGGTAAAGGATAAACTCTATGGTATGATTCTTTCTCTTTCAAGCAGCATGGGAAGGTAGGCCTTGGGGATGGGCTGAATAGTGTGTTTATTCCCGTCTGTCTTTGCATCTTCTTGATATCAAAACTAGGACAAATACTCATGGATTGAAAGAATCAGTATCATTAAAATGGTTATACTTCCCAAAGCAATTTATAGATTCAATGCTATTCCTATCAAACTACCAACATCTTTCTTCACGGAATTAGAAAAAAAAAAACAAAAAACTCTCCTAAAATTCACATGGAACTAAAAATGACCCTAAATTAGCCAAAGCAATCTTAAGCAAAAAGAACAAGGCAAAAGAACAAGGCCAGAAGTATCACACTACTCAACTTTAAACTACACTATTAGTCTACAGTAACCAAAACAGCATGGTTCTGGAACAAAAACAGACACATAGACCAATGGAACAGAAAAAAACAAAAAAAACAAAAAACAAAACAAAACAAAAAAACACCTCAGAAGTAAAGCCACACACCTACAACCATCCTTCACAAGACCGACAAAAACAAACAATGGGTAAAGGACTCCCTATTCAATAAATGGTGCTAGGATAGCTGGCTAGCCATATGCAGAAGAATAAAACTAGACCTCTACTTTTCACCATATACAAAACTTGACTCAACATGGATTAAAGATTTAAATGCAAGACTTTAAACTATAAAAATCCTAGAAGAAAACTTAGAAAATACCCTTTTCAACATTGATCTTGGCAAAGAATTTTGACCAATTCCCCACAAGCAATTGCAACAAAATAAAATTGACGTGTAGAACCTAATTAAAATAAAGAGCTTCTGCACAGCAAAAGAAACTATCAACAGAGTAAACAGACAACCTACAGAATCAGAGAAAAGTGTCACAAGCTATGCATTGACAAAAGTCTAATAACCAGAATCTATGAGGAACTTCAACAATGGAACAAGTGAAAAACAATCCCATTAAAAAGTGGGCAAAGAACATGAACAAACACTTCTTAAAAGAACATACAAGCAGCCAAGAAGCATAGGAATAAATACTCAGTATCACTAATCATCAGAGAAATGCAAATTAAAACTATGATGACATACCGTCTCACACCAGTCAGAATACCTATTATTAAAAAGCCCCAAAACAACAGATGCTGGTAAGGCTTTGGAGAAAAGAGAATGTTTATACACTGCTGTGGGAATGTAAATTAATTCAGCCACAGTGGAAAGTGGTTTGGATATTTCACAAGAAACTTCAAACTGATTTACCATTTGACCTAGAAATCCCATGATTAGGTATATACTCAAAGGAAAATAGATCATTACATCAAAAAGACAGATGCACCTGTATGCTCATTGCCATGTTATTCACAATATCAAAGACATGGAATTGATCTAGGTGCCCATTAAAGGTGGATTGGATAAAGAAAATGTGGTACATATACACCATGGAAACCTACGCGGCCATAAAAGAGAATGAGATCGTGTCCTTTGCAGAAACATGGATGAAGCTGGAGGCCAGAATACTAAGCAAATTAACATAGGAACAGAAAAGCAAATATATCGTGTGTTCTCACTTATAAGTGAGAGCTTAACATTGGGTTCTAAGGGATGTAAAGATGGGAACAATAAATACTAGGGATGAATAGATGGGGAGCGAGAGAGGAGGACATGGGTTGAAAGACTATCTATTGGGTACTATGCTCACTACCTGGGTGCAATATATCCATGTAACAAATCTGCACATGTACTTACTGCATCTAAAATAAAAGTTGAATTTTAAAAGAAAAAAAGTAGGAAAAAAGAGAGCATGTTGCAGTTCCCTGAAGACACCAGGCATATCCCTACCTTGGGATTTTTCCACTTGCTGTTTCTTTAGCCTGGAACATTCTACCCAAATGCCATCTTGGATCCATCCTTGCTCTCTTCCTTCAAGTCTTTGCTCAGAGGGCACCATCTCAGCCAGGCCTTCCGGCATAACCCTATTTAGAAGTGCAGCCACCAACCTCTCCCCGCCACCAAAGTCACTCTCTTTCCTTTTTCCTCCGTTATTTTTCTGCATTGCACTTCTTACCATGACTTCTGTTTGTTTGTTTGTTTTACTTAGTTACTTGTTTTCACCTGTTTTCTCACAGGAGAATACGCAATCCATGAGAGCAAGGGTTTTTGTCTGCTTTATTCACTGTTGTATTTCAGTTACCTAGAATAGTGACCGGTACACAGTAAGGTCTTACTTACTATGTCTTTGTTGAAGAGAAGAAAGCCTAAATGAATGTGGGGCCTGGAATTGTCTAGCAATATATCTGGATAAGCTATAAAGCAAGATAGTATTCTTAAGGGGAACCTTTGTCTTTGATGCCCATCCTGCTAATAGCTTACATTAGAATGTAACAGGTGTCCCAGTGATAGCTAAAGAAAAGAAGAGACTGAGAACAGCCTTTATTTTTATTTATTTATTCATTTATTTTTGAGATGGAGTCTCGCTCTGTCACCAGGCTGGGGTATGTTGGTGCGATCTCAAATCACTGCAGCCTCCACCTCTTAGGTTAGAGCAATTCTCCTGCCTCAGCCTCAGAAGTAGCTGGGATTACAGGCACACACCACCATGCCTGGCTAATTTTTGTATTCTTAGCAGAGATGGGGCTAACACATTGAACAAGCTGGTCTCCAACTCCTCACCTCAGGTGATCCACCCACCTTGGCCTTCCAAAGTGCTGGGATTAGGGGGGTGAACCATGCATCTGCCCGGGAACAGCATTTATTAAAGTGTATCAGACAGACTCTGGGGAGTCAAAAGTCCCACGTTTGACACTGTCTTGCCGTATGACCCTGGGCAGTTGGTCAACATCTCTAAGGCTCAGTTTTCTTACCTGTAAGATAAGAATGAGGGTACCTGCCTCACGAGATTGCCATGATTATGCAATGAGATGACATGTGGCACACAGGAAATGCTCAGTAAATGTTGGCCTGCATTATTATGTAGCAGATATTGAGATAAGCATTTAATGTATATAATTATGCTTAATTATCACAACAATGTTAGGAAGCCTATAAGCTCTTCCCAACATGTATTCTGTGAGTCTCCCAATAAGTCTGGACAATGCTATGTAATTCATACCTCCATTGGAGGTTTATCTCATGCAGTAATGTATCAGGAACGTCTGCAATGAAAAACCCCATTTAACTTTAATTGGACTTAATCAAGTATTACCCACAAGATGCTTTTCTCTTTTTACATAGCACTTATTATCATTATGTGAAGATGGTGATTTCAGTAAATGTCCCTTAATAGAGACAGAATACACATTTTTGTTTCCATTTAACAGAGGAGAATGCTGAGGCTCAGAGAAGTTCAGTGCTTTACACAAAGTCACAGAGACAACAGTTTAAGTGCCAATAAGCTAACCCTGGTCAATCTGATTCAGAAGACCAAGCTTATCACCACCTCACTCCACACAGCCCCCTAGTGTCTAGCTGGGTTATGACTATTGCATAGAATGATGACCTACAATGCAGCTGTGCTTCTAGACTTTTGGAAAATTCAAGACCAGCTGGAAAATGAATTTAAGATGCGATTGTTTTCAGTGAACCATAAAACCCCCATATTACATGAACTCTCTGGCTTGGCCATGTTTTAATGCTAATGATGATTTTCTTCTTTCTGATATTTATGTTGTAGGCAGGCAAACAAAAGTAAGGTCATTATCTAAAACATGTATGAAAACAGCAGAATTGACTTACAAAGATGAAAACAGAGAGAATCAAATTAAAATCAATTAATTAGAAACACATTAGTACAAATATGAAATCTGAAGCTATTTTCCTCTTGTCAAAGAGAACATTTGAAAATTTAATACACTGAGTGAGGAAAGTTGATCTTCAAAAATGTTATACGTCTCAATTGTTAGTTACCCAGAGGTGCTCTTCTTAGACAGAAATCCCAACTAAACAGGCAGCCTTGGTTACAAAGAAACATGGCTTCATGTTTGGAGACCGTGCTTACTTGGTTTCTTAATCGAATCAGCCCTAAATTCAAATTTTATAACTATTTAGTCCATTTTTAAAGCCTGAGGCCATGGGATTCACAGATAAACAGAGAGAAACTCAGAATTTTGATTGGAAGCAAAGGAAAGAAAAAGTGCATAATAAATTGGGAAATCATGTTTGAAGATGAAGAGCCCTTTACTCTCAACTTCCAATAGAATTTCCAAGTATTTCCAAGTAGGGGTGGACAAAAGTGACGAGACAATCCTGATGAGACGAGATGCCACAGCGACATCCCCATTGCAAATTGTATTTGGTGCCAGGACAAATTATCTCAATTTAGATAAGTGGGAAGCAGTTTATCTGCCTTTTATCTAGCATACTATAGGAGATAAATAAGCCTAGAAAGGGTATCTTAAAAATTGGGCCATGTATCGAAGTAGCTCAGTTTGTTTTGCAATACTAAGTCAGTGTCCCTTAATAACTACCAAAAGAAGGATTGGTAGAAATATCAAACTGTCATTGTCTTTTGTCTGAACTATCAGAAGCATACCCAGGTTCTTACCTCAGCCCCAGACTGATCCACATGCACTTCTCTCAAGACCTTCCATGTTTACTTGATTATTTGTTCTGCTTAAGACAGCAGACATGTCAGATCTAAGCAAGGCTTGCTGGACATGCCTTTGTGCAGTGGTACAACGGCAAAATTACTATTCAGTTGATTATCAGTGGCAAGACGAACACTGGTTACTAGAAAGAACATAACATTTTGCTCTGTACTATAGGGTCAAATCCAGGGATGGAGGGAACGGGAGACAAGTGCTTGCAGAGTGATTTGTAACTGTCAATAACAGCAAATTATCCTAGACTTCCCAACACTCAGATGAGTAGCCCTGGAGTACTGTCAGGAGAAAGGCCTAAAGGCCTTCTTTATATTCTTATGGTATTTTTAAGAGATAATCGCATGTGCATTTTTTACATGTTTCTCTTTTTAAGATAATTAAAGACTTTGATTTTGCCAGAAATGCATTTGAGGCAGGCCTTACGATATCAATCTTAGAGGTTTGGAGGAGTCTCAGTATCTATGTTTAGTGCAATTTGTACACATTTTGGACAAGGCAGAACTATTTATTTTGAGATCTCAATGTTTCCAAGCAACGATGCACTATGAAATATTTTAGAAAAGCCTTTTGGCAATGGCTAATAAGAATTTTCCATATGTGTGAACATACATAGCAACAATGGGCATAAAAACCCATTTCAACTTCTGCCACTTCTTGGACCTAATCTTACCTTAGAAAGAAATAACAGAGATTGAGCTGCATGCAAAGGCTTGTTGCAGACATTAAGAGAGCCAACTATTTTTTTTCTTTTTTGACATGTGAAGTGATTACACATGATATAAACTGCAAAACCAATGCTGCAGTTTATCTCAAGGAGGTATATTTCTACGTTCATTTTTGTCAAGCAGTTAACCTTCTGGGGAAAGTGCCCTGTAGGCTAAACATTTTCTGCTCATTCCCTAAATTCTTTAAACAAATGAAAATGCCTATTTGAGATTATCTATGAAATTCCATCATCATAGGGATAGGTGGGGAAAGAGGGCATGAAATCAATGATTATTATTTATTAGTATATTTACTTGGTACTTGCAGGTGGCATTTCTAGAACTTGCCCATCTGGCTGACAGAAAAAAATGAGTTGGACAATATTGTTTCTCCACTATCGGAGTCATGAAACTTGATACTCCGATGTTGGTTGGTTGTTAAGGCAACTTCCTGTCAACTGGCAGGACCTACCTTTTGGGGTTAACTTCTGGTTTGTCAGTACCTTGTAGAATTGGTTATCCTAGAATGTTTTCCCCTATCAGATCATGAACATTTTGAAAACTTTTATTTGCACAGGAATCATCTTTAAGTTGGATTCATGTGTTGGCAACATTCTATGTGTTATACTAACCAGAAAACAATTGCTTAGTTATCTATAATTCAAGTTTTACCCCTCAGTAAGTCTTCTAGGGAGCCTTATAAATAAATACAGTATATCATTAAATGCTGAAATCCTTGCAAATTCAGACACTCCCTATTGAGAGCTTGATGTATTTTAACACTGTGTTCCTCTAACTCCTTATATTCTGAGTCTAAACAGATTCTGATTGTCATTTGTCTCCTCAGGTAGGTCTGACTACAGGGAAGAAATTCACTAATGATGCCAGCATGAGTATTCTGATTTTATGACAGTTCTATTTCTCATTGCAGCATAGTACTTTGGATACATATGAATGATATGCTACATTTGTTAGTGTCAGTCTGCCTGGTGATCTCTTTGCATTAACAAGATCTGGTTTCAGAGTCCACAAAGCTGAAAACCTGACTGTTCCATGGTAGGTAATTTCTCCATGGACTTTGTGGGTGGAAGATCACCGGTCTTCTCCCCAGGGGAAATTCTCAGGCATCACCATTTGGAGACTATTCTAAATTCCTACAATGTTATTTGTATTTTTGTTGAAAGGAAGTTTAGAAGCTGTGTGAGCAAAAGAATTGTGAAATTGGAGGTGGATGTTGGGGAAATTGAGGGGATAATGGTGTAGGGAGAACACTGGCTTTGAAGTGTGGGAGCATTAAGTCAGGCAAGGAGAGGGGCTGCGTCCCTCTATAGAGATTCTACAACATTGCTGACATACCAGTGTGAGGGGAGAAGGAAGGCTTCCACAGAAGGGAATGTTTATCCAATGATAGCCAAATTTTGGAGGATGAGGAAAATAACAGTTCCCTATCTATATTAACTTGAATTTGTCTCTATGTGGTATCATTAATCACTGCTCCAAACAGAGTTAATGGGAATGTTATGGCTCAATTTCTGTGAACTAGGGAAGCTTATCAAGGAGGCTGACACTTCCTAGCTACTCATGGAATTTATCTGTGTTAAATGAGTCAACTCGGGGATGTCACACACATTAAAATTTCTGCCCCACCAGAATAATAGAACATTAGAAAATATTCACACAGATTTAAAAGGGAAAAAGAGAAAGCTTCTCAAATCCAATTTCTTCCTTCCATTCTGCCCTGAACTTCTAGCAAAGAAGACTTAAATAGACACAAATTACACACAGTAATAAATATCAACAGAGCTTAGTTATATTTTAGACTCCAGTAGTTCACAACATAGTTTTCGAAATACAGGTTGTGATTATGCAGGGATGTCTCTTTTTAAGAAAGAGTAGCATGAAAGGTCATAAATGATAAATTGGAAATATCATGAAAAGCTGCTTCCTTGGGGGAAAAGCTGCCTAAGTGGCTTGTAGTCTAAGGAAAACAGTCACATACAGTCATACAGATGCACAAAGTGATTTTATTATGTTATTTAAATAGCAAATTATTGCTGCCTATGAACACTTGAGTGCTGTAGCCAAGGAATAAGGCCATGTCAAGAACGCTGTAACTGAGTTATAAAAGACTGAAAATCCAGAAAACTGGTTATAGAACTAATTATTCCAGTTAAGGATCATCCACTTAGTTCATTGGACTACACTGTATTTTAATTAAATTATGTTTTGAGTAAGAGAGGTGATATGGTTAGGCTTTGTGTCCCCACCCAAATCTTACCTTTAGTTGTAATCCCCATAATACCCACATGTCAAGGGAGAGATTAGGTGGAAGTCATTGAACCATGGGGGCAGTTTCCTCCATGCTGTTCTCATGATACTGAGTGAGTTCTCACAAGGTCTGATGGTTTTATAAGGGTCTCTTCCCACTTTGCTCAACACTTCTCCTTCCTGCTACCATGCCAAGAAGGACATGTTTGCTTCCCCTTTGTCTTCCACCACGATTGTTAGTTTCCTGAGGCCTCCTCAGCCATGCTGAACTGTGAGTCAATTAAACCTCCTTCCTTTATAAATTATCCAGTCTTGGGCAATTCTTCATAGTGTGAAAATAGACTGATATAAGGAGTGAAAGTCAAATGGTTTACAAATAGTAGCAGCATTAGTTAAAGGAATATCCAAGAATCCTGATACTTTTATTTGCTAAGCTCTGTACTATTTACATTAAGATTTATGGCACTGAGAGCCTAATCAGTTTTAGTCATTTTCCATTTTAACTGTAGGGGTGGGGTGGAAGGATTAGGCAAGAGGACATCTCAATAAAGAACAACACACACAGTCTTCCTTTAAAGCCTATAGAAGAATTCTACACTTTAAATCATCACTATGTGACTTTCGGATTTAGTTTTTTAAATATGCTAAGATAAGACTTTCCAGAGGGGATGTGTGATATAAAGTAACTAAATTAATGGAGGTAGCCAAATCTTACAAATTTTTTAGGGGCTACAAATAGTGATTTAATCAATGTTTCTGGACAGATTTTCTTCCTTCCTCCTCCTTACCTCAAGCCTTCATTTCTAGAGTTTTCACAAAAAGTACGTGGGTGAGTGTGGGTGTGTGTATTAAAATCGACTTGAACATTTCCTTAAGAAACGTTCTCCTGATAACTAAGATGCTAAAATATTCTTTTTTTTTTTTTTTAGACGGAGTCTCGCTCTGTCTCCCAGGCTGGAGTGCAGTGGCCAGATCTCAGCTCACTACAGGCTCCGCCTCCCGGGTTTACGCCATTCTCCTGCCTCAGCCTCCCGAGCAGCTGGGACCACAGGCGCCCGCCACCTCGCCCGGCTAGTTTTTTTGTATTTCTTAGTAGAGACGGGGTTTCACCGTGTTAGCCCGGATGGTCTCGATCTCCTGACCTCGTGATCCACCCGTCTCGGCCTCCCAAAGTGCTGGGATTACAGGCTTGAGCCACCGCGCCCGGCCTATGCTAAAATATTCTTTGGTATAAGATATATTGCTAACAATTTTGCTAGGATGCTAAAAAAGATAACTTTTGTGTCTCATTTTCTTTTTTTCAAGCTTTTATTTGAGGTTCAGAGGTACATGTGTAGGTTTGTAATATAGTTACACTCATGTCATGGAGGTTTGTTGTACAGATTATTTAATTGCCCAGGTATTAAGCCTAGTACACGAAAGTTAATTTTCCTCATCCTGTCCCTCCCCTCACCCTCCATCCTCACAGTAGGCCCCAGAGTGTGTTGTTCCCCTCTTTGTGTCCATGTGTTCTCATCATTTAGCTCCTACTTATAAGTGAGAACATGCCGTATTTGGTTTTCTGTTCCTGTGTTAGTCTGCTAAGGAGAATGGCCTCTGGTTCCATCCTTGTTGCTATAAAGGACATGATCTTGTTCTTTTTTATGGCTGCATAGTATTCCATGATGTATATTTACCACATTTGCATTCTCTAGTCTACCATTGATAGGCATTTAGGTTGATTCCATGTCTTTATTACTGTGAATAGTGCTGCAATGAACATATATGTATATGTATCTTTATGATAGAAAGATTTATATTCCTTTGGGTTCATACCCAGTGATGGGATTGTGGGGTTGAATGGTAGTCTGCTTTTAGCTCTTTGAAGAATCAAGGGAGTGTAAATTAGTGGAACCATTGTTCTCATTTTTAAGTTCTACAGACCTAGGACTGAATAAAAGCTCTTCTACTCATAGCTAGGTTACCTTGAAGATGTTATTTCCATTCTCTGAATTTTAGTTTCTTCATGTATACATATGAGGTTGATTCCTAACATCCAGGGTTGTCATGAGGATTTAATTGGATAAACTATACAAATTCTTTGGTGCCTGGATTATAATAGGTGCTCAGTATTAGTTTTCCCTAAAATCCATTCAACCTCAACTATGTATCAGTCTTCCCTGCTACTGTGTTAACAAAATTTATTCATTATTAGTGGATTTAATCAACAAAGGATGGTATGCAAATTGTCTACGATAGTGTTATAACCATTATCAAAGGAAATAGGTGAAATATACTTTAATATTATTTTTCCAGCCAGAGAGTACTTAATTAACCCTTCATCAAATCCTAATATGCATAAAACAACATGGCACTGGTATAAAAATAGAAACATCAACCAATGGAATGGAGTAGAGAGATCATAAATGAACCCACACAGTATGGTCAACTGATTGTTGACAAAGATGCCAAGAATACACAATGGAAAAAAACAGTCTCTTCAATAAATGGTGTTGGTAAACCTGGATATCCACATGCAGAAGAATACAATTGGACACATCTCACAGCATATGCAAAAATCAACCCAAAATGGAATAAAAAATTTAAATGTAAAACTTGAAACTGTAAAACTGCTGGAAGAAAACATAGGGCAAAGACTACCCAGTATTGCTCTGTACAATAATTTTTTTGAATTTGACCACAAAACCACATGCAACAAAAGCAAAACTAGATAAATAGGATTACATCAAACTAAAAAGCTGCACAGCAAAAGGAACAAATAACAGAACAAAAAGACAACCTACAGATTAAGGAAAAAATATTTATAAGCAATATATTCAATTAGGGACTAATATCCAAAATATAAAAGAAACTCAAGAACTCAATAGCAAGAAACCAAAAACAAAATAAGTTAATTTAAAATGGGACAAGGTACCTAAATAGAGACATCAGAAAAGAAGACATATAAATGGCTAACAGATTTGTGGAAAAACACTCAACATCACTAGTCACTTAGGGATATGCAAATTAAAACCACAATGAGGTATCAATTCACAATAGACAAAATGACTATTTTCAAAACAAAAAACTAAAGATAGCAAATACTGGCAAGATGTAGAGAAAAGGGAACTTCTGGACCCTGCTGATGGAAAAGTCAATTAGTATAGCCATTACAGAAAATTATATGGAAGTTCCTCAAAAAACTAAAAATAGAATTACCACATAATACAGCAATTTCACTTCTGGGTATTTACCCAAAAGACTTGAAATCAGTTTGTGGAAGAGGTGCCTACACTCCCAAGTTCATTGCAACATTATTCTCAATAGCCATGTAATGGAATTAACCTAAGGGTTCATCAACAGATAAATGGATAGAAAAAATGTGGTATGTATACACACTGGAACATTATTCAGCCTTTAAAAAGAAGAAAATTCTGTCATTTGTGACAACACAGATGAAATTGGACAACATTGTGCTAAGTGAAATAAACCAGGCACAGAAAGACAAATGCCTCTTGTTCTCACTTACATGTGGAATCTGAAACAATCATTCATAGAAGCAGAGAGTAGAATGGTGGTTACAGAGGCTGGAGGTGAGGGGAATGAGAAGATGGTGATCAATGGGTACGAAGTCTCAGTTAGACAGGAGAATACCTGTTTGTTTTAGATTTATTGCACAGCATGGTCAGTATAGTTGAAAATAGCATATTGTACATTTCAAAATATCTAGGGAAGGCCAGGTGCAGTGGCTCACGCCTGTAATCCCAGCATTCTGGGAGGCCGAGGCAGGCGGATCACGAGGTCAGGAGTTGGTGACCATCCTGGCCAACATGGTGAAACCCTGTCTCTACCAAAATGCAAAATTAGCTGGTCATGGNTCATTTGTGACAACACAGATGAAATTGGACAACATTGTGCTAAGTGAAATAAACCAGGCACAGAAAGACAAATGCCTCTTGTTCTCACTTACATGTGGAATCTGAAACAATCATTCATAGAAGCAGAGAGTAGAATGGTGGTTACAGAGGCTGGAGGTGAGGGGAATGAGAAGATGGTGGTCAATGGGTACGAAGTCTCAGTTAGACTGGAGAATACCTGTTTGTTTTAGATTTATTGCACAGCATGGTCAGTATAGTTGAAAATAGCATATTGTACATTTCAAAATATCTAGGGAAGGCCAGGTGCAGTGGCTCACGCCTGTAATCCCAGCATTCTGGGAGGCCGAGGCAGGCGGATCACGAGGTCAGGAGTTGGTGACCATCCTGGCCAACATGGTGAAACCCTGTCTCTACCAAAAATGCAAAAATTAGCTGGTCATGGTGGCGCATGCCTATAATCCCAGCTACTCGGGAGGCTGAGACAGGAGAATCGCTTGAACCGGGGAGTCGGAGGTTGCAGTGAGCCAAGATCATGCCAGTGCACTCCAGGCTGGTGACAGAGCAAGGCTCTGTCACAAAAAATATATATATATATGTATGTACTTATGTATATATGTATTTATATATATGCACTCTTAGAGAGAGATATATATAAAATACATCTCTAAGAGAATATATGTATACACACATCTAAGAGAATAAAGATATACAGATATCTTAGAGATATATATCTCTAAAAGAATGTGTATATATATATATATACACACACACACACATCTAAGAGAATAAAGTTCAAATGCTCTCACCACAAATAGGCAAGTATTTGAGGTGACGGATACAGTAAGTAGCTTGATTTAATGGCTCCACATGTGTTTATAAATCCTAACATCACTTGGTATCCCATAAATATATACAATTCTAGTTTGCCAATTTACAGTGACATAAAAAATTCTAATATGCACATTAATTCCACTGGCAGGAAGATTTTATAACAGGACATGACATGTCAGGAGAATAATATATCACAACCATAGCTCATAGGGCTTCTTTACCTCTCAATCAGTGTGATTTTATTTTTCACACTTTACATGAGACGCAGGCGCTTTTTCTCAACTTACCTATTTCATGGTGGTGGTATCAGGTTGTAGCTTCTTCGAGTTTGAGAATTTGGTATCCTTCCCCTTATTCAAACTTAAGTTCCACTATTCTAGCTGTTTATCTATTTCTTTCTTCCTCTCTCTCACACACAGGCACATAAATTCCCCCCCACACACCTCTTTACTCTTGCTCATATGCCTTCTCTTCCCCAGAATCTTGCCCAAATCCTACCAATGGCTCAAGACTCAGATCAAGTACTATTTCCTGTGACTGTTCGTCCACTGTTGTCTTATTTAGCAAATAAAGGGACCACTAGATGCAGGGCACCATGCTATGGAGACAAAAGAGACAACATGTGAATCCTTCCACAAGTCTAAATTCAAGAACCAGGAATACAAAAACGTAGATGTAGTCAAATATCACAGAATCTAGACTAAAGGGATTAGGAAACCATAGACTGGACCAAATGGTTAATTCAGTTTGGTCAAGGCGATACGGTGCAGAAAACACTTCATGGATATGGGGTCATGAATCTGACTCTGTGTACACAAGTATCCCTTACACTCAAGCAGATGTCCATCAAGTAGAATGGATATAAATGATAGTGGAGAGGGATATTCCTCAAAGAGGGATGTCACGTGTGGAAACACAAGAGCTTGAAGCATCCTGTCTTGTTTGGACCTGCAAGAAGTTTCCTGAGATAGACACAGAGGGGTGAGACAAGAGATAATTTAGGGAAAGGTAAGAGATGCTAAATCCTGATAATTTTCTGTTTATTCAACAGAAGTTAGGCACTGTCCTCAAAAAACTAGGGAGCCCCTGAAGGTTTTTAAACAATGAGAGCCAATGAGAAGATGTATGTTTTAGAAAAATCTTTGGAAGAAGCATGGAGGATAGAGGAAGGTGAGGTTGGAGGCAAAGTACAGGTTGAAGATTATATCAGCTCTTGGGGTAGAACATAGCTCACATTTTCTACTTGAAAGTTCCATTGTGCTGATAGTCAGAACTTTATTTTTCCACTTAGGTGTTTATTGTTATAACATTCATCAGATTTTCCTCTCTACAACGGTATTGAAAAGTATTTCTGCCCTGACACACCTTACAATGTTTTTTGGTACCTCTGCTGACCTTCTGCAACAGCCTCATACACATACACTCACACACACACACATTTCCTAGGAAAAAGATACAAATAAAGACGATGGGCAGAAAATGTTTTTAATTGACAGCTTCCTCAAGAGGGATCAGTAGTACACAGCAGTATGAGTGAGGTCAGCAGCAGTGAATGTCACATACACATATGAGCTCTTAAAAGATATTGGAAGGCTAAAGAAACACACTCGAGAGTTGGAATGTGTCTGCCTTGTGATTTTTTAATCCTTTGGCTATTTATTCTACATAACCTAAATTAATTTGAACATTTGCATATAAAAATGCCTGGCCACCATCAACTAATACTCTGACTTCACTAAGTTTGTGAGATGACTTTTGCCCTGAATACGTTACCTTCCATTTTCCAAGGGAGTATTTTGGAACATAATCAAACAGAGAATTTGCATTCAAAGGTATCCATTTTCTAACTTGCAAAGCTGACTTTTTAATCAGACTTCTTATCTGCAAGCACAAATTGGCCTTTGCTGGATACATCATCTTAATTGAGAAAAGACTGTATTATATAGGTGTATAAAAAAATACATGCTGTTAAGGTATAATGGAATTTTGTGGATAAGCGGGAGGTTAAAGTAAGGGAAAACTCCCTGTAAGGTGTACCATTCTTGATTTTAAAATTTACGGGTCTGGTCACAGTGGCTCACACCTGTAATCCTAGCACTTCGGGAGGCCAAAGCAGGTGGATCACTTGAGCCCAGGAGTTCGAGATCAGCCTGCATAATATGGCAAAACCCTGTATCTACAAAATACAAAAATTAGCTGGGCATGGTGGTGTATGTCTGTGATCCCAGCACCTTGGTATGCTGAGGTATGAGGATCACTTGAGCCTGGGTGGTCAAGGCTACAGTGAGCCATGAGAATAAGACCCTGTCTCAAAAAGTAAAATAAAATAAAATTCACATAACTAAGTAATTATGTAGGTTAAGAAAAGGCTATGGACTTCTGCTTTGAAATCACTTTTTCCCTAAAGCCAACAACCTTTTATTCCATTGACCTTCAAGACACATTGCAAAACACTTAGAAAAATTCCTGCATTGTGGTAGTAATAAGTGGAGATCTAAATATTTAAGGTTTTAAATTTATATGGATACATGTGTCTAGATGCTAGAAACTTTAGATGATTCTGTAATAAACCAGCCATTCTATAAGGCTACCTGAATTCTCTTGAAAAGGTACATGTCTGTTGTCATGAATCTTTCGACAATTTGCCAAACGATAGTTAGAAGAGTGTATGAGTCAGTGTAGAAGAGAAAGGGACAAGGTGGAACAGGTGAAGAAGAAGAAAAGAAAGGAATGGAAGAAATGATTTTCTAAAGTGGAAGAGGTGGACAGTAGCCCCAGTGCAGCAGAAAGGGAAATATCAGAGGCAGAGGCAGCCACAGAAAATGAAAACTGGAGCCTGCCCAGGAATCCACAACATAGCTGACTCCCTTCATATCTGTCCCCGCCCTCTTCTACTGTGTCCTCTTGTACTGCAAAGTTAGAAAATGAAACTACATTTCCCAAACTCCCTTGCAGCTGGGGTTTATAGACGTAGTCTAGGTTCTATTGATCAGCGTCACTCCTAAAAGACTTGAATTTCGAACCAACCAAGTGGAGAGCCATGGAGAGGCAGGTCATACATGCGTTTTTCATATGAAAATATCATAGGGAATACCTGGCTCTGGAGCCAGTCAGTCTAATGGTGTCTCCCTCATTCTCAGATCGCAGCTCAGGCCATGTGATCCTAGAGGCAAACATAGCAGTGACAATCTGAGCCCTGGACTGTAGGAAAGTTTAGGACAATGACTTCCTGATTCCTGTGCCTTTTGATTGTGATAGAGATCGGGCTTGCTTCTCTAGGATCTCATTCTCTGTTTTGAATCTCTTACTGCTTCTGTTATCCCTTACTTAGACCTGATTGATACATGCCATTGTTACTTAGTGGCCCTAAAGGAGCCATGGGGGAAAAAAAAACCTGGGCAGTAACTACCCTACAAAATAAAACTTTACCTTGTGATTATTATCAGTGTACAGTAGGCATGCAGATTATACATGATACATCAGTATTGGCAAATACAGTCAACTCCACTACTCAAAGGTCAAGCTCTCTTTATCATCAAATTTCCTGGCTATAGCTCCTAATATGGAATTAAGAAAAAGCAAAACTTTTGAACCAAGCACCTGATAATGCTCATAGGTCTTCACCTGGTGAACACTCAGGGTATCACTGACTGCTGGTTAATATTAAATTTGAGCAAATTTAGTTTTATATTTTCTTATTATATTGATCAGAAACTAGACATATGCAATTATTAAGTATAATCTAAAAATAATACAGACAGAAATCGATTGCACACAAACACAAAATATAAATATTGATATTATTTTGGAGTTCAAAGGCTTACAATGCAATGGATGAAAACAACTTATTCCACAAATAATGTCAGATACATGAAGTGTAGTAATTTCCTCAAAATAGGTAAAGGAAACATATAAGAAACACAAACAACTCTATAGAAAAAAAACCTAATAATTCAATCTAAAAATGGGCAAAAGATTTATAGGCATTTCTCAAAAGAAGACATACAGACAGCAAACAGGCATATGAAGAGGTGGTCAACATCGTTGATTATCAGAGAAATGCCAGTCAAAACTACAATGAGATACTATCTCACCCCAGTTAAAAGGGCTTATGGCCAAAAGCCAGGTAAATAACAAATGCTAGCAAGAATGTGGAGAAAAGGGAACCCTCACACACTGTTGGTGGGAATGTAAATGAGTACAACTACTGTGGAGAGCAGTTTGGAGGTTCCTCAAAAGGCTAAAAATTGAGCTACCGTATGATCCAGCGTTCCTACTGCAGGGTATATACCCAAAAGAAAGGAAGATACCTCCTTTCTTCACAGAGATCACAGAAATACCTGCACTCCCTATGTTTGTTGCAGCATCGTTCACAGTAGCTAAGATTTGGAAGCAACCTGTGTCCCTCAACAGATGAATGGATAAAGAAAATGTGGTACATATATACAATGGAGTACTATTCAGCCATAAATATGAATGAGATCCAGTCATTTGCAACAACATGGACAGAACTGGAGATCATTATATTAAGTGAAATAAGCCAGCTACAGAAAGACAAACATCACATGTACTCACCTATTTGTGAGATCTAAAAACCAAAACAATTGAGCTCATGGACATAGAGAGTGGAAAGATCGTTACCAGAGGCTGGGAGGGGTAGGGAGGGGCTGGGGTGTGGGGGAGGTGGGAATGGTTAATGGGTATAAAACATAGTCAGAAGAAATGAATAAAATTTATTTGATAGCACAACAGGGTGACTGTAGTCAATACTAACTTAATTGTACATTTTAAAATAAAGAGTGTAATTGGATTGTTTGTAACTCAAAGAATAAATGCTTGAGGGAATAGATACCCCATTCTCCATGATGTGCTTATTTTACATTGCATGCCTGTATCAATACTTCTCATGTGCCCCATAAATATATACACCTACTATGTATCCACAAAAAACAAAAATTAACAAAAATTAAAAATTGAACAAATGAACACTTTCAGATAGAAGCAAATGTGTATTCTCCCACCATGTGTAATTCATCAAGAGAAGTTGGACTAACACTAAAAAACCTTGAGCAATAATTCCCTAATTGAGTAAATAGGGAATAATGAAAATGTTCTTGGAGTTAGCTTAGAAGACTGTGTGGCATAGGCACATATTTGTTGAGTGTACTTCTTCTTCTGGTCATGTGACAAGAAATTATAAACCACATTAAAATGTTCCCACCACTGTTTCACATAGGCTACTCAACATAGTTACTAAATCAAATTTGTGAGGTTTAACCACCCTGCCTTTCCCGGGTTTAAGGCAGGGCCCAAGAACACAGTCCTTGCATGAATCCATGACATCAATTATTGAATAGGTTGTTCTTGTTTTATGCCCTATTCTCTGAATTCAAAGGGAAGCATAGGCCAGGCAAGGTGGCTCATGCATGTAATCCAAGCACTTTGGGAATCGGAGGCAGGGGGATTGCTTGAACCCAGGAGTTCAAGATCAGCCTGGGCAAGATGGCAAGACCTCCGTCTGTATAAAAAATTTAAAAATTAGTCAAGTGTGGTGAACTGAGCCTCTAGTCCCAGCTATTCAGGAGTCTGAGGCAGGAGGATTCCTTGAGCCCAGGAGTTCAAGGCTGCAGTGAACTATGATCACGTCACTGCACTCCAGCCTGGGTGACAAAGCAAGACCTGTCTCTAAAAGAGAGAGACAGACAGGGAGAGAAGGAGAAGCATAAATAGATAGACGGAGAGATAGAAAGACAGATAGATAGAAGAAAAAAGAAACAAAGAAAGAAAGACTTCTCCAAGGCATCTTATTAAATGAAAAATCAGTTTGCAAGAATAATTCACAGGGTATAATCCCATGTGTTAAAAATGCATCAAAAGTAGAGTGAAAGATTACAAGGATGCATAATAAATGTTTAAGAGCAATGCTCCTAGGAGGCGAATTTGGGATGGAGAGTGTATGAAATGAGGCAACGAAGGAGCACAGAGAGGAAGTGCCAGAAGGCTGGAATCATTTTTGACTCCCTGTCCACCCAGATCTAAATCAATCACCAAGTCCTTTCCATATTGTCTTCTTCATAAGTTTTGAATTTGTCTATTTTGAGAAGTGGTCATCCCCACATAACCTTCCCTAGTCTGGGCAAGGGAAGATTATGTGGCAGCACTTCACATAATTGGGGAAATGACAAACTATGCAATAAATGAGTGTTGACCTGTGAATTTGATAAAAAAAAAATAGAAACCTGCTACTTTACACCATAAACAACGTATACATCTGTGACTTCAGCTTTGAGGTACTCTTCTAAGTGGTCTCACTGCTTCTACTTTTGTTCACCTGCACCATCTCACTGCAGCCCCAAATCCATGCTAATGCCTGAGCCATAATTCTTTTTTAATTTTTAAATTCTACAATTACATATTATACAATTATATATTATGCATAACCTGATTTTCAGTGTAGAATATTCAGAAGATACTGAATTATTCAACCATTTCCTTTATGGACCTCCCATGTCACGTCCCCACACATTCTCCATCCTAAATTCCATTCCCCTCCCCAGGAGCCCTGTAAGTGTTTTATTATGCGTCTCTCATCTCTTTCCTGTGCTTCTTAACATACTCACAATTGAGTGTCAGTTTTCGAAAAAAAATTAATAAGTTATACCCCATGTATGGTACGACTATACCGTATGTATTATTCTGCAGCTTGATTTTCTCTTTACTAATCTGACTTATAGAAGTTTTCATGTAAGGTCTGCCTTAATCTGTTTAATTCCTGCAAACTGTTTCATGAATAAATATATTGTGATTTACTTATTGATAGCTATTCAGGCTGATTCTAATTCATTGCTATTAAAAAATAAATTAGAGCTGGGTGTGGTGGCTCACACCAGTAATCCCAGCACTTTGGGAGGCCGAGGCTGGAGGATCACTTGAGTCCCGCAATTCAAGACCAGCCTGGGCAACATAGCAGGACCCCGTCTTTTAAAATTAATTAATTAATTAATTTAAAATACTGCATTTATGTGGCAAACTCATTTTTTGTAGAATACACTTCCTAAAAGTAGGATGCTGGAAGAAGGAGTATGCATTCTTTCACTTTTGATAGACACTGCACAGAATTACATTCTAAAATTTCTTTACTTATTAGCACTTTCAACAAAAGTGTCTGTTTTTGCATATACTCCTACACATTGATTTTGTTTATCTTTTAAATGTTTTCACTTCTAGTGGTAAAATATGTTTTTAATTTTGCTTTAATTATTAATTCCAGAGATATTGATTATTAATTCTAGAGATACCAACCATCTTCTATGTTTTTGACTGATATGTCTATTCCTTTGTTTTGACAAATACCTGCATTTTTGTCTATTTTCATAGATTTATTAATTGATCTGTATGAATTCTGTCCATCCATCAATCTTTTGTCTGACATACAAAGCTTTTTGATTTTTTCTTATGCTGTAGACTGTCCCGGTCACAGATTTAAAATTTTTTCTATATTGTCTCTCCATAATCCATTGGGAGTGCATGTTGTTTATGATGTAAAGTAAGAGGGTCCTATCTTTTTTATCCTTCATTGGCAATGGTCAAAGCTCTTACATTGCATAGTTTTCATTTCCCCAATTATGTGAAGTGCTGCTGAATAATAAACTACAACCTCATATATACATAATCTGCTACTGGTCTCCCAGCCTTTTGCCCTAATATATTCTTATATTTTGTGTTATTACCACAGTGTTTTAATTTCTACAGCTTAACGACATGTTCTTATATCTAGTAATGCAAGTTCACTCTTCTTTTAAATAATTCACTTGGTTACTTTTACAAACTTTGATGAAATTGTGAGTCAGCTTGTCAAGTACCTTGAAAAATCCCATTGAGATTTCAATTATGGATATATTGATTGCATGGAATAATTTGGAGAAGAACAATTATTTTACAAAAATGAATCTTCTCATCCAAGACACGGGTAATTACTTAAGTCTTTTAAATATCTGTCACTACATTTTACAGTTTTATTTTATTGGTTTCATATATATTTCTAGGGTTTATTAATAGGACTTCTATTTTATTTCTACTATGGAAATAGAATTTATTTTTATCCAAAATATGTATATAATTAGATTATTTCTGCTATGATGGGAATTTTTTTTTTTTTTTTTTTTTTTTTTTGAGACAGAGTCTCACTCTGTTGCCTAGGCTGGAGTGATCTCGGCTCACTGCAAGCTCCACCTGCCAGGTTCACCCGATTCTCCTGCCTCAGCCTCCCGAGTAGCTGGGACTACAGGCGCCCACCACCACACCCAGCTAATTTTTTGTATTTTTAGTAGAGTCGGGGTTTCACTGTGTTAGCCAGGATGGTCTCAATCTCCTGACCTCATGATCCACCTGCCTTGGCTTCCCAAAGTGCTGGGATTACCGGTGTGAGCCACTGCACCCAGCCAGGAAATTTTTAAATTTACATTTTGATCTTATATGTATCTACTTTTTATTTATTTTATTTTACTTTATTTTGTGAGGGACATTCCTTTTTTCTTCCAACTTTTATCTTAGGTTCCAGAGGTACACGTATGAGTTTATTACATGGATAAATTTCATGTTGCCAGGGTTTGCCATATACAGATTATTTTGTCACCCAGGTAGTAAACATAGTACCCAATGGGTAGTTTTTCAATCCTCACCCTCCTCTCACCCTCCACTTTCAAGTAGGCCCCAGTGTCTATTGCTCCCTTCTTTGTGTCCATGCGCATTCAGTGTTTAGCTCCCACTTTTAAATAAGAAGATGCAGTATTTAGTTTTCTGTTACTGCATCAATTCATTCAGGATAACGGCCTCCAGCTCCATCTATGTTGCTGTAAAGGACATAATCTTGTTTTTTTTTTATGGCTGCACATTATTCCACAGTATATAGCACATTTTCTTTATCCAGTCTACTGTTGATGGGCATCTAAGTTAAGCATCTAAGTTAATTCCATGTCTTTGCTATTGAGAATAGTACTGCAATGAACATACATGTGCGTATGTGTTTACAGTAGTACGATTTATATTCCTTTGGGTATACAGCTAGTAATGGGATTGCTGGGTCAAATGGTAGCTCTGTTTTAAGTTTTTGAAAAATCTCCAAAGTACTTCCCGTAGTGGCTGAAATAGTTTACATTTCCATCAGCAGTATATAGTCATTCTCTTTTCTCTGCAGCCTCATCAGCATGTTGTTTTTTGACTTTTTGGTAATAGTCATTCTGACTGGTATGAGAGGTTGTCTCATTGTGGTTTTGATTTGCATTTCTCTAATGATTAGTAATGTTGAGCACTTTTTCATATGCTTGTTGGCCATGTATATGTCTTTTTTTGAAAAGTGTCTGTGCATGTTTTTTGCTCCTTTTTTAATAGGTTGCTTGTTTTTTGCTTGTTAGCTTTTTTAAGTTTCTTACAGGTTCTGGCTATTAGCTCTTTGTCAAATACATAGTTTGTTAATGTTTTCTCCCATTCTGTAGGTTGCCTGTTTACTCTGTTGATAGTTTCTTTTGCTATGCAGAGGTTCTTTGGTTTAATTAGGTCCAATTTGTCAATTTTTCTTTTTATTGCTATTGCTTCTGACATCTTCATGCAACTTTTGCCAAAACCTATGTCCTGAGTGGTATTTCCTAGGTCTTCTTCTAGAGTTTTTATAGCTTTAGGTTTCATGTTTAAGTCTTTAATCTAACTTGAGTTGATTTTTGTATATGGTCAAAGGCGTCCAGTTTCAATCTTCTGTACATGGCTTGCTAGTTATCCCAGCACCATTTATTGAATAGGGAGTCCTTTTCCCATTGCTTGTTTTTGTCAGCTTTGCCAAAGATCACATGGTTGTAGGTGTGTGGCTTTATTTATGGGCTCACTCTTCTATTCCATTGGTCTATATGTCTGTTTTTATACCAGTATCATGTTATTTTAGTTGCTATAGCCTTGTATTATAGTTTAAAGTTGGGTAATGCAGTGCCTCCAGCTTTATTCTTTTTGCTTAGAATTGCTTTGGCTATTTTTGGTTCCATATGAATTTTAGAATAGTTTTTTCCAATTCTGTAAAAAATGTTATTGGTAGTTTGATAGAAATAACATGGAATCTGTACATTTCTTTTGGCCCTATGGTCATTTTAGCAACATTGTTTCTGTCCATGAGCATGGAATGTTTTTCCATTTGATTGTGTTTTCTCTGATTTCTTTCAGCTGTGTTTTGCAATCCTTGTTGTAGAGCTCTTTCACTTCCCTGGTTAGCTGTATGCCTCGGTATTTTATTTTATTCTTTTTAGTGGCTATTGTAAATGGGATTGTGTTCTTGATTTGGATCTCAGCTTGGATGTTGTTGGTATGTAGAAATGCCACTGATTTTTGTATGTTGATTTTGTATCCCGAAACTTTGCTGAAGTTGTTTATCAGCTTAAGGAGCTTTTGGGCAGAGACTATAGGGTTTTCTAGGTACAGAATTATACCATCTGCAAACAGAGATAGTCTGACTTCTCTCTTCCTATTTGGATGTCTTTTATTTCTTTTTCTTGCCTGACTGCTCTCGTTAGAACTTTCAGTACTATGTTGAATAGGAGTGATGAGAGAGGGCATGCTTGTTTTGTGCCAGTTTTCAAGGGGAAAGCTTCCAAATTTGCCTGTTCAGTATAATATTGGCTACGGTTTTGTCACAGATGGCTCTTATTATTTTGAGCTATGTTCCTTAAATGCCTAGTTTGTGAGGGTTTTAACATGAGTGTATTTTGAATTTTACCAAAAGCCTTTTCTGCATCTATTGAGGTGATCGTTTGTTTTTGTTGTTGTTGTTGTTGATTTCAGTTATGCTTATGTGATGAATCACATATATTGATTAGCATATGTTGAACCAACCTTGCATCCCAGGAATAAAGCCTACTTAATCGTGGTGGATTCACTTTTTGATGTGCTGCTGGATTTGGTGTGCTAGTATTTTGTCGAGAATTTTAGTATCTATGTCAAGGATATTGGCCTGAAGTTTTCTGTTTTCATTGTGTCGGCCAGATTTTGATATCAGGATGATGCTGGCCTCATAGAATGAGTTAGGGAGGAGTCCCTTTACCTCATTTTTTGGGAATACTTTCTGTAGGAATGGTACCAGCTCTTCTTTATATGCCTGGCAGAATTTGGCTGTGAACCCATCTGGTCCAGAGCTTTTTCTAGTTGGTAGGTTTTTAATTACTGATTCAATTTTAGAACTTATTATTGGTCTGTTCAAGGTTTTAATTTCTTCCTGGTTCCATCTTGGGAGGTTGTATGTCTCCAGGAATTTATCCATTTCTTGTGGGTTTTTTAGTTTGTGTTCCTAAAGGTGTTCGTAATAGTCTCTGAAGGGTTTTTTGTATTTCTGTGGGGTTGGGGGTAATGTCCCCTTTGTCATTTCTGATTGTGTTTATTTGGGTCCTCTCTGGTTGTAAAGTCACAGCCATTGCAGGAATGGGAAAGTAGGGAAATCCAGTGGCATCCAAGTGGATGATGGGAGGCAGGACCACTTCTGAGCTGAGACTAAAAGTCCCTGGTTCACACTCATCATACCTTCAGACTTCTCTTACAATATACAAATTCAATGATAAAATAATTAAGAATTTTAAGAAGTTACCACAGAGCTTTGATTCTAAGGACAAGGTTCTTCTGAGTCTTGAGCCCAGTGCGGCTGCCCTTGCCACTACCCACAAAGCTGGCCCTGACCCTGTGACCTAAGAAAAGTTCCCCTAACTTATCTGAGCCTCAATGTCTTCACCTGTAAAATGGGCATGATGAAACCTACCATGTCAAGCTACAGTGAGACTTAAGAAGTAATGTACCCAAATCTCAGAGCAAAGCACTCTGTTGTTTTACAAGAAGTTAAATATCTACTGCTTAAAAGAAAAGACCCAATACGACATTTCAGTGGACATTTTGGTAATGCTTAAAAATGTTTTCAAAGTTTACTCAATAATTTAACCCTAAGCCTTATTATAATATGCTTTGTGTTGGGTTATAAAGTGGAAAAAATGGCCATGGGATAATTTTAGATTTTTAGCCTGCACCTGAACCACACCGCATGAAAGTGGTTCTCAGTCACTGTTCATGATGGGCCTGAAGGGCTTAGATGACGCCACATCCTGCACTCCACCCTCAGAGTATCTGGAGACAAGATGCAGAAATTTATGTTTTTTGTAAGTCTCTCAGGTGATTCACACACACAAATTTTTCTCTCAACACTTCTTATGCTCTCCTCCTAGATTCTGCTTTTCCCATTTTGCTGCACAGTTTGCCTTCCGTATCTGCAGGTTCTGCCTCATAGATTCAACAAATGGAGGATCAAGAACATTTGGAAAAAAAATACATCAATAAAAATAATACAAATTATAAAACAGTGTAAGAACTATTTACATAGCATCACATTGTATTAGGTATTATAAGTAATCTAGAGATGATTTAAAGTATAGGGCAGCATGTGAATAGGTTATTTGCAAATACTTTATATTTAAAGGGCTTGAACATCCCTGGATTTTGGTATCCTGGGGGTCATGGTACCAATTCCCTGTGGATAACAAGGGGCAAATGGTACTTGCTTTATCACATATTCGTCCATTCAAACCTCAGTCCATAAGTCAATCGATTGACTTTTTTTTCTAATTCATCTTAACATGGATTGCAGACATCCATGTACTTCATCCCAAAATACTTTAGGGTGTATATTATAAGAGTTTAGTATTTGAGCTGGGCGAGGTGGCTCACACCTGTAATCCCAGCACTTTGAGAGGCCGAGGCGGGCAGATCACCCGAGGTTGGGAGTTCGAGACCACACTGACCAACATGGAGAAACCCTGTCTCTATTAAAAATACAAAATTAGTCAGGCATGGTGGCACATGCCTATAACCCCAGCTACTCAGGAGGCTGAGGCAGGAGAATCACTTGAACCCGGGAGGCAGAGGTTGCGGTGAGCTGAGATTGTGCCCTTGCACTCTAACCTGGGCAACAAGAGGGAAACTCCTTCTTGAAAAGAAAAAAATAAGAGTTTATCGTTTGTTTATAGGGTTTTTTTTTTCCCTGAGGTAAAATTACATGCAATGAAATGGACAGATTTTAGGTGCACATTTACTGAGCTTGACAGATGCATACATCTGTGCCATCTGAACCTCTGTCAAGATCCAAAATATTACCATCAGCCCCAGAAAGTTTTCTGACCCTGATGCTCGTTGCCAGTACATAGACATGTCCAGTCTCTCAGACAAAGCCACCATTCAGATCTTTTCCAACATAGATTTGTTTGCGTGTTTTAGAACTTCATGTAAAGGAATCATGAAGTGTGTATACTTTCTTGCAAGGTTCCTTTCATTCATCAGGATTTTTGAGATCAATCCACGTTGCTGCATATATCAGCAATTTGTCCCATCTTATCTCTAAACAGTATCTCGCCATATCAATATACTACCATTTGTTTATACATTGTCCTACTGATAGACATCTGTGATGTTTCTAATTTAAGGCTATTGTACATAAAGCTATGAGCACTTTTGTACAAGCCTTTATAGATTTAGGTTTTCATCTCCCTGGTGTAAACACTTACAAATGGATTTGATGGATCATAGAGCAAGTGTATATTTACTTTTATAAAATAGAAGCTCTTTTTCCAACACGGTTGTATTAGTTAATACTCTCACTAGCCATCCTGATGGTTGCTCCTCATCCTCATCATTTAATGAGTCTTTTAAATTTGATTTTAATCATTCAGGTAGATATTCAGTGATAACTCTTTGTGGTTTTAACTTGAATTTCTCTGAAGACTATTGCTTTTGAACACTTTTTGCATGTCCATTGGACATTCAGATATCTTTTCTGTGAGGTGTCCATTTAAATCTTGAGCCATTTTAATTGAGTTGTCTTTTATTTTAAGTTATAAGAGTTTTTTTTTTTTTTAAATATATTCAGGATTCTAGATATCCTTCACCAGATACATTTTGCAAACAGTTTTGCTCAATCTAAGCTTTTCTTTTTTATTTATTTATTTATTTTTGTTTTGAGACAGAGTCTCTCTCTGTCACCCAGGCTGAAGTGCAGTGTCGTTATCTCCCCTCACTGAAACCTCTGCCACCCGGGTTCAAGCGATTCTCCTGCCTCAGCCTCAGGAGTAGCTGGGATTACAGGTGAGTGCCACCACACCCGGTTAAGTTTTCTACTTTTAGTAGCAACGGGGTTTCACCATGTTGGTCAGGCTGGTCTCAAACTCCTGACCTCAAGTGATCCTCCTGCCTCGGTCTCCCAAAGTGCTGGGATTACAGGCATGAACCACCATGCCCGACCAGCTCTTCCTTTCTTAATAGTGTCTTTTGAAGAGCAGACTAAACATTTTGATTCAGTTCAATTTAGCACTTTCTTCATGTATGATTAACACTCTCATACTAATTTTTGAGGATGTTGCTCTATATTCTCTCTTCTTCTCGAAGTTCCTAGCTGAACCATACTGTGAACCAGCAAACCTCTCCCATTTCCTTTCCTCCTCATTCTGTGACATCATTTTTCTCCAAGTCTCTGAAAGATAACTTCCAAAAAAGTGAACTCAATAGGCACTTTGAAATTAAAAAGTCCCTTGTGCACTATGCCAGCGTTTGGTAATTATCGTGTTTAGAGAATAGCACAGGCTGTCTTTGTTTCCTGTTGTTCATATTCTTCAGAGTCACACACTTCTTTCTACCTTAAAAAAATTCCCAACAGTGTCGAGCTCAAGGCCATGATTTAATGTCTTCATAATTATGAAATTCCTGTGAAGAGGGAAGGGAAAGATTGGGATAATCCTAGCGAACTCCTCACATTCTCTCTCCCTCTTTTACCCCAATGGTATGCATTTAAAACAATCACCTACAGATCTTACAACATTTGTCAGAGAGGGAGTAAGGCCATTACCTTCCATGAGAAAAAGCAGACACAGGACTAAGGCACCTTGCCTAAGGCCACTGAGGAGAGCTTGGAACAGATGCCAGTCCCCTATCAGGAGATCCCAGTTGCCTCTGAAATTCCACGATCAGAACAGGCAGAACACAAAAGAGAAACCCACTGAGGAGAGGAAATGTTTTCCCACAAAAGCAATTTCCTCCAATTTGTATTTCAGCAACAAATTTGTTTCCAGTTTCAGATGCCACTATTCAAAAATGACCTGTTGCCTTTTGACTATAATAGAACCTCTCTCATTCTTCAATGATTTGCTTGTAAATATTTATCAATACGGCTTGGCCCTTCGCCCCCTTTCTCTGGCTTTATTGTGGTGAGCCCCCAACACCGCCAACATTTCTCAAACCTTTGTGACTGTTATGTCTTTCACGTGTGTCTGTGTGTTTTCTCCTCTGGTCTATGAGGTGCTATAAACATTTACAACTGAACTGTCAACATGTATAAATAAAGAACTGTAAATTTTTACAGTTCAGTGCCCTTTATTATGCTTTTACGCTCTTGCATGGATCCAGAAGATTTGCTTTATCTCCAGAAACTGAAGCAATAGATTAGATTACTTTACACGTGTTATTTAGTCCCAGTTGCACTAACGTCCTGAAATTGCCCCATTCCTATAGTTAGATGTGTTTTCTCTTTAGTTAGAATCTGGTTTATTACTGACAGAAACAAAGTCTTGATTAAAATTTCAGTCATGCTCTCATTGCCAACTATACTTGTCTAAGGCGGTAGTTCCAAAACTTTTAGCAGGTCTCGGAATTTCCTGGAGAACTTGTTAAACAAAGATGACGGAGCCCCACCTCCACAGTTGCTGATTTCCGAAGTCTGTCGTGGAGCTGGAAATTTGCATTTCTATCAACATCCCTGGGATGTTGACGTTGCTTGGTCCAGGAACCTAAAGCACTGGTTTGGTTCTTCCCCTTGAATAAACCAAGTATATTTCTTTTTAGTTTGTTTTTCAGCAAGTGATCACCTTATTCCTGAATGCTGAGCTTTGCAGAATCTTGAGGTTTTGTCTTCACGGAATGCAGAGTTTGCCTCAGGCAAAATTGGAGAATAAGAAACCCTCACACATGGACAAAGACACACCTAGAGGCAGCAGGGTGCCCAGCAGGCAGCCTGCTCAATCTCAGTGGCTCCCAGTAGTGCTGGGCCTCTGCTCTTTTAGGGAGGCCTCAGGAGAACATTCTCATTTGTTCTTTGCTTCCTCCACATCACCACATATTCTTAGCCAGCTACTTTTGTAACTTCCTCTGCAGGTATGTCAATCAGGAGGACTGACTTCTCACTCTAGTTCACCCTCACTCTAGCTCACTCACCCACAGCCCCACCTGTTGAACAGACCTCAAGATTTACCCACACCACAAGACTCAGCTCAAATCTTGCCCTCTCTTCCCACTTACACCCTAGAACTTTCAGCCGTTCTCTATGGTCTGAGCACATTCTGATGACATATCTCACTTAGCACATTGTCATGTACTTTTCTGGTTAAAGGTTCATCTCTTTAAAATTCAGGGCTCTTCTAAACAGACCAGTGCCCTATTTATGTCTATCACTCCGGGAGGTTACTGTCAATTAATTAAGGAGAAAGGGCAAGACAGAAAGGAGGAGAAAGAGGAAAGAAAGTTCTGCTTTCAGAAAATGCTATACATTCTTTGAGGAGGGGGATAATATGGTCGCTGGGTGATTGGGGAAGGTGGTGTGGGGGCTGCTGAGTACTGTGACAAACTAAAAGGTTGACCCTCACAGCAACAGCAATGCAGCCCTGGGAGCAATGTTGCCTTAGATCAAGGACATGGATCCAGCCCAACCAGAGAGGAAGATTAATAGCGTAAGAAGGCAGAGGTGTCCTTGTGTTCCTTATGGCTCTCTGGCACAGATGTTAAGCCATGACAGTGGCAAGGGACTCTTTGGGGGACTTTTATTGGAAGTTGAAGGACTTTGAGACTTAGGAAGGACATGGGATAAGATAAAAAACCAAGACAGGAATAATAGTGGCAAATAGAGAGTCATTCATCATTGGCTCATGCTCTGCCAGGGACTGTTCCAGGAGCTAGGCATGCAATGGTGTTGGTTAGTTAAATTGAGGGTTATATAATAAAATAATATGTATTTATCTCTTCTTCATGTTTGAATAGTATTAGGCTTTTCCTCGATATAAGCATAAAAATTATAGATTTTATCTAATTTGTCTTTAACAGAATGCAATACATAAATGCTGAATTCATAAAATGCAATATATGTTTTTTACTGCTTCCAAAATATTTAAAATATTTTCTCAAGCAACTACTTTAGAAGACAGTTTGGCAGTTATTCTAAAGCTAAACATAGTCTTTCCATACAACCCAACAATCATACTCCTAAGTATTTACCAAAATGAGTAGAAAATATGTGTCCACATAAAAACCTGCACACAAATGTTCATATAAGTTTTATTCACATTTGCTAAATTGGTAAATGAACAAACTGTGGGACATCCATACAATGGAATGTCATTCAGTACTTTTAAAAAATGAGCTATCAATCCACAAAAAGACACGGGCGAATATTAAATGAATATTGGTAAGTGAAAGAAGCCAGCTTGAAAAGGCTGTGTACTGTAACAATTCTAATTATGTGACATACTGGAAGAGTCAGAACTATTGAGACAGTAAAAAGATCAGTGGTTGCCAGGGGTACAGGGGGAGAGAGGAATGAATAGGTGTGGTATAGAAGATTTTTAGAGAAGTGGAACTATTCTGTATGATAATGTAATAGTGGACACCTGCCATTATGCAATTGTCAAACCCCATGGAATGTAAACACAAAGAGTGAACCCTAATGTAAATTGCAGACTTTAGTTAATAATAGTGTATCAATATTGACTCGCTAACTGTAACAAACATACCATAATAACGCAAATGTTAACAATAGAGGAGGTGTATAGGAACTTTCTGTACTTTGTGTTCAATTTTTCTTTAAAACTAAAACTGCTCTAAAAAATAAAATACAAAATACGTAACAAGACAAAAAAAAAAATCTCATTTTGTGCCATTACATTGTCAAAACATCTAGAGATCCATATTTTTTCCCAGTTACCAATGCCTTGTTTTTTTTCAAAACTGCCTCTTTATTGTGTAACTCTGTATGGGCAGAATATATTTCATTTCCTTCCCCCTAAGCGAAAGGAGATAATATTTAATGCTGCTTCCATGAAGACCTATGAAGAAGTCAGTTCTATGAAATAAAACTCCTTCTGAATGAATTTATTACAGACTGAGAGGAGAATGGGTTGGAAATTCACACATGCCTAAAGCCATTCTTAGAGAATTTGGTCCATATAAATTCAGTCTTGACTGGTAGCCATTAGGGGCTTTTGAAATAGCATATCTCAAGAAATGTTGTAACTTCTTTGGTGGGATAAAGATGGAAGAAAACATAATATAATGAATTTTCTTTAACAAATGTTCGTGTAAAAGGGTTTAGAAACTGATTTCAAGAATAATTGTGGAATACACTATTTTTTTTTTTTTTTTTTTTTTGAGATGGAGTCTCGGCTCTATCCACCGCAGGCTGGAGTGCAGTGGCCGGATCTTAGCTCACTGCAAGCTCCGCCTCCCGGGTTCACAGCCATTCTCCCTGCCTCAGCCTCCCCAAGTAGCTGGGACTACAGGTGCCCGCCACCATGCCTGGGTAATTTTTTTTTTTCTAGTTTTTTGTATTTTAGTAGAGACGGGGTTTCACCGGGTTAGCCAGGATGGTCTCGATCTCCTGACCTCGTGATCCGCCTGTCTCGGCCTCCCACAGTGCTGGGATTACAGGCTTGAGCGACCGCGCCCAGCCTGGAAATATACTTTTAAGATTGCTACTTAGCTGTTTGTTTTATAGTAAGCTTAGGTTTTACAAAATGTCAAACTGACAGTCAGTTACAAGGAAGCCTCTATTTATAATAGTATAGTCCATTTTTATAGCACTTTTAACTTGCAAAGGTGCTTTTCATATATAATCTAATTTTATATTCACAATCATCTCAGGAAAATTGTCAATTTTTCAATTTTTTATTTTTTGAGACAGAGTCTTGCTGGATCGCCCAGACCAGAGCCCAGAGGCATTATCTCAGCTCACTGTAACCGCTGCCTCCCAGGTTCAAGTGATCCTCCACCTCAGCCTCCTGAGTGGCTGGGATTACAGGCATGCACCACCAAACCAGGCTAATTTTTTGGATTTTTAGTAGAGATGTTACCCAGACTGGTCTCGAACTACTAGCCTCAAGTGATCCATCCACCTCGGCCTCCCAGAGTGCTGGGATTACAGGCATAAACCACCATATCTGGCCAAGATTTTTTTTTTTTTTTTTTTTTTGAGTCAGGGACTTGCTCTGATGCTCAGGCTGACATGATCCTCCCACCTCAGCCTCCTGAGGAGCCAGGACCACAAGTGTGCACCACCATGCTTGGTTAATTTTTTTTTTTAATGTTTTTGTAGAGACAGGGTCTCCCTGTGTTGGGCAGGCTGGACTCAAACTCCTGACCACAAGGGATCCTCCCACCTCAGCCTCCCAAAGCATTGAGATGACAAGTGTGTGGCCCTGCACCCAGCCTCTTCTAACTTCTTTCTCATAATTGTGATTTTGGTAGATGGATCTGCTGTCCTCCAAAACCAAACTGAGGTAGATGGGCATGTCTTTTCCTAAAGCCACTAAAAGTGAACCCTCTGGTAACTCTCAGTCCAAGATCATCCTGAAGATTTCTTACAATAAAGGCATCCTATTTTTTTCCTTATTTTCTGTCTTTGGCAAAAATCAAATCTGCATATCAAATGCTTGAATAAAAAAAGAAAAAACCTTGTTTCTCATAGATCATAACCAGAGATGAACATAATGTTCAATGAAAGTAAAAATAATCAGAAACATGCATCTCTCAAAACAAAGCGTAAACTCTTTTGTCAGACATTGTTTCTCCCACTGTGCTGTTTTATGTTTGGAAAGTGAATATAAATGTGTGTCCTCCCGTGTGTTCCCATGTGTGCATCCATGTATGCATCTGTTCTCCACTTTAGGCATGTCTCTCCTTGAGTCAGTGGCTCAGGAAAAGATCCAAATGCAACGTTGATCAAACTGATAGGATGTTGAAGATCCTGTACAATGAGCTCATTTCTGGAAGCTTTATTAGACAATATATTTTCTGTACTGGCTGTGACATGGAGTTACCATCAAATTCTATGGACACAATTGATGCCTTTTAGAGGCTGGGAGGCCAAACCAATGAGATTCATTTTTAGAGTGACGGCAAATCCTCTCATCCTTTCCCACTTGATCATTCTCCAGGGCGGGAAGTTCAACCTGCAGTTCTCAGACCAGTGTGCTTTAGTCTTTCAGTGTGAAACTTTCTGAGATTACAGTTGTTTGTGTTTGGGGTTAGGCCTTAGACTACCCAGAAATGGAGTAGAATCACTCTGATTTCAATCTTGCTGGTCTGTCTGAGCTTCCTCTCTTTCTGGTCTGTGTTAGGGAGGGTGCTTGTTCTTATAGTTTCTATATAGTTGTAGATACACATTAGAAGTCCACATATTTTTTAAAACAAAAATATTTGCAATTAAGGATGTCATGTTATATAAATATCAATTTTACTTCTTTTTTTCCCCTGACTTATTTCATATGGAGGGAAAACAAAATGTTGAGTCATTCCTGCCTCTTTCTAGGCATGTCACATTCCATATAATCATTCATGAGTAAAAATATTAAAACACCACTAGCCCATGACAGCTTAATTTTTTTGATAACAAAGCAAAATTATCTGTGGTGTACTAAAATCATGAAAATACTTGGTGTTACCCTGATCAGTTGCCTATTACTTCAATAAGCATCTCTTTAAACCCTCGAGGATGTTCTGTCCCTCCTCCCTTCCTGAAAGGCTGGAGTCTGTCAGGGCCATTCTGGGCCTACAGGGCTGGGTGAGTGCATTCTCTCATTACCCTGGAGGTTCCTGGAATCCACCACCACTTCTCCTAGAGAAAGCTGTTGGTCTTTGAAAGAAAACTCTTCTAAGCTAGCTACTGAGCCTGCATGTGAGGGAGGTTGGGAAATTGCTGGGGGCTACCACCAAGCAGTCAACAGAGTTTCACTCTAAAGTTACTGACAGGTCAGTGGAGGAGAAACATGCACTCCCCACTAACTCCAATACAAGACGGGAATCACCACTTCTACCAAAAATGATGTCAACATACACAGAAGAGGAGATGATTATTTTTGACCCAGGTGGGATGGAGTGGAGGTGACATTTTTGTCTTACAAAATTTGCATCTTCCCTTCTTGGCAGGTGGGACTGATGCTAGATATAAATTTTTGTGGTCAGAAGGAAGCAAGAACACGTATCTCCACTTATAATTCCCTAATAACTAATACTAAGAAATCTTTTCTTCCACAAGGAAAAAAACACTTCACAACATAAAGAAAGAAAATCTCATGCCACATGGTTTTATAGATTGCAATCATCCCTTCTTTGATTATTTCTGCAGCAGCATTTACATCGACTGGAAAACTCTTCTTTCTCGAAGACTTCCTGAAGGTGATGGAAGCCTTGCATCTGTGTCTTGGTGCCATGAGGAGCCTCTGTCTGGAGCCTGGGAATTGCTAGAGGCCCTTCTGACAGCTCTCCCTGTATCCTTCTCACAGGCCTTACCCAGGATTGAGTTGCCACTGTGGGAAATCAAAAGCATAAATTCTTGCTACTGCTGTTGCTGTTACATTTAGTCCTAACTGATACCATTACTGATTATTCTCTTGCATCACCTTGGTGTTGAATTGCAGTTTAGGGGTCTACCACTCTCTGAGGTTGTTCAGCCCAATTTCTGAAAGGACTGAGTAGGTCTCATGCCAGGGTGATTCCTTCCAAACTGCAAGAAGCAGCATGTAGACCTTTGGGAGATGGGGTGGTGTTTGTCTCTTTACATTATTATAAAACAAACAGTAATTTAGCTTGTCCCCACTGTCCTAATCTGAGGGACAGAATTGGCTCCAATAACACTAGCTATCATTTCTAAAAATTGAGGCAAGTATATATTTATGCCAACATCTTCTAGAATTAGCCCTGTCTAGTCTTTATTAGAAACTGCTATAAAAATTATGATATAAATGGTAGGGAGAGAGTAGGATTCACAATATCTGGTCTTTAAATTAAAAATCTTCACTGAAAGAGAGAGCACTTATTCTATGGATGGTAGAGGGCATGCATACTTTACTTAGGTAAGAATATTGGAGAAGACAGTATCTAAAGTTGCTTCCAATTTTGGTATCCTGCGATGTAATAGAAAAGTAACCACAGGGGTAATGTAGACTAAATAGAATAAATTAAAAGCAAGATAATAAATTCCTCTCTAATCCCCAAGACTAGGGGTTAGAGAAGGCAAGCAGAGCATATTGAACAAGTGTGATTTTAAGTAGTGGTCCTTACCCAATAAGGAGTGGATTGAGCAGGAAGGATTAAAGAGTGGTGTTTTATTGGCATTTATTCCTTCTCTATAAATTGTATTACGTAGGTGAAAGTAAGTAAGAAACTGAATGGCTGCAGAATCTTCTCTCTCATCAGTTTTCCAGAGAGTATGACCCACATGTGAATACCTGTGTGCATACATACGTAGAAAGTGACTAATGGCAGGAGTCGCACTAATGGGTTGGCCCATTTAATGGTTAATTTGTTTTTGGAAACTTCCGTAAGAATCATCTAAAAGACCGTCTAGAAATAGTGGAGCAAGAACACTTGGGATAAAGGCCTTTAAACTGTGTAATTATTTGTTCCATGTCTAGAAAATATTATAAATTTCTTTCTCCCCCTGTTAGAGGGAAGCTGCAGGAAGATTTTGCAAGCATACCCGGATAAAAGCCCCTCTACAGTCACTTATGTGCACTTCTCTATAACATTGGAGGGAATTCAGTTTTATGTCTGCAGAGCTGCTGTTGCCAGGGAAACAGGGGTCCTTGTCAGAATGCAACTGAATTAAGTCCCAGTGTGCCAGTCACTGGGTCTTTTCATTTGCCTACAACATACATGAATCTCTTTATGTCCAAGAAAGTTATTTTCTTTTCTTTTTTTTTTTTTGAGACGGAGTCTTGCTCTGTTGCCCAGGCTGGAGTGCAGTAGCCGGATCTCAGCTCACTGCAAGCTCCGCCTCCTGGGTTTACGCCATTCTCCTGCCTCAGCCTCCCGAGTAGCTGGGACTACAGGCGCCCGCCACCTCTCCTGGCTAGTTTTTTTTTTTTTTTTTTTTTTTGGATTTTTTAGTAGAGACGGGTTAGCCAGGATGGTCTCGATCTCCTGACCTAGTGATCCGCCCGTCTCGGCCTCCCAAAGTGCTGGGATTACAGGCTTGAGCCACTGCGCCCGGCCATAACCTAAATTCTTAATGTAATTTCAGGTTTGTTCCAACTCAAACAAGTTACCTGAGTGATTTCTAGAGAGTATGTGAGCTGATGCAGACTAGATTTGAGCTGTTAAGTTCCATCGAAGTCCTAGTGAGATCAACACCCCATTTGTATAATCCTGAGTTCATCAGTATCACTAACCTAGTAGACCAATATTTGTGTGTAGATTAGTGCCTTTCAAGGAGCCATCTGTATCCAATTTTTGTTTTATTGGTGGTAAGTCTACCTGACATTTTTAGTCACAATATACAGGATGATGCAGAAAATATGCTGATGTGGTCACCCAAGAAAAACCGGAAACATGGTAATTTCCAAAGTGCTTTCTTTAGGAAGACAGAAGAGAATGTGGTCAGTGTATATTTACGAAGGCTCATTGTATGCACTATTTTGTTTTTGAGTAAAGATCTTAAAGCTTAACTCTCCAGAAAGCTTCATGCCTTTCTCTACTCTGTTATTGTATCTCTACTCTGCATGATATTATTATTTCCAGATACTTAACTCTCTGCTTAGCATTTATCTAAGATATATTTTCTGCCTTATATAGTATTGGTAAACTAGTCCCTTGAGGGTTCTTCTTTTCACTCATTATTGCCATTACCTTTTCATTGCATTTGCAAAAGATATTCCAGGACACATGTTAGGTATTTCCTTGCTAATGTCTTGCTTGAAAATAGCATATTCTCAAATGAAACCCGTTTTCCTTGATGAAGTGTAGAGGGCTCATTTACCTACTCTGATAGGCTAATTCAGGTTTGGTTGTGTTGAAGTGGCGCATGTGATCAAGGATTTATAGATACTGATTTACTCTGAATGTTTATCCCTTATTCTTATAGCTGAGGCTGTTTGGCCAGGTCATTTAGCAACGCCAAAATGATTGTTTAAAGCAGGACAATGTGCTTATGTGGTGGTGTGTGCAATGTAAAGCCCTAACCTAGAAGACTGACACTTAAGACTTGACAGAAACATTCCTTTTGCAGCAAAATAAACAGCTTTTTCTTCTCCTAGATAAGGTAGAGCACTTTTTTATTAATCCATATGGTTTGTTCTCTTGCATAGGAAACCACTAAAGACAACAATTTTCCAGATCTCTTCCTCTAAGTTTTCATTATCAATAAATGCTTGTGATATCAGCTGAGGTTTTTAGCCCACACATCCGGCTTGTATCTTAATTGCAATAACTTCTTGTCACAAACAGCCAATGTAGTGATGTATGGAAAAAGTGGATTTTTTCCTCATCCCTCGAGTCTGCCCCTACCCCACCTTCAGCCCCTCTGCCTTTCCCCATTCCCAACCTCACGGAGCCCGGAAAGTCTTTCAACATTCCTGGAAAGTTACATAAGACACCAGAAGTAGATAACATTGTATGTTTCCAGTTTAAAATGCACAATATTTATGCCTGTAAGGAGAGAAGAATGAAAGAATGTCCCTTTCGGAAATCATATCTGACATGACTGGGGGCTGACAAGTGCTTCCCTTACAGTAAAAATAATGTTTAAGGACTTGAAGTGTTTTTTACTACCTGGTAAATAGCAAGTTCTTTGTTCCTTAAGTACAAATCCTAAACACCTAAAAGCCCATATGACAGTCAACAACTAGGTTGAGCTTCCAAGTTCTTATTTGAGGCAAGGGCAGTAGAAGTGAAATTTTATTTTTTATTTTATGAATGTATGTATGCATTTATTTTGAGATGGGGTCTCACTCTGTTGCCCAGGGTGGAGTACAGTGGTGAGATCCTAGCTCACTCTGACCTTGAACTCCTGGCCTCGACTGATCCTCCCACCTCAGCCTCCTGAGTAGCTGGGACTACAGGCACATGCCAAAAGACCTGGGTAATTTTGTTTTGTTTTGTTTTGTTTTGTTTTGATTTGTTTTGTTTTTGAGAAGGAGTCCCACTCTGTCACCCAAGCTAGAGTGCAATGGTACGATCTCGGCTCACTGCAACCACCGCCTCCCGGGTTCAAGCAACTCTTCTGCTTCAGTCTCCCGAGTAGCTGGGATTACTGGCATGGGCCACCGCACCCGGCTCATTTTTGTATTTTTAATTGAGATGGGGTTTCACCATGTTGTCCAGGCTGGTCTCCAACTCTTGACCTCAGATGTCCACCTGCCTCGGCTCCCTGAAGTGCTGGGATTGCAGGCATGAGCCATCGCACCCGGCTTTTTTTTTTTTTTTTTTTTTTCTGTAGAGACAAGGTCTCACTCTTGCCCAGGCTGGTCTCAAACTCCTGGCGTCAAGTGACTTTCCTACTTTGGCCTCACAAATCACTGGGATTACAGGTGTGAGCCACTGCCCCCATTCCCAGTCTTCTTTTAAGGGTATGGAGGGCAAAGGGTTGAGGACAAGAGTCTTGGCATGGCATAAAGAAAGGCAAGCCAGGTTCCACTGTTAGCTTCTGAGTACCCCTCAAATGCCCAAATCACTGCTATGGAGAGTTTGGTCTACCCAAACCCAGAGTCTCAATCCCATGGACCTCTCCCGTTTGGTGTGGGACAAACCTACTGAGAACAGAAGCGACTGTGCTACAATTTGGAAGAGGAGAACATTTAGTGAGAAAATGGAAGCACCAAAAACAGAGTTTTGATGTATAAACATATTTGCCCAAATCAACATACCACATAGAATTGGCTCTTCCGTGGCCTCCTGACCCTGCCCTTCCCTTCAGTGAGGTCAGCACAGAGACACGCAGCCCCCTGGCTGGTTCCAACACACCGCAACGGTGTCCAAGGCAACACTGGCTGAAGGTCATTTCAGTGCTGCCTAATTTCCAGGAAGCGGCTGTTCTCTGTGGTCTGGCATCAGGTTGGAAAGTTTAACCTGAGCACAAGGGGAAGCTGGTTGGTTTCTGCAGACTCTGCATTCTTTTCTCTGGTGGGTCGGATTTGTGAGCAAGGATTGGCTCCCACCTAGAAAGTAAATATTTTTGAAAGGTTTGTGGAGAGTAGACATGACCTTTGCCCAATGGACTTACCACCCATCTAGATAAGTAGCAACCAAAGGAAGATGCCGAGCATCTCTGCCCCATTCCTTAGAAGGGAAGCAACTTGAGAAATGGAATGAATTAAGAAGGAATGAAAAATACAAAAGAGTTTAGGGCAGTTTCTTCCCCCTGTCCCTATTGGCCCCTATTCTTATCATTTCTTTGTGAAGTTGCTGATTCTAGTTTACTTTTTGAAACAGAATTATGCTACAGGAGGGGTCCGGGTCTGCTGATACTAAAATAAATGCAGGGTTTAGCAATGACTCTCCTCACAACAGTGACTCCTCTTTATTTTAAATATTGTCTCAGCCAGTTCTTTCTTGCACAAGTCCTTTTACTTAATATCATTGATGACACTTATTCTCATGGGCATTCATCAAAAGTTGATGGAACCCCTATTAAGCACAAGACATTGTGCTAAGCCCTGAGACTAGAAAACAGCCAATTACACTACAATGTGTAAGTGCTACGGAGGTCAAGAGGAAGTAAAGTGACCCAATCTGAGGGACAGCCCAGTGTGATGGCGTTGAAGGGGTGATCTTGAGCACCAGGTAACCTGGAAGGATCCTTAACCTGGTACAATCCTTCATCTCTCTCTAATATTTTCTATCCAGGCATTTCATGAATTGCCTCCTGGCTAAAAGTGACTGCATAAGTCACTTTTAAGTGTTTTATGTCTAGACAAACCCAAGGGTAAAGAGGGCAAAAGACAGCATTGCTTTACAAACAAGACCCTATATCCCATGGTTTCCATGCCTCAACACAATGGCTCACACAAAGAAAGACTCCCACATGAGGACTTCAACTGTAGTTGTTTACCATCCTAATGAACCAAATAACTGAAGCTGATTAAATTCTTCTTAAGAAATAATCACTTGCTGTAAGAAACTTCCACAAGAAACCTGAACTTTTTTATTATACCTGGAAGATCAAGGTAGAAGGAAGAGATCTGGGGAGTTGGAAGCCAGTAGTAATGTCTCTCATCCTAGTGATTTACAACAATCACCACATATGTGGCATCCAAATGACAAAAGCTAGAAAGACTCTCAGGAGAATATTTCACATTGACAGTGAAGAGCCCCAAATCCAGGGAAACCAGCTGATCTAAGTAAAATCAGCTCTCAATAAACAATAGCTCATAGCCCTTCACAACCACTTTATGGATAGGTGTTATCCCATTTTACAGATGAGGAAATTAAAGTTTAAAGAGATAAAGCTACTTGAACAAGATCATCCCAAGTCACCTTTCAACTGGTTTCAAAGCCCAACAACAGACACAGCAATACTGTCTCATGTCCGGAGTTTATTTATGTCAGACACACAGCTTCCAAAATAGAATGACACCTAAGACTATCCGAGGCTCTGAAGCCTTAACCATAATGTAATTTTATATAAAATTAAGGGATTTCTTGAAATAAATTATCCTCTGTGGAAGGGGTTGGCAAACTACTGCTCACAGTCCAAATCCTGTCCTCTGCCTGTATTTTCAAATAAAATGTCATTGAACATGCTCATTCATTTGTGTATTATCTGTGGTTACTTTCAACCCACAATGGCAAGGATAAATCGATGCAACAGAGACCATAGGTCTTGCAAAGCTGAAATTATCCACTACCTGGCCCTGTACAGAATAGTATAAAAGTGTTACTATAAAATGAGTTTATCTGTCTATATATTATACTCACTCAATACTTTACAATACTTCAAATATTAACCCTGAAGCTACTTTCAACTTCCAAATGTATCTTCTAAATAATGAAAGACTCAAGTCTACTTCTTGCAGTTTTAGGGGTAAGTATATTTTATGTCATTCATATCTACTTTAGGTGAACTTAGTACAATTCTCTTAGCTAAAACATTGTATTCTCCAAACATCCTGGATGATAAAAATCTTAAGGTGATGGTACTCTACAGTCTCTAGTATTTAACTCAAATTGCTACAGTTAAAAGTTACGTACTAGTTTTGAAGTTAACAAATTTATTCATATTTAAACATGGTTTATGTTTTCTTTTGTTTTCCAATCTCCCACCTATGCAATTTGATTTCTGTTGCTTGCTGTGGCTCTACAGTAAGTATTGTATTTCTCCTTCTTAGCTTCAAAGATAGATAGCCCTTGCATTCTCCTGTATCTGAAATGTCAACCAGTTAGTAAAACGCACTTATTCCTTCTCTTTCCAATACCATCCATTTTTCTTTTCCTACGATTCATTTATATTAGCTTACCAATATTATTTCTCTCATCTAAAAACAAAATTTTCTCTTAACCAAATTTGCTTTCTATTGTCCCATTTCATAGGATCTCCATGAAGGAAAACTTCTTCAGCAATTCCTTCAATTTCTCTTCTCTCATATCCTTTCAAACTCTTCCAATCTGGCCTCCACTCCTCACCCGCACTCCAACCATTGTACTAAAACTGTTCTCAAGAAGGGTACCAGAGACCTTGTTGCAAAATTCATATTCGACTCTCAATCCTCATACCACCTGACCTGCCACCAGCAGCATCTGAGGTACTTGTTTGCTGTATTCTTCCTGATGCGCTTTCTTCCTTGGGCTTCCAAGATACCACTCTATACCACACATTGGTGTGATCTCTGTTTTGTCAGGGTTCACATTTAGAACTGTGCCTGGCACATGGTAGGTGCTCAGTAAAAAACTGTTTAAGAAACTTGAGACTTCTGTTGCATTGCAAAATAAATGCACACCACTGCTATCAAGATACTATTAGAAGTTGTTTGAAAGCTTGTTAGCAAAATATGCTTATGTTACAGCCAGATAATCACATTTCAATACAAAAATACTAAGTACTTTTAGTACAATAGCCATCTTTTATCAATATGTTATATATATATAACATATATATGTTATCTTCACTTAAGATACTTTGTATATATATATAGTATAGTATATATATAGTATCTTCACTTAAGATACTTTAGAAGCCATAGTCTTTATCCCAGTATTCTTTTCTTTTTTCTTTTAATCTTTATTTCTTCTAAAAAAAAAATGGGATACATGTGCTGAACGTGCAGGTTTGTTACGTAAGTATACGTGTGTCATGGTGGTTTGCTGCTCCTATTGACCCATCCTCTAAGTTCCTTCCCCTCACCTCCCACCCCACAACAGGCCCTGCTGTGTGTCATTCCCCTCTATGTCTCCGTGTGTTCTCAGTGTTCAACTCCCACTTATGAGTGAGAACATGCAGTGTTTGGTTTTCTGATTCTATGTTAGTTTGCTGAGGATGATGGCTTCCAGCTTCATCCATGTCTCTGCAAAGGATATGATATCCTTCCTTTTTATGGCTGCATAGTATTCCATGGCATATATGCACCACATTTTCTTTATTCAGTCTATCATTGATGGGCATTTGGGTTGGTTCCAAGTCTATGCTATTGTAAATAGAGCTGCAATCAACATGCATGTGCATGTGTCTTTATAGTACAATGATTTATATTGATTTGGGTATATACCCAGAAATGGAATTGCTGGGCCAAATGGTGTTTCTGGTTCTAGATCCTTGAGGAATCGCCATGCTGTCTTCCACAATAGTTGAACTAATTTATATTCCCACCAACAGTGTAAAAGCATTCCTATATCTCCACAGCCTCACCAGCATCTATTGTTTCCTGACTTTTTAATAATTGCCAGTCTGACTGGTGTGAGATGGTATCTCATTGTGGTTTTGATTTGCATTTCTCTGATGATCAGTGATGTCGACTTTTTTTCATGTTTGTTGGCTGCATCAATGTCTACTTTTGAGAAGTGTCTGTTCACATCCTTTGCCCACTTTTTGATGGAGTGGTTTGTCCTCTTCTTGTAAATATGGTTAAGTTCCTTATAAATTCTGGATATTAGCCCTTTGTCAGATGGATAGATTGCAAAAATTTTCTCCCATTCTGTAGGTTGCCTGTTTACTCTGATGATAGTTTTTTGTTGTTATTGTTTTGTTTTCCTGGCAGAAGCTTTTTAGTTTAATTGGGCCCCATTTGTTAATTTTGGCTTTTGTTGCAATTGCTTTTGGCATTTTTCTCATGAAGTCTTTGCCCATGCCTATGTCCTGAATGGTATTGCCTCTGTTGTCTTCTAGAGTCTTTACGGTTTGGGATTTTACACTTAAGTCTTTAATCCATCCTGAATTAACTTTTGTATAAGGCATAAGGAAGGGGTCCAGTTTCAGTTTTCTGCATATGACTCAGTATTCTACTGAAAATGCCATCCATCCATGTTTGAGAAAGTTACAGATTTGGGGAGGTCACTGATTTGAAATCATGGCCTGACATTTTTCTTCTTTACTTAACATTGGATAGAAGTTGTAAGAAGACCTGGAGAATATTTCAGTGATGGAGTTGCTGACAAATATAGCTATATTAGTAAAGCCCTCTCAGAAGAGAGTCAAGGATTAGAATGACATGTTAACTAGAGTGGAATTCCTTTTGGCCAGACAAGATGTGGCATCTTTGTTAGATAATTCTTCCGAACCACTTCCCACTCCATTAAACAGAGAATATACTCATTGCTGGTACCCAATAATACTTTGGAATTGAATTTAATTGAGTTGAATTGAGAACCAACAAAGAAACAAAAGACCTGGTACATTTCAACTGAGTTGCGTTTGATTTAAGAAGCAATTTTACTTGGTATAGCTTTCCCAAATCAAAACACTATCTATAGCAGGAGAAATTAAGAATCTAGACTCACAAGGTTATTCAGGACAATCCTGGGGAAAACTGAAAGTGATTGATCTTACTCAGCATCTGCACGTTTTATGAGAAGAAAGGCACGTACCACGAGAGGCCTGTAAACATTGTGTGAGAACGAAGCTGGGAGTGTGATGTGCAGCGCTTCCTCTGGGTGCATGACATGCCATCAAGACAAATGGCATCTGAGCCACTCACTTGGCTCAAGTCTAAGATTATTAATGAATTTCCGTCCTGTTCTTTCTTTATAGGCTTTAATGACCCAGCGAGATTTCACTGTTTAATATTTAAACAAATGTTTTTATCCTGAGACAATGAGTCTCTGTTGAGACTGGATAGAACTGTTAATATTTTCCAGTATGGCTGACTGCCATTCCTGCTGGAGTAAATGGCATAAGCTGATTTCTAGAAATGCTTGAAAATAAAAGTTCGCCTTTTGGTGACACGTGAATGGAAAGCATTAGTGGCACACATAGCAGAAGAGGTGTGTGTGGTCTGCTCCGCAGGGTGAGTTCCACTATTGTTCTGACCCTTCTAGCAGAACACAATGATTTGGTTGGCATAGCTGGTGTTGGCTAACCAGACTGGCTTGATTTCATGTGCTGCTGCTGCTTGGCGTTGACTCTTATCAATTTATCAAAAGTGACTTTTAACAAACCCCTTCTTAATTATCCGTCATCAAAGGCAGTTGGGTAATGGACTTACCATTTGAGATCCAATGTCACTCATTGGTAAAATGGGCTTTGGTTAACTCTAGAGGCAAACTTATTTAGAGTGAGAGCATGATTTCACATGAAGTAAGACATTTCTCAAAGTATACTTTGACCTAGTTAGCAGTAGTTACACATTCATTTCCCTCCAACCTGGGTGTTCTGTTTAGATTAGACACTAACCAAGGCTAACTTTATAGAATATTCACAATTTTCTATGTACCTGAAAAATTTGTGATGAACTCCTTTGAAAGAGATCTTTGACTCCACCTCTAAGGAAATATTATCCTACATGATACTGTGTGTGGATTGGCACCACTAGCCAGGTGGATTCTCAGGCTCCCAAACCTGAAAAATATGGAGGTATTAAATTCTTCTTGTCTCCAACACGTTTTGATGAGTTTCTTTCCTGAGAGAGAGTGTCCAGCATAAAGGTCAGCAATTGGAAAGGACAAGGTGAAACATCAAAAGTTGGATGACAGCAACAACGAAAGGACCAATATGAATTTTAAGGAAAACATCTTATTGATTTTTATTGTTTTAATTTGCTTTTTTTTTTTTTTTTTTTTTTGATGGAGTCTCACTCTGTCACCCAGGCTGGAGTACAGTGTTGCAGTCTTGGCTCACTGCAAACTCCGTCTCCTGGGTTCAAGCAATTCTTCTGTCTCAGCCTCCTGAGTAGCTGGGATTACATACTTATCTTCTTTAAGAATGATTTATATGCATATGGAATGTAAAAAATAAAACTCTTTGTAAGATTATCATGTACAAATTTTAAAGCTTTCAGAACATAATGTCCAATAAATAAAGAGAGTGATTCCTCCAACCCCCAAACTGTAGGATATGCATTAAAGAACGTACTTTCTGGGAAAGGTGTGAACTGGTATGGATTCATTCACATTCTCTCACCCAGCTCTCTGAGATTTAAGATCTCAGTATGGCTGCCTCATGCCAGGAATCCAAGCTGCCTGGCCATGGGAGGAAATGTTTCCTCTTAAATCTGTCAGATCAGAAGTATTACTGTGGGCATCGGTGAAAAACAACTTCCTAACATTCTCGCCCACCTACCTTCACCAATGAGCTTGACTCATTAGATACAAGTTGGAATCCAGAAATATGGATTATTAATAAAATGATCATATCAGGAAACAGTGTGAAATACTTCTCTGGGATACAGAACTCTAAAATCATGACCTCATCAACTGAAGATATACCAGTTTTATGGCTTAATGTATTTACAAGAAATAAACAAGCAAAACTAGAGAAAAACTAAGATGTTAAAAGCACCTATAAAGAATAATATGTTGTAGAAGAAAAGATAAAGACAGTTAAGTATGACAATATAATGTCAGCAATGTGGTGACTGGAAATTTAACATACGTGAAGAGAGATAGAGAGGAGAGAGCCAGAAACATTTGCTTGCATTCTTGTATCTGCTTTGAATGTGTTTTGGGCTTATGCCCAAAATCAAGGCCTCCCATTCTCATTACAGTGCCCTGCTCGATAGCCCCTGTCTCTTTTATATACGTAGTATTAGATCTCTAGAAGCTAATTAGCAGTGCTTGGAGTTTCGTTTTTATGTATTTATTTAAAAGTGGAAAGCATTAAGAAAAAATAAGTAGTAGGAGGAAATGCGTTGATGTAATAGCTACCATTTATTGAGCATTCAGCTATGCACCTCTCATTGTCCACATATTATTTCTTTATTGATGTTCACAACAACTCTCTGTGATAGGTTTTTTTATTACAGTTTTATTGATAAGAAAACAGAACCTCAGAGAATTGGCTTGTCTAAGGTCCAATTGCCTGCAGGTGACGGCTGCAATTTAACCCCAGCTGTGTCTCTTTCTAGTACACACTATGTAAGTGAGATCGCAAGCCATGGATCATGAAGCAAGAAGCTTAATTCATTTCCTCGGTTGTCTGATGACTCATTGTGTGGCATTAGACCAGTGTTTAGATTCCTTCATGCCTTTGTTGTCATATCTTCCAGTTTGCAGACAACCTGCCTGTTAACTGGTTTTGACCAGCCCCCAATATAACATGAGTTGAGGTAAATACAGGGCTTCTATTTGAGTTCTAAATCTGGTGTGAAAATGAGAGGAATATTTCAGAAATCTTTTAGTTGCTGTCAAAATGGCAGCAGTCATTCACAGGTTAGGGAACCCATTAAAATAGTCAAGAGCACCATCTGCCTAGCTGGGAACTGTTTGATAAGCTACTATCACTTTTTGACTCTGTCTCATGCTTGTCAACTTGCTAAATGCTGACAAAAGTGGCAGAGTGGACCTACCATCTAAAACAAAGCATTCTGTTTCAACTGGCAAAATGTCTCCTAGACACTTGCCTAGAAGTAACCGGCTCTTTAATGAGTTACTGTTTTTATTAAATATTTTGTGGAGTTGATTCATCCTCTTGGATTTAAGAGACACAAACATAACACAGTGTGCTTTTCCTATGCAGAAGCTGTTTGCATTCTATGTAATAAGTCCCCAGTGAATCTCAGCAAATCAGTGATATTTGTATAGACTTGAAGAGGTTTCAGAAATCTTTGAAAGAATTCAAAATAAGCACATTCAGCCATGCTCTCTGGTGTCAAGGAGTGTTCTTTGCAAGAGGGAGCTGGGGAATATGAAAAAGAACATGAAATTAATGTTGAGAAAACAGATGTCCATAGCCAAAGGGACTAGCAATGCAATTCCTGAGCAAGAAAGCTATGTGCAAAGAAGTCCAGGAAAGAAATGTGATAACATTGGGAAATGATATCTGCTGGGTAGGTCCTAGGTCTGTAGGGGTTTCATTTTTTCAGCAACAAGTCAGTGATGGCACCAAGAACAAATATGAGTTCATTATGTTAACAGATGACCCCAGGTTGACCCAGAGAAAATTAAAATTCAGAATGATTTTATTCAATGTGGGGAGAAACTGAGTGAAGATTTTAAGGACATGTTCCAGGCAACTCATACATAAAATAACATGGCTGGAGAAAATCCTTTGGGATTTACAGCAAACTTCACACTCCCCTAGGTCACTGATGCTCAGCTATGGTACTGTTTCCAAAGATTGTACATGTATGATGTACAATGTTTAACTGGAGAGGAAGCATACGGTGGGCTCCCTTTACTTTAGTCGGTAAAACAAATGGAAGAAGAAGATAGAAGGGAATTACAGAACTAGAGACTAGAGTCAATCAAGAGGATGAGATTTATGATAGTAAGAATTATTGAACATCAAAAATGTATGGTTACAAATGTAATGATCATCCTGAAAGTCTTTGAAAATCCAAAATGTTTTGTCTTGGTAGGTTAGCTTGGATGCCACTGTGGCATCCAAGATTTAGATGATTCTTAAGGACACATGTAGCCTAACATTTCTGTGGGCTCTGGGAGAGGAGAGTCCATGCCCTGTTTGAAAGCTCCTTGGGCCCTCTTCTCTCCTCCTGGACACAGACGGCAATCAGGATAACACAGGTTCAGGTTGTGCTGGCTTTTCATCTCTCTGTGGTAACTGACTCTGAAGTTGGGGCAGACCACTGTTTCTTCCTTTTGTATCCCCCAAAAAGGAACTGAATGAGTTTATTTTTCTCCTTCTCTGAACTAATTCGGATTTACCAGACTGAGAGGAAGACAGAAAGAGAAGGAGAAAGATAGAAGCGAAAGTAGAGGCAGTGCCGAGGGGGTGGCTGGGGACTTGAGGCTCATTCTCATCTCCACTGCCATCTTCTTGAGCGGTCCTCAAACTCAACTAAGCACTATCTGGGCTGTGGAAATGTAGCTTTAAGACAAATTCCCCAGACCACAAACCCATTTCAATGAATTTGCTACCCTAAAACTCTAGAAACTCTGGAACTGTCAGTTCTTTCACATCATCAAAAAAGTACTCATTCCTTGTTTACAGAATCAAAGGCACCCTGAGCTGGAAGAGACCTTAGAGTTAGCACATTCAGTCTAACAACTTCATTTTACAAATGGGCAACTGAGGCCAGGCACAGTGGCTCACACCTATAATACCAGCACTTTGGTAGGCTGAGGTCAACGTGGCGAAACTCCATCTCTACTAAAAATACAAAAATGAGCCAAGCATGATGGTGTGCACCTGTAGTCCCAGCTACTCAGGAGGTTGAGGCAGGAGAATCGCTTGAACCCAGGAGACAGAGGTTACAGTGAGCCGAGATTGTGCCACCGCACTCCAGTCTGGGTGACAAAGTGAGACTCCATCTCAAAATAAAAGGGCAACTGAGGCCCAGAGCAGATCAATGACTAGACCAAAATTACTCTGCCCCAGTGCAACAGAGCCAGGTTTACCATCAAGAATACTGACTCCAGGTGGGCAAGACGTGTGCCCATTTTTTTTCCTGCTGCTTCTTCAGGGTTTAGCATGATGCCAGGCACATAGTAGGCACTCAGTAAATATTTGTTGAATGAATAAATAATCCATGATTTCTAACATCCCTTCCACTGCTCTTGCTGCTCCAGTACATGTTTTAACTCTCCAAAAACAACAACAACAATAATTGGAGGACCAATTTAGCTCATTTCACCCAACCTCAAGCCCTGAAATGACCTAATATTTTATCTTGGAATGTTCCACTGTGTTTCCAAAAATTCCTAGTATGCAGTGGTGTGGTTTGACTTAATCCTGTTTTCACAAAATGAGCTTGGCTGCATGAGTCCTTCACAAAAGCCCTATTGTGATCCCGTGACTCAACTTTTGCCAATGAAGAAGCATCATCTTGTATTTCTAATATTGTGCATTTTTATTCCCGGGCTTCCCCTCTAATCTTTCTTAAAAATTTCCTCCATCACAGTAAGGGAACTCTTTTACCTTGGTTGATAGTAAAAGTAGGCTGAGAATACTGTGGGCCATATGCAGGTAAATCTCACTGTGTATAAATTCTCATACAAGGGAATACGATTTCAAAACATAAATTGCAAGTGAGGTCAATTTCTTGCAGTACTGAAGGATTCATCATAAGATTTCTTTAAGTGTTGGTCTTGGATATACATGTGGTTCAGTTTACATCTTCTTAGAAATGTAACTATTGTGCAATTGGGGTAACACTTCTGAGACAACCATGAAGTAAGCAACAATCCAACTGGTAAGGCATGTTTTAGGAGTAACTCAGGGGTCCGGAGTCTGACTACCAAAGCCTTCTCAAGCATGTAGACTCTTTCAAGCCCTGCAGGCCAGGAAAAACCTAAAATTACCCCTGCTTACAATTGATTTACTTCATGTTCCACAGTCAATTAAATCCAGAGATGGGGATGGATTGGGAATTCATGAAGGAAGAATAGGGAAAAAATACAAAAAAAATTTTATTTCATACTGGAATGTCAAATGCCCTCATCCTAGATGGACTTGACAGACACATAACAAAACAGTAACATTTCGATACTAAGATATTCACATTCATTATATTTTTAATTGAATAACATAAGGATACACATAAAAAATAAGATTGATACATTAAAAGTATATGAGAAAACATATAGGGATATAAAACCAATGAGAGAAGCTAATAGAACAATGTATACCATAATATATGCTGTTATGGGAGACATTGAGGTGACCCCTAGCTTTTGGCAATCAATGAGAAAAGGAAAACTGACCCATTACGCAATTCACTGTCTTCCTCAGGCTTTTATTTATTTATTTTAATGCTCAAGAAAATGTACCAGAAAGAAATGTGTCTTGTAAGTCCTCATAAAGAGGGTACTGTGTAAGTAATAAGTAACAACCCTAAGGACATCCTTACCATAGACCAGTGATTTAGTTTGAGTACATGTCCCTGCCAAATCTCATGTTGAATTATAACACCCAGTGTTGGAGGTGGGGTCCTGGTAGGAGGTGATTGGATCATGGGAGGCGATTTCTCAAGAATGGTATAACACCATCCCCTTGGTGCTGTCTTTGTGATTGTTAGTGAGTTTTCATGAGATCTAGTTGCTTAAAAGTGTGTAGTACCTCCCCGCATTCTTCTCTCTTGCTCCTCCATTCACCATGTAACGTGCTTTCTCCCTCTTCACCTTTCACCATGATTGTAAGCTTCCTAAGGACTCCCTAGAAGCTGAACAGATACCTGCATCATGATTCCTGTAAAGCCTGCAGAACTGTGAGCCAATTAAATCTGTTTGTTTTGTTTGTTTGTTTGTTTGTTTTTAATAAATTACCCAGTCTCAAGTTTTTCTTTACAGCCATGCAAGAATGGCCTAATACAACCAGTGTTTCTCAAACTTTAGCATGCGTTGGAATCAACTGGAGTCTTACTAAAGCGCAGATTGTCAATGCCACCCCCAAAGTTTCTGGTGCAGTAAGTCTGGGGTGGGACCCTTGCATTCGTATTTTTAACATACTCCCAGGCAATGCTGTTGCTGCTGCTTCACTCCAGGGACCACACTTCAACAACCATAGCTGTAGACGCAAGGCCCACTTTCTCAGGTCCTCTTCTCAAAGCATCCTTTCATATTGACTGATGACAATGTAGTAATTACAACCGAGCAATTCCATGCAATTCGGTCCAGCCCACAGTAGGTGGTACTCACGTGGAGAGGTAATGGTCCCACCATTTCTCATTCAGCATATTCACTATATCATTCCTAAATGCAGTCCATCCCCATTGGCTTATTCATTGTGTTTCCCAACACACTTACAGATTGCTTCCTCATGCATCAAATTCCTCTGCAGCCCAGTCCAGAAGGAACTCTACCTATTAAAACCCAGCCATCCCTCATCAGCAATCACAAAAACAACCTTTTCTTATTGATGACTGCCTTTTAAATGCCAACAGAGCTCTGCACCTATATTACTTGTTACTTAAATGTTCTCCTTTTATTATTCACCTATTATCTATCTCTTTAAAGGTAGGATATCTTGTATTTCCAACCGTGGTTCAAAGTCTATGAGCCATGTATAATATATCCCCATATCTCTAAAGCACACAATGTAGTGCTTTGAATAAAATGAACACTGAATTATTCGAGAGCTAAACAAACATTTAAGAAAAAAGTTGTAAAATTTAGTGGCTCAAGCCTGTAATCCCAGCACTTTCCGAGGCCGAGACGGGCGGATCACGAGGTCAGGAGATCGAGACCATCCTGTCTAACACGGTGAAACCCCGTCTCTACTAAAAAAATACAAAAAGCTAGCCAGGCGAGGTGGCGGACGTCTGTAGTCCCAGCTACATGGGAGGCTGAGGCAGGAGAATGGCGTAAACCCGGGAGGCGGAGCTTGCAGTGAGCTGAGATCCGGCCACTGCACTCCAGCCCGGGTGACAGAGCGAGACTCCGACTCAAAAAAAAAG
>NW_016810019.1:2039865-2123946 GCF_001698545.2 Rhinopithecus bieti | reverse complement strand
AAAAAAAAAAAAAAAAAAAAAAAAAAAAAATTTAATGAAATGGCAACTAATACCAACAAAAGAGATTACCTTAACACCATCATAAACTATCTGCTTTCCCATAAAGATGGGCTGTTTTAAAATAACTGCTTTGCCATAAAGCTGGGCTGTTTTAGGTTAACTATGTGTTATTGAAAATAAAGGTGTATACAAAAAAATCAAAAAAAATGGTTTTACTAGCTATCTAACCAAATGTATTATACAGTTATTGTCTTTGAATTCAACTTTTTCCCATATTTTAAAGCTGAACTCATTCCCTGATTCAATGAATGTTTACTGAGAATTTGCTATATGTAAAGTAATTGGAAAGCAAAGAGTACATCCTTAAGGAGCTCACACCACAACAGAGAGGACAGACACATAAACCCATAAGTGCAACCCATGCAAGACTAAAGATACATGTAAGCCATGCTGGGAAAACAGAAAAAAGTAGTCAGGTTAGAGATGGCAGGAGAGGGACTTAGAAGCTTATCTATTCAAGGTGTCATAACACATATTAGGGGTGGCATTGTTTGAAAAACAGGTCTCATACTGTTAGGAATTGGTATGTCTTGTACTGTAACAGGTGACAACAAGCAAACTAATCCATTAATCCTCAGTCTACTGTGAGCAAGGGAAGCATGAAGAATCAGAGGACTGAGCTGACACACACAGTGATATGTTTTGAAAAGAGCCAGAAAGGATTTCTGGCTGAAGATCCCACCACCAATTGCCACGGTCCCTGACATTTCACCATTAATAAGTCATTCCTAGATATCGTAAAGACTCTCTGGTATTCCAAGGACCTCAGGTAAAATGCCATTTCTCCTAAAACAGAGTCTCTTAACCTTGGTGGCATGACTGACATTTTAGGTTGGATAACTTTTTGCCATGGGACCTCTTTCATGTGTTACAGGATTTAGCAGCATCCCTAGCCTCTATCCACTATATGCCAGTAGAAGCCCGCCCCTAAGTCACGACAACTAAAAATGTCTCCAGACATTTTCAAATGTCCTCTGGGAGGTAAAACTGCCCCCCACTGACAACCATTTTCCTGGGAGATATTACACCTTAGACTGGTGTCAGCTGTGGTTCTGTTGCGTGATCAGATAATAGCTCAACTCTCTCTAGAGAGACAGTCCCTCCCTCACTCCATGCAGTTAAAGGAAGAGTGACATGGCACTGAAGAATCAGGATGACAACTGCCCAGCCAATCTTATCTGCTATACTAGGTCTGGCTCTCAATGAAGTGACATGTGTCATGGATAGGTGACCATCATATCCAACTGAAATTTAGGAATCAAACTATCTGAACCCAGGAAAGATTTGGGAGGGGGAGTGGAGGTGACGAAGAGTATTTCAAATAAAAACTACCCAATTGTACACAAACTTGAGGAAGAGTGGTCAAATTAAATCTTTTACTTTAGGTAAGGGACTAACCTTAAAAGGGACTTGATTCCTTATTTCTTGATTGACTAATCATCTGTAAAGCACATAGTTACTTTGACATGTTATTAATAATTATAAAAAGTAATATCCTTTATACATATATCATGTTTTGTAACTCTTAAAATCCTTTTCACATAGTGCCCTTTTAAAAAAATTGGCAATATATTCCCATATTTCAAAAATCAAAACAATCCCAAAAGGGAAATAGTGAATGGTCTCATTCCCACCCTTGCTACAACATTCCCCTCCCCATTACAGATAAATATTTTAGTTTCTTCAGCATCCTTTCAGAATTTCTTTATGAAAATATAAGAATATACAAATACACATTCACGTTTTCCTATTTCTTACACAAAAGGTATTATGTTATCCTTGCATTGTTTCCAGTAATTTACTACTGCAGGCAAGGCTGCAGTAATTAGCATTGGCCATGTGTCATGTCAAATGTGTAATCACTACCTATCTACCTATTTATTTATTTATTTATTTACTTATTTATTTATTTTTAGAAACAGGGTCGCACTTTGTCACCCAGGGTGGAGTGCAGTAGCACAGTCATGGCTCACAGTAGCAGGATCATGGTTCACTGCTGCAGCCTCAAATTTCTGGGCTCAAAGGATCCTCTTCCCTTAGCCTCATGAATAACTGAGATTACCGGCATGTGCCACCATCCCCGGCCTCACTATCTTTATCTAATCCTCACATCACATCAATCCTATTAGATAAGCAGGAAAAAGGATCATTCCTGCCTTTACAAATGTAATTATTTTATTTGTGTGTGTCAAAAAAAGACACCTACAAAATATACCATATTAATCATTTTTACATGTACAGTTCAGTAGTGTTAAGTATACTTTCATCGGAGTGCTATCAGGGAAAATGGCAGATAGGAGGCAGCACTAACTTGCATCTGTCTCTCTCAGATGGACAGAACAGTGTGTGGGTGAACTTTTGCACCAAGAAGTACTGCAGGAACATACCAGGGAACCCAAAATAATTAACAGACCCTTTGAAAGAAGCAGCTTGCTGCTGCAAACTCTGAGACAGCCAAAAAATTGTGAGGGCCCAAAGTGTGCGGGGGGAAAATTCACCTCTGAACACACATCCTCACTGGGGAACCTGAAAACCCACATCATGGGAGAAGGACTTAAACTTACCTAGTGTTGAAATGAATTTAGAAAGTCGAGCAAACTGTAAAAGTAGAAGAAGCAGTGGGAAGAGCCCTGTAGGCACTCCCAGTCCCCAAGTAAGCCCAGGGAAGACATTTCTGACTTTATCTCATAGGAGTCATTGGAGAGACCAACCAGTGGAATTGGGGAAGAGCCACAGGGAGAAGGAGATTTCCAACTAAATTTCATAATAATTTTGACTGATTGTGACTTTCCTGGAATCCAAGGGTGGCAAATGGGAAGTGCAGATACAAGCCCAGAAACCATGGCAGGCAAAGAGGGGTGAGGCCTGAAAGCCCTGCTTACTTTCTCAGCAGGGAGGCTTGTAGCCTGAGGCAAGATCTCAGCCCTGCCCACTGGAGACCTGGATATAAGTTCAGCTCTGTCAGCTGTTGGGGAAGCATGGTGGAAGTGAGACTGGCCTTGCTGGCTGCATGGGAACTGGATGAAGCCTGTCACTCTCAGCTTTCCCCTATGTCCGTGGTGACCTGTACAAAGCAGCAGAGGCAGCCATAATACCCATAGGAACATAACTCCATTGGTCTGAAAACCATTCCCCCATTCCCCATATTAGCTGCAGCAAGCCCTGCCCAAGGTAAATCTGAGCTCAGACATGTCCAAACCTGTCCCTACCTGATGGTCTTTCTCTACCTGTTGTGGTAGCCAAAAACAAAAGAGATAAACTCATGGGAACTCTATGGCCCCACCCATCACCTGAGAAACCTGAATACTTATCCAAGTGACCTTAGGGCAAGCTTGTATCCCCCCATACTACTGCAGCTGATGCTCTCTTGAAAGCACCACCTCCTGACTGGAGGGCAACCAACTCAAATCACTAGAGCAACTCATAACAGAACAACCCTGCTCCAATGAGGAAGAAAACAATAGCTAATTCCATCGCCTATAACATCCTAGCTAACCAGAAGTCCTGAACCAGTCCACATGACAACTTCACTGCTAGCATAACTATCTTTCAAGAAAACCAGCACACTAAACAAAACTACAACCAAGGGCTCTCACAGAGTCCATTTCATTCCCCTGCTACCTCTACCAGAGCAGGTGCTGGTATCCAGTGCTGGAAGACCTGAAGATGAATCATATCACGAGACTCTTTGCAGACACTACCCAGTACCAGCCCAAAGCCCAGTAGCTCCACTGGGTAGCCAGACCCAGAAGAGCAATAACAGTCACTGCAGTCCAGCTCTCAGGAAGCCCCATCCCTAGGGTAAGTGAACGAGTATCACATCAAGGAATCGCCCCATGGGACAAAAGAATCTGAATAACAGCTCTTGAGCCCCATATCTTCCCTAGGACATAATCTACCCAAATGAGAAGGAACCAAAAAAACAATTCTGGTTATATGACAAAACAACCTCAAAAGATCACACTAGCTCACCAACAATGGATGCAAACCAAGAAGAAATATCTGAACTGCCAGAAAAAGAATTCAGAAGGTCTTTCATTAAACTACTCAAGGAGGATCCTGAGAAAGGTGACAACCAACTTAGAGAAATTAATAAAATAACACAGGATGTAGACAAAAAAAAACTCAGAAAAATAGGTAGCATAAGTAAAAAAACAATCACAACTTCTGGAAATGAAAGACATATTTAGTGAAATGTGAAATACATTGGAAAGTTACAACAATAGAATTGAACAAGTGGGAAAAAAAACTTCAGAGCTCAAACACAAGGCTTCTGAATTAACCCAATCTGACAAAGACAAAGAAAATCTAAATAAATGATTGAAGCCTTTAAGAAGTTTGGGATTATGTTACATGACCAAACTTAAGAATAATTAGTGTTTCTGAGAAAGAAGAGAAATCTAAAAGTTTGGAAAACATATTTGAGGGAATAATTGAGGAAAAGTTCCCTGGCCTTGCTAGAGATCTAGGCATCTTATATAAGAAGCTCAAATAACACCCAAGAAATTTGTCACAAAAAGATCATCACCTAAGCACATAGTCATCAGGTTATCTAAAGTCAAGACAAAGGAAAGAATCTTAAGAGCTGTGAGGTAAAAGCATCAGATAACCTATAAAGGGCAACCTATCAGATTAACAGCAGATTTTGCTGTTAATCTGAAACCAGAAACCAGAAATCTGAAAGCAGAAACCTTTCAAGCTAGAAGGGAATGGGGTCCTATCCTTAGCCTCCTCAAACAAAATAATTATCAGCCAAGAATTTTGAATCCAACAAAACCAAGCTTCATAAATGAAGGAAAGATAAAGTGTTTTTCAGACAAACAAATGCTGAGAGAATTCGCCACTACCAATCAAGCACTACAAAAACTGCTAAATGGAGTTATAAATCTTGAAACAAAACCTCAAAATAGAGTCTCCTTAAAGTGTAAATTTTATAAAACAATAACACAAAGGCTGGGCATGGTGGCTCACGCCTGTAACCCCAGCACTTTGGGAGGCTGAGGTGGGTGGATTACAAGGTCAGCAGTTTGAGACCAGCCTGACAAACATGGCGAAACCCCACTTCTACTAAAAATACAAAAAATTAGCCAGGCGTGGTGGTGTGCGCCTATAATCCCAGCTACTCAGGAGGCTGAGGCAGGAGAATCGCTTGAACCTGGGAGATGGAGGTTGTAGTGAGCCAAGATCACACCACTGTACTCCAGCCTGGGCAACAGAGTGAGACTCCATGAAAAAAAAAAAAAAAGAAACCCACAGTGGGAAAAAAAAGCAAGATATTATTCAGGCAACAACTAGCACGATGAATAGAATAGTACCTAACATCTCAATACTAACATTGAATATAAATGACCTAAATTCTTCACATAAAAGATACAGAATGGCAGAATGGATAAGAATCCACCAATCAAATATCTGCTATCTTCAACAAACTCACATAAGGACTCACATAAATTTAATATAAAGGGATGGAAAAAGATATTCCATGCAAATGGATGACAAAAGCAAGCAGAAATAGCTATTCTTATATCAGACAAAACAGACTTTAAAGCAACAACAGTAAAAAAAGTCAAGGGGGACATTATATAATGATGAAAGGACTAGTCCAACTGGAAAATATCACAGTCCTAAATATATATGCACCTAACACTGGAGCTCTCAAGTTTGTAATACAATTACTACTAGACCTAAGAAATTAGACAGACAGACCTAAGAAATTAGACAGACAGAATAATAGTGGGGAACTTCATTAGTCCACTGACAGCATAAGACAGGTCATCAAGATAGAAAATCAACAAAGAAACAATAGACTTAAACTAGAAACAATGGACTTAAACTAGATACGCTAGAAAAAAATGGACTTAACAGATAAATATCTACCCAACAGAATATTCTACCCAATAAGTGCAGAATATACATTCTATTCATCAGCACCTGAAACATTCTTCAAGATAGACCATATCGTAAGCCACAAAATAAGTCTCAATAAACTTAAGAAAACTGAAATTATGTCAAGTACTCTCTCAGACCACAAAGGAATGAAATTGGAGCTCAATTTCAAAAGGAATGTACAAAACCATGAAAATACATGGAAATTAAATAATGTACTTTTGACTGGTCATTATGTCAACAATGAAATCAAGATTGAAAGTTAAAAATTCTTTGAACTGAACTCTAGTAGTAACACAACCTATCAAAACTTCTGAGATAGCAAAAGTGGTGTTAAGAGGAAAGTTCATAGCATTAAATGCCTACATCAGAAAGTCTGAAAAAGTGCAAATCGATAATATAAGGTCACACCTCAAGGAACTAAAGAAACAAGAAAAAAAACAAACCTAACTCTAGCAGAAGAAAGAAAATAACAAAGATCAGAGCAGACCTAAATAAAATTGAAAGAAAAAAATACAAAAGATAAATGAAATGAAAAGCTGATTTTTTGGAAAGAAAAACAAAATTGATAGATCATTAATGAGATTAACCAGGAAAAGAGAAGAGCCAAATAAGCTCAATTAGAAATGAAACAGGAGATATTACAACTAATACCACAGACATACAAAAAACGATTCAAGCCTACTATGAATACCTTTATGCCCACAAAATAGGAAACATATAAGAAAAGAATAAATTTCCAGAAATATACAACCCTTCTAGATTAAACCAGGAAGAAATAGGAACTCTGAACAGACCAATAACAAACAGCAAGATTGAAATGGTGATAAACGAATTATCAACAACAAAAAAGTCCAGGACCAGATGAACTCACAGCAGAATTCTATCAGACATTCAAAGAAGTATTGATATTAATCCTGCCAAAACTATTCCAAAAGATAGAAAAAGAGGGAATCCTCCCCAGATCATTCTATGAAACCAGTATCACCCTAATACCAAAACCGGGAAAGAACATAGCAGAAAAAGAAAACTACAGACCAATATCCCTGATGAACACATATGCAAAATTCCTCAACAAAATACTAGCTGAGTCTAGTAGCATATCAAAAAGATCATCTGCCATGATTATGAGGGTTTCATACCAGGGATGCAGGGATGGTTTAACATACACAAGTCAATAAATGTGATATACCACATAAGCAGAATTAAAAACAAAATCATATGATCATCACAATAGATGCTGAAAAAGCATTTGACAAAATCCAGTATCCCTTTATGAATAAAATCCTCAGCAAAATTGGCATAGAAGGGTCATAGCTTAAGGTAATAAAAGCCATCTATGACAAATCCACAGACAACACTATACTAAATGGGGAAAATTTGAAAGCGTTCCTGCTGAGAACTGGAACAAGACAAGGATGCGCACTTTCACCAATTCTATTCAACATGGTATTGGAAGTCCTAGACAGAGCAATCAGATAAGAGAAAGAAATAAAGGGCATCCAAATCAGCAAAGAGGAAGTCAAACTGTCTTTTTTGGACAATGATACAATCGTATATCTAGAAAACCTTCAAGACTCATGTGAAAAGCTTCTAGATCTGATAAATGAATTCAGCAAAGTTTCAGGATACAAAATCAATGTACACAAATCAATAGCACTGCTATACACCAACAGTGACCAAACTAGGAATCAAATAAAAAACTAAATTCCTTTTACAATAGCTACAGAAAAAAACAAAACAAAACCAAAAAAAACTTAGGAATATACCTAACCAAGGAAGTGAAAGACTTCTACAATGAAAACTACAAAACACTGCTGAAAGAAATCATAGATGATACAAACAAATGGAAACACACTCCATGCTCATGAATGGGTAGAATCAATACGATAAAAATGACCATACTGCCAAAGTAATCTACAAATTCAATGCAATTTCCATCAAAATACCATCATCATTCTTCACAGAACTGGAAAAAACATCCTAAAACTCATATGGAACCAAAAAAGAGCCTGCATAGCCAAAGCAAGAGTAAGCAAAAAGGACAAATCTGAAGGCATTACATTACCTGACTTCAAATTATACTACAAGGCTATAGTCACCAAAACAGCATGGGACTGGTGTAAAAATAGGCACATAGACCAATGGAACAGAATAGAGAACCCAGAAATAAAGCCAAATACTTAACAGCCAACTGATCTTTGACAAAGCAAACAAAAACATAAAGCGTGGCATAGGACACCCTTTTCAACAAATGGTGCTGAAATAATTGCCAAGCCACATATAGAAGAATGAAACTGGATTCTCATCTCTTATCTTATACAAAATTAAGTCAAGATGGATCAAAGACTTAAATCTAAGACCTGAAACCATAAACATTCTAGAAGATGACACTAGAACAACTCTTCTAGATGTTGACTTAGGCAAAGAATTCATGACCAAGAACCAAAGATAAATAGCAAATGCAACAGAAACAAAGATAAATAGATGGGACTTAATTATTAACTAAAAAGTTTCTGCACAGCAGAAGAAATAATCAGCAGAGTAAACAGACAACACAGAGAGAGGAAGAAAATTTTCACAAATTATGCAACTGACAGAGGACTAATATCCAGAATCTACAAGGAACTCAAACCAGCAAGAAAAAAAAAAAAGAACAATCCCATCAAAACGTGGGCTGAGGACATGAATAGAAAATTCTCAAAAGAAGATATACAAATGGCCAACAAACATATAAAAAAATGCTCAACATCACTAACTATCAGGGAAATGCAAATCAAAACCACAATGCAATACCACCTTACTTCTGCAAGAATGGCTATAATTTAAAAATCAAAAAATTATAGATGTTGGCATGGATGTAGTGAAAAGGGAACACGTTTACACTGCTAGTAGGAATGAAAAACAGTACAGAGATTCCTTAAAGAACTAAAAATACATCTACCATTTGATCTAGCAATCCCAATATTGAGTGTCTTCCCAGAGGAAGTCATTATATGAAAAAAGACACTTGCACACGAATGTTTATAGCAGCACAATTTGCAATTGAAAAAATATGGAACCAGCCCAAATGCCCATTAATCAACAAGTGGATTTTAAAATGTGAGATACACACAAACACACACACACACACACACACACACACACACACACACCATGGAATACTACTCAGCCATGAAAAATAAAATAATGGCATTTGCAGCAACCTGGATGGAGTTGGAGACCACTATTCTGAGTGAAGTAACTCAGAAATGGAAAAGCAAACATTGTATGTTCTCACTTATAAGTAGGAGCTAAACTGTGAAGATGCAAAGGCATAAGAATGATACAATGGACTTTGGGGACTCAGAGGGAAGAATGGGATAGTAGTGAGAGATAAAAGACTACACATTGGGTACAGTGTACACTGCTTGGGTGATGGGTGAACCAAATTCTCAAGAACTTATCAATGTAAACACCACCTGTTCCCCCAAAACTACTGAAATTATTTAAAAAGTATATTTCCATCATTGTGAAACATATTTTTGGAACTTTTTCCTCTTGCAGAACTGCAATTTTATGCCAGTTAAACAGCAAATTCCCCTTTCTCCTTTTAGCAACCTCTGTAAACCACCTTTCTATTTTCTATTTCTATGAATTTCACTACTTTACCTCTTGTAAGTGGGATCATAGTGTAATTGTCTTTTTGTGTCTGACTTATTTCACCTAGAATTATGCCGTCAAGATTCATCTATGTTTTAGCATGTGACAGGATTTCCTTCTTTTTAAGGCTGCATAGTATTCCACTCTACATATGTACCATATTTTGTTTATTCATTCATTTGTCCACGAACACTTGGCTTGCTTCTGCCTCTTCCTGGCTATTGTTAATAATGCTGCTATGAACATAGATGTGTGAACGTGTCTTTGTTGCTCTGCTTTCAATTATTTTGGTTACAGTTCACTCAGAAGTGGAATTGCTGGATCATACAGTAATTCTGTCTTTAATTTTTTGAGGCCCTGCCATACTATTTTCCATAGCAGTTGCACCATTTTACCTTTGCATCCACATTGCACAAAGGGTCAAACTTGATTCTTAAATACCACAAAGTTGGCAATATTATATATGCAGAAACCAAGACATATGCTGCAGCCTTACAGATAATACAGGGTGGAACTGAAACATGCCCCAGGCCTTAACACAATTTAGTGCCTTGAATTATTCTATTTACTGCAGCAAAATGTTCAGTGGTGTAAATGATACAAATGTTATTTTATGTCATGACTAAGTGTGATTATCTCTGTCAGAGTCTCTGTGAGAATTTCAGTGAATGGATTTGTCTACATTTTGAGAGTTTAAATCCTTCCCCTTCTTTCTCAATTCTGCTACTGTTCACTTCCAACACCACCAGCCTGTCTTACATTCCAAAAATGTAGAAGATAGGTACACCAGCTCATGGATTGTCATCCATGCCAAGTTATAGTCCCTCTCCACTATTCATAAATTAGCTGAAGTCTTGAACTTGGAAACAGAATGATGCCCCATTGGCCTAGTGCTGGAGAAGGAGTCCTGAGTGGCTAACACTGTAACCTGGGCTACATGTGTTTGCTAACCCTACAAGCTGTTATCTCTGGGCCAGGCACATGAAGCCAGAGGGAGAACTAACTCTTGGCTGTATTGCTGGATTTTTCCACCAAAGAATTATTGCAGGAAGACAGGTCACAAAGTCAAGGCATATATTACCAAGCAGGGAATACCATCTGAGGCAAAAAACAAATACCAGCAGGAAAAAAGGAAAGCCTGACCCACTCTCCCTCACACGTCTCACCTCAAAGATGTTAGTAGTTGGAAGCTGTTTCAATAATGATAGTCAAACTTGATAACAATGCTCTCGAAAACCGTCCGTGCAATCCTGTTATTTTACATTTCCTTGGTCAGGCAGTCGACGAAGTAAAGGAAGGTCAATGCCATGGGGAAGGATGTGACTGAATGTTGTCCTGCAGACCTAATACTTTCCTCATCTACACGTGGCTCAGATCAGCTTTCTAAGGTTTTTGTGCTCTAAATTGTCAAGGGGCTTGCTGTTAAATATAAAATAATGATCTCTGACACTGGTGTGCACATATCAACATTTAAACAAAGGATGCTTTTTAAACATGAATGAAATAGCTAATAATCTCTAAAAAGTACTGGAAACTGACATATCAAGATGAACTAGAATTACACTCGCCTACAGTAGAAGACATTGAGGAAATTTGCCTGTCTTGAATTTGGCATTGGATAAAACAGAGAAAACATCTCCCTGAAGAATTTATAATTGCATTCCGTCACGTATGTGGGTTTGGTACCTAATTTTGCACTTCCACTTCGGTACGAAGAAAACTGAATTCAATCCAAGGCCTTGGGAAATAAGTCTTGACCCCTCTAAGTCCTTCTTCTCTTCAATGATCAAAACCTAAATCTTATAATAAATTATCTAATTATTCATCTTAACATTGCACTTTCTTATAGATTGTAAATACCTCTGGAAATCAGTAATACATGAAGATATTATTAGGCTGGTGCCTACTGTGACTCCATCTATAACTATTAATATAGCTAAAGCAATGAATTCTTCTGAGTCTCAGAATTTATCAATCCCCAAATGTCAGTAATTGGAACTGACATTTTGAATCAAGTGTCTATTAAAATGATTTCTTATTTAATTTAATAAAATTCTTAATGTGCATGTTAGCATTATTATTACCATTGCCAACTGAAGCATAATAATGAAGTAAAAGTAACTCACTTAAAGTCAGAAAGTAAAGCCAAACTCCGTTTCTAGTACACTATATACATTACCTCACTAAGCTTATTTCTACACATTCAATTGTTATGGCAGAATTTAAAAATCAGAACTTGTTTGCTGCCCTATAGTTAATAATACATCCTCTATTATATATTATAATACATATTGTAGTAACTACATTTTACTGTATTTAACCTCCTCCCCAGTAAAAGGAAGTTTGATGTAATAATTTATCCTCATTTATAGATTAATGTCTCAACGTGACTAAAGCATCTGAAAGAGGCCAGGCGCAGTGGCGTATGCCTGTAATCCCAGTACTTTGGGAGATCAAGGCAGGCAGATCACCTGAGGTCAGGAGTTTGAGACCAGCCTGGCCAACATGGTGAAACCCCGTCTCTACTAAAACTACAGAAATTAGCTGTGTGTGGTGTGCCTGTAATCCCAGCTACTCAGGAGGCTGAGGCAGAAGAATCACTTGAACTCAGGAGACGGAGGTTGCAGTGAGCCAAGATTGAGCCATTGCACTCCAGCATGGGTGACAAAAGCCAAACTCTATCTGAAAAAAAAAAAAAAAAAAAAAAAAAAGCATCTGAGAGTAATTGTGGCTGGCTCTTGAAGGAAAAGAGAGCAATTGTTCATCATTCCTGTATACCTTAGAGGGTCTACTGGGTTCTGCGGCCTATGCATGTATCAGTGAGCAAGGCAGATGAGAAAACTGCCCTCAAGAAGCTTACATTTTAATGGGGAAAGACATAAACTAAACAAATAAAAAGATTAATAATAGTATTTAAGAAAATGGTAATGGCTACAAAAAAAAAATAGAATGTGAGTACTCAAAAGAATGATTCAACATCAAAAACATACCATTACATGAGACACTGAAACAAATCAATGCTGAGGAGATAGAGCCGAAATCTTTACACTAGAACATTTTTAAAGCTAAAATGTAAATAGCAACCAAGTTAGGAAGTTAAAAAAGAACAGCAAAGAAAAAAGGAGAAGAATGAAATGATAAAGCTGAATTTGAAATTACTAAAATAGAAGGCAAACATGAATTAGAGAAATTATCAGAACCATTATTATTTGGTATAAATGCTAATAAAATTGACAGCATCATGGCAGAACTGATCAAGACCAAAAGACACATTTTTTAAAAAAAACTATGTTATCAAAATTGACTCCAGAAAACTTTTAATAGAAAACTAGCCTTTTATGACAGTAAATCATTAATTTAAAATTATAAAAAAAAGAAAAAACACTAGGCACATCAGTGTAGCTAATGTAAATCAGTCTAATTTACAAGGAAGAGGATTTGGTGTAGGGGATTCATCTTTATAAAATCTCTGCTAGGATTGAAGAGCAGACTCAAGGCTAAGAGTTGGCAAACATTTTCTTTTTTTTTTTTTTTCTTTTTTTTTTTCGAGACGGAGTCTTGCTCTGCTGCCCAGGCTGGAGTGCAGTGGCCGGATCTCAGCTCACTGCAAGCTCCGCCTCCTGGGTTCACGCCATTCTCCTGTCTCAGCCTCCCGAGTAGCTGGGACTACAGGCGCCCGCCTCGTCGCCCGGCTAGTTTTTTGTATTTTTTAGTAGAGACGGGGTTTCACCGTATTAGCCAGGATGGTCTCGATCTCCTGACCTCATGATCCGCCCGTCTCGGCCTCCCAAAGTGCTGGGATTACAGGCTTGAGCCACCGCGCCCGGCCGGCAAACATTTTCTATAAAGGAAAAAGTCGTAAATGTTTCAGGCTTTATGGGTCCTATAAAATCTCTGTCACATATTCTTCTTCTTTTTTTGTTTTATTTTGTTTTGATTTTAACAACCCCTTAAAATATAAAACCATTTTAACTCAAGGGTTATATAAAAACATGCCATGAATCAGTGCTGCAAGCTACAGTTTGCCAAGTCCTGCTCTAGGCTGAACATTCTGGAAGGATTCCCAGAAATTAATTAAAGGAGTTTTCAAAGGAGTAAGTACACCAGGAAATATCATCTGCCATTCCTGATAATGGATTCCTGCCATTCCTGATAACCAGGAAATAGGAAGATGTGGGATCCAGGTAACAAGCAATGTAACACATGAGAGAAATGAAAGAAATTCCCTAATGGAAAAGAAGAAATGCTTGCTCCAAGAGGATATCATGTAGCAGGCCTGAAGGGCAATCAACTCATGTGAGAGCAGGAGCGAAAGGTTCTGGAATAATTGACTTCAGGAAAGAGATGAAACTGATAGGTTTAACTGACATATTTAACTACATGAAAGGGAGTTTTACTGATTATTGGTGAGTTTGAGGATGAATTTGTGTTACCTGCATAGAAAACCAAGCGAACTCAAAAGCAGAGCAATAATTGACTCCAGGAAAACTGATCAGCTACACAAAAAGGGAAACAAAATCATAGTATCCTTCATGATTCAATTATTAATAATTAGAGTGGGAATGAAGAAGCATGTAAGAATGTTAAACACTCATTTTCTGAGCAAAATGTCAATAAATAATTAACAACTTTAAAATCGAGAAATGCTGGGTGTGGAGGCTTCTGCCTGTAATTCCAGCACTTTGGGAGGCCAAGGTGGGAGAATCATTTAAGGCCAGGAGTTAGAGACTAGGCTGGGTAACATAGTGAGACCTATCTCTACAAAAAAATAAACAAAATTAGCCTAGGGTGGTGGCACATGCCTGTAATCCCAGCTACTCGAGTGGCTGAGGTGGGAGGGTCACTTGAGCCCAGGAGATCAAGGTTGCAGTGAGCTGAGATTATACCACTGCACTCCAGTCTGGGCAACGGAGGGAGATCCTTATAATAAAACAAAATATAAAAAATAAAGTAAAAATAAATTAAAAATAAATAAAATTCAAGAAATTGTCATATAAGCACATAATTATTTAAAACATGGTACTAAATGTCGGAAGATAGCCAATGTTCTGATTGAAAGTTCCTACCTTCAGGTCCCATATCATCTGCCTCTTAATAATGGCAAAAAGAATCTGGTTTTTCAAGGAGGCAATAATTAATTCTGGGACTCTCAAAGATCTATTATTAATTTTCTGCCCATGATGTATAAAACCAATTTACATTATTGGATACGTGCATTTTTAGCTTTATGTAAATGCTATTACTCTCTTAGTATTATGATATCTAGATGCTCCAAATGTCTCCCCATGAGCAGTACCACATTCCAGAGGATATGCTTAGTGCTAAACTATCATCTGCCATTCCTGATAATGGATTCCCTTTCAAAACTCAATAACCTGGCATATACATGAAACATAATAGCAATAATAGCAACCCACACATTTTTGTCTCCTGTTCGCTCAGGACCTAGCCCTGTCAGTATCTTCTGAAATGTCTTCCAATTTCAAAATAATAATAATTATTGAAATCTGAGAAGAATAGAAGAGAGTGGTTTTGTTATACACATTTACGCGGGTTATTGCTAACTCTTTGTTTTACTTCTTGTTCTTTAAAATTAGAACACTTTATTTTCTATGTTCAGGAAAAGCTAATTAGGGAAATAAAATGCCCTGAAAATTCTTATTGGCTTTCTGTGTTACTGTGTTCAACATGAACTGAAGCTAAACAATTAGTTCCTATTTTCCTATAGTTCTAATAATTTTTATATCCTTCTTTCCCCATAAATGTGTGTTTATTTTGTGTATTAATAAACACATTTACAATAGACTGTAAAAGCTATGTCCACACATCTATGTAGACATATATATTTCAACCACTATATATTATCATTATATATTTTTATCCAATTATAAAAATATAAAATATTATTGATTTATGTCACTCTATTTTCCCATAGCTGTCCATTTCATTTGAGCTTTCCATGACTGCTGTTTGCTGATAATTGCATGCGTTTACTGATTTGCTTATCACTTCCTTATTGTACTACCTACAGTGTCATTTGTAGTGTTAACTACAAATAAGTTTTGAAAAGAACGAGATACAAATAAATCTAATAAATAAAATATGAATCAAAAAACAGTGTAGAAAAGATATTTACGGCATATAGTTTGGAGGCTTTACTGTGTTCAAGAGATGATACAGACAACTGAAACCACAATTGATAATATTTTATTAAAATTAGATGCTTGGATTATGATCAGTGAACCATATGCTTACATACGTCAAATGGCTTTTAGTTTAATCACTTTTGTCTAGACCAATCATGTCTTAAATATGTGTTGATGCCATGGTAGTTCTAGGATATCTATAATTTCTAGCCCAGTGAGAAACAATGCCATTTTATATTTTGTACATTTTATAAATGTTAAAAATGTGGATAAAGAGCTATCAAAATGGAGTTGCTGGTCAAAGTCTATAGTCTTTCAATGCTCCGTAGCCCGACTCTTTAGTACACATTCTTACTGGCCCATTTCCAAAGGGTTGCAAGTTTGTGTTGAAAGCCTAGGGCACATCCCTGTGACTACAATGCTATGGCACAGTGGATAAAGTCCACAGAATTCTCCCTAAGGTAGAAAAGACATTAAATGGCTTTATTTCCTTGTGTTCTTAGCTGGAGACAGAACAAAGCAACCTGTTCATTGCTCTCTACAGAAATTTGAATCTAATCAAGGGCTAAAAATTAATCATGTTTTTACAGGAAGAACGACACCAGGAAGCTTTTCTAGCTGGGAGAAAAAATGAGGATGGAAGTAAAGCAATGCACTTCACAAATTTGAGAGTTCTGAAAATGACTCATCAAGCAATCATGTCAGGAATGCCTGGCTGTTAGCAGATGGCTGGTTGAGGTGTTAGACCAGCTTCTTGAGATCCAGGTTGAGGATTAGTGTCTCTCCTTCAGACCAGACCTTGGTGTAAGCTTGCTGAGATCCAATCCAATCTGGGGATGGAGACTGTGGTCTTCCAAGGGGAGTTGGAAGGTGCTGTGCTCTCAGCTGTTGGTTGAATTTGGAAGGAGCAGATTTGCCTCAACACTCTTGTCTGCAACCTGAAACAATAGAATCAGCCCTGCCTAGTGTCTTGGTGGGGCTCCAAGTTGATGCAGCACATTGTTGGAAGTGCATATTTTTGGAGTGTGGGCAGCAATTTAATTCATACACATATATGTACTTAGATGTGACAAGTACCACCTTGTCTATTCCCTTTTAATCTCAGTTAATCATGCGTCACGATTAATTATGATGATTCTTATTTACTTTATAATACAATGTAGCTTTTATATCATTTAATTTTTCATGCAATTCTCTTATCCACCTAAGCCAACTGTTAAGCTCATTAAGGGCAGGGATCATGCTTTTTACTCTTTTGTGAGCTCCCACAGCATCTTATTATCATCTTTTCAACCAAAACATTGTTATTAAGAGTCTCTAATGTCCGTGGACCATTTTTTCAGAACTGATGGTTGTTATAAAATAAAAAACAGACTGTCATAACATAACACCAAAACTGGGTGTCACTGTGGCTTGTGAATATGGTTTGTAGTATACTTATTTGGAAATAAGCCTTAAGATTGAGTTATGTAAGTGGGGTATCTACTAATTTAACTATTCACAAGACACAAGAATCATGACAGTAATAATCAGGGAGGCATTATTGAGTTTAACAATACCTTAGAGCAGTGTTTCCCAAACTGCCCTCTTTGGTGCGACAGTTACAGCGTAAATCAGTAAATCAGTAAATGTTCTATGCACACAATGTTTAAATGACTGAGTTTGGGAAATGGTGCCTATTATATCACTCATATGAAAAATTCTCAATGTGTGTAATTGTAGTAATGATTCTGTCAAGTCCTTCTGTTAAGAAATTTGCTTAACTTTGTTTAACTCTGTGTATTCTTGCAGACCACCCCCCTTTAATTTTTAATGACTTAGGAATTTTTCAAAGGGCACTCGTGTTCCAAGGAGCACAATCTGGAAAAGGTTCCCTAAGAGTTTATTATTTAAATCAGTTTGTTTTGATGACAACAAAGGGACTTGTTGAGGAAAACCACAGCTGCTCTCTGTAATGAGAGCTACATGCAGTTTACTCTGCCTGTGTCATTGGTACACTGTCTCTCCTTCCTAAGAAGCAGACAGCAACCTGTAACCAGCAGGGTAAGGGAGTAGTTTCTAGGCTGTCTAATTTTTATCTTCTCCCCGTCTCCCCCAGCTCACCAGTCTTGCTTGTCCTTTCTTGTAGTGAGTACTCATTTCCAGATTCTCATTCCATATTACTAAATGTCAAAAAATTATTAGTATGTCCTTTAACCACAGGAATGACTTGTTGCTTATTGCTGAATCTGTTAATCTTTTCAACTTGTCTGTGTTCTCTCTGCAAGATCAATATTGTGTGATATTTGAGAGAGAATGAAAGAGACATGATACCTGCTCTCTTGACAGATTTTTCCCTTTATCCCCTGGAATATTTTGTGATGATTAATAACTCATGTCTTCAATTTCTTCCCGCAACTACCTTCATTGCCTTACCCCATAAACATGTTCAAGTCTCCTTTGTGCTAAATCAAACTCTCTTGACTCTGCTTGGTTATAGTATTGTTCTTCTCATTCTATTTTTGGCCACATTTCTAGGCAAAGTTTATTTTTACTATTTCTACTTACACCTCCAATTCATGCTTCAGTCCCCTACAATCTAGTTTATACCACGTGCTTCTCTAACCCACTCTACCGGTATTGTTCTACGAACACCAAGAGCCATATCTCTGTCATCATCCTGCTTGATTTTCCTGCTGCTCTAGATCCATTAGCCAGAGTCTTCATGAATTCTATACTCTCATGGTTTTAGTTATACCACAGTTTCTTGGTTATTCTCATTCTCAGCCACTTCATGAGATTCTCTCTGTCCATCCAACCCTAACTTTGGTGTTTCCTGGTGTCTGTTCTTGTTCACACTCCTCACTCTACTTGTTCTTTCTGGAGTACTTATTCCATTCTCAAATATTTAGCCTTCTTTTGTTTCCTGATGACTGGCAATTGCCAGTCTTCAGCATGGACATCTCCCCTGTATCTCAGACTCATGGAATCAAATGTCTCCCCAGCACCTTTATCTGGATACATCACAGGAACTCACACTCAACATATTCAAAATAGAATTCTTTATTCCTTCCTCCTATCTCGCAAAGACTGACTCTTCCAAAGGGTAATCCTTCCCACGGTTGATGGCAACATCATAGTCTTTGTCATCCCCTACAGAAACCTATGTTCCACTTCCACTCTGTCAGCTTATTCTCTTTTCTTTTTGTCACCTTCAACATGAATGGATCACTTAACCCTTTCAGTTCTATCACCTCACCATACAGAATAGCCTCTGAACAGTGGTCTCACTCATTCTAATTCATTGACCTGTTAGAATAAACTACTGAAAATGTAAATCTTGCTAGAAACTGGTGTGAGATTCTGGTAGGCTACTGTCTACAGCAGCAGTACTCTTTCAGGTAGGCTACAAACTCTTCACTTTTTCAACTACTTATCTCTGTGAGACTGGATTTTTTCAGACATTTCAACAAAATCAACATAACACAGCAGATTGAATGCAGAAACAGATTTGAGAACCCAGCTGTCTTCTGTTAAGCCAGACATTAAAGAGACTTGCAAAAATATAAAGTGATGCCACCCTTCTCACTAAATTTGTTTCTTGTTTTGGAAAATATAGCTCTTTATAAAAATATGTTACTTAGGTTAACATATAATAGAATTGCTTATTGTTATTTTAAAATGAATGAGTAAATAAATATTTTTAAATGCCTCAGTTGTAATGTCTAACACAGTAAATAGAGATTGATGGAACTCTTGTATACCAAGTTAACTGGAATAGACAAGACCGAAATTTTGTTTTCAAAGCTGATGTGGTTATTCTCTTTATGGCAAAAAGCCTACCAGCCTATATAAGTCAACATCACTTTATTAATTATGAGTGAGCCCCTTTCCACATTTAGACTTGAAGCTAAAACTGAAATGCTTAGGTCATTAATCTTTTTACTGCAGTGTTCATGTAAGAACTCATGCCTGTGGAATTCTCTAACTGAATTAGCAATTTCAAGAATTTTGAAGAATATTCTACTAAATGTCCCACAGGCTTAATACCTTTCCAATCAGTACGTGCAACACATAAATAAAAAGAAATCAGCATGATTTGCTAACAAGGACTTAGCCCTGATCTGCTTTTACTACTAAATGGGAATGGAAGGCATGCGTGCTCAGAAAAACGTGTCTGGTTACACAGTTTATAGTTTACAGAGTTATTAGTTTCCAGTTATAATGCATGAGGATCTGAAAGTAATGATATATGTATAATTATCTGAAAGTAATGATATTCATCTATGTTGATAAGAAGAACAATATGATGATTCTGGTTAATATGCATATATGTACAGAGCTATGCATGTGTACAGGTATGGGGATGTATATTTGTATGTGTGTATGTATGAGTGTATATGTGTGTACATCTATGGCTTATGGCATCTGTTGTATGTGTACATGGGGTGGGTATCTGTTTGTGTATATGTATGGTATGGACATGCATGTATGTATGTGTATGGCTTGTGTGCATGGGTTTATTGGCCATGTTTACGGCTATAGGTCTGTGTATGTGCATGGTTACAGGTATATGTATATGTCTGGGTATGGGTGTGTGCGTATCTGTGTGTATGTGTATAGCTATAGTTATGTGTATATGTACAGGTATGGCTATGCATCTGTGTATGTGTATAGCTACAGGTATGCAGTAATACTTGGGTAAACAAATCTTAGGAGGCTGGCATGGAAATAGGTTTCATTACTGACAACAAAATATTCTGTTATTCCTTAATCTCCTTCTGCTTATTACCGTATGTTCCTCCTTTCTCTTTTCCCTCCCTCCTTCCTTTCTATCTTATTCTTCCTCCATGCCCAGCAGCTCCCAGTCTTAGCTTTCAGAGGCTGTCTGCCCCAGGGCATGTGTGGCTTCTGGGGAAAGGAGCCTACTGACACTCCTCAAAGTCAGCAGGCCTGCATTCCAGGCACCGCTGCTCAGAATGACGCAGGACCCTCGCATCGAAGGATGGCCTGCGGCTCTCAGGGATACGCTAGAATACTCAGATGCAATCTGACAGGCAGCTTCAGTGATTTGAAGGAATTCAAAGAACATTTTGCCCCTCCTAGGTGAGTTGAGTTCTCTGAAACTGTCATTCTCCTTTCCCTTCACTCCTTGCCCAAGGGCAGGTTGCAGACCCTAACCCACAATCTTTAGACAAAAATAGGGCTGTTTATTTGCCTGAGACACAAGGGCTTGAAGTGTCTTAAAATTGTCCCTCATCATATGCCATTCAGTTAACCTTCTCCCAAGTCTCACACCCCATCCCCAGAAAAAGGAAAGAGGAGGAGAAAGAGGAACAGGAGAAGAAGCAGGTAGCACTGTAATCTCCTTAAGGTAACAAAATATTATCTATTTCATAGTGAAAAGAGGCACTGAATGACATCGACTGTTGAGGCTTCTTGCATAATCGGGGCTGATTTTTATTGCTTCTGTGAAAGAAATTGATTAGAGAAAAAATGAAATCCTACTTCTCTCTATTTCAGCGTAAAATGTGCCCAGAATTTTAGGTTGATAAACAACTGAGATGTATTATTTTTTCAAGGCAAGCATCTCTTAGGCTTCCTCCTGCAGAACCCTTGTGAAGTGAATCATTCTCTGAGTTTACTTGCTTCCTATGAGTGATTTAATCCTAAGTTGAAGAAGAGTATGAAATTGACTTTTTGGAAGTAAATTTTGTGTTTTATGTGTTTCGTGTTAAGGACTGGCTGCTAAAAAAAAAAATCCTTGATATTTGACTCATTAAAATTTCCAAAATGTGCATGTGCAAGATTTTGAAGGTATAGGTCAGGTCATTCAAGTGTAAGTTAAGCCATATAACACAAACTTCTAAGAGTTCCATTGAACAAAGATGACAACATTATTACAAATAAATAAATGAAGTTGAGAAAATTTACAGTAATTAACTATACTTTGGATCTTGAGCCCCATACTTTGTCCTTAGGGCAATTCTCTCTCTCTCTCTCACTCTCTCTCTCTCTCTCCTTTTTCTCTCTCTCTAACAAAGAGCCAGAAAATCATTTGTCAGCTTGAGAAAACCCACCCAGAAATATTCACCAACTTGCATTTCTCAACAATAGGAGAATTGGCATTGTTAAAGAATGTCAAGACCCCTCCTATTTTTAGGTGCATGTCTAGGCATTTTGAGGTTTGCTCATCCCCTGGGCAACCCAGAGCATAATATTGTGTTGTGTTAGGTCCTTTAATGGCTTTGGGTTTGCACTACACCAGCATAGCGCACCCTAGCACTGCTGATTTTCAATGACTCAACAGGTTCAGACTCATAGACAAGAATTTCAGAGCCATCGCCCAGGCCTGAATCAGCCAGGACTAAATCCAGTTCATCACTTTGCAATGAGATTTGTTTATTCTTGTTCCAAATGTGATTCAAAGAAAAACAAAACCCAGGGAATCTGGGTACAATTTGTCAGCTTGCAAATAGCAATGATTTCAATGACACTATATAGAATAGACTTGGTTGGTCACCCTGCCATTACTAGAATTCTTTTGACTGCTTTTACTTGAAATGACCACAAGAGTCAGAGACAAGTCATCAATATTATTTATTGTTCTTAAAGAAAAAAATGGAAAACATACAAAGCCTTTCAGAAGAAAAAGATGGTACATCGGAATATTCATAATCCTTCCACTGTCCCCAGTTTTAGTTATTTAATTCCTATTCTGTTTATGGGTGCTTTTTGGAGCCCCATTTGTGTTTATTGGCAGGAATTATCTCAGGGAATATATGTTTCATATAAATTTCCATGGAAATTTTTGGACCTTGGTTGAAATGGCACTAATCATATTATTGATAAATTACCACATATCATATCATTCACCTGCAACCCTATTCTGGGAGCAGTAAATCCTGAAACTCTGAAAGTGGTCCCATTGACAGATTGGGTTTTGGGGTCCCACCAGTAACTCTTTTCAATTTTTTTTTTTCTTTTTGAGACAGGGTCTTGCTGTGTCACCCAGGCTGGAGTGCAGTTGTGCAATCACTGCTCACTGCAGTCTCAACCTCTCAGGCTTAAGCGATCTTCCCACCTCAGCCTCCTGAGTAGCTGGGATCACAGGCACCACCATGCTCAGCTAACTTTTTAAATTTTTTTGTTAATGTGGGGGTCCCTTTATGTTGCCCACGCTAGTCTAAACTCCTGGCCTCAAGCGATCCACTCACCTCGACCTCCCAAAGTGCTTGGATTATAGGCATGAGCCACAGGGCCTGGCCACTCTTTCCAAATTCTAACATCTCTAGTGAATGTCATTTTTCTCATTGACTTTGAAGATGATCCTTCCCACCACTGATGGAGTAAAATCCCTAAGAAGGGCAGATGGGTGTGGCGGATGGGGGATGGTGAGGAGATAGACTCTTCCCCAACCATAACCGAAACTCTTACTACCTCTGACTATTTCACAGTACAACAAGGACACCATAAACAACGTATAATTTTCAAAGAGTGCTCCACCTTTGCTTTAAAGACAAATTTGAAAAGAATCTTTCCAACCTCTTGGAAAGAATTAATGTTAGGCAGAAAAGTCTGTTAGAAAGCACCACAGCTTGGAAATAGTGGAAAGTTTCTGTTTTTGTGTGATTTGAGCTGGTCAGCGTTGTGGAGTAACCTGATAATTCTTCTTCCCAGCCTGTATTAGGAGAAATATCCCTTAGCTTCTTTCAAGAGGGCAAGGCCTGCCTCTGAGCTTAAATCAACTACCTCAGGACACTGGATGATGCTCTCACTGTTTATAGAGACAGTTAGAAACAAGTCTCGCAAGTTTTGGATAGAACTGACTGTTGTGGGTCAAGACCACAGCTATATAAATTGTTATTTAAAAACTATGACATCAATGTATTTCTGAGTGTTAGAGTGAGATATATTTTACTATGACCTTTTGTGGGACAATGTATTTGCTAGCCATGAAAACTCTCACATAGCTTGTCCAAACACACGTTGCCTGTGACATGCAATCCATCTTCCTTCAACTGAGATAAATCATTTCTCAGAAGTCTGTAAGAAGCTCCAAATGAGGCCAGGCACAGTGGCTCACACCTGCAATGCCAGCACTTGGGGGGGCCGAGGTGGGTGGATCAATTGAGGTCAGGAGTTGGAGACCTGCCTGGCCAACACGGTGAAACCTCTGTCTCTACTAAAAGTACAAAAATGAGCTGGGCATGCTGGTGCATGCCTGTAATCCCAGCTACTCGGGAGGCTGAGGCAGGAGAATCGCCTGAACCAGGAAGGTGGAGGTTGCAGTGAGCAGAGATTGTGCCACTGCACTTCAGCTTGAGCGACAGAGCAAGACTCTGTCTCAAAAAAAAAAGAAAAAAGCTCCAAATGCCAATCATGAATAAAGAGTTAAGCTATACCAAACTGAAGTTTGGTTGTTTCCATGAACAGGTAGGTTACTAAAGTGAGCATCTTGGAGATCCCATACAACACATGGATCAACAGAGCCGCTGATGAACACTCTGGTACCTGAGAATACAATATTTTGTTCTGCTTGTGATGGCATGAGTTAACATTCGAGTCTACTGAAATTCAAATAGGGTTTCCCTTAGCAATTTATCCATGTCTGCCTTTGGGGATTTATCTATCTCAGTTTATGTCCCAGTCATATTTGGGTCCCTGCTCTAACTCTAACCAGACAATCTCTAACATGGATATGACTGGTTAGACGTTAATACCCATGTTGGTAGGATACAGGTCTGAATTCGTTTTCCTTACTCAGTATTACTCTAGTAAGCAACAGTGCATACTCTTGGTAAATAAATTGTTAATGAGTATAAGTAGATACTGTCTGAAGAATATTTAGTCTCTTCTAAACAGAAAGGCACACATTTATACGGAGAGACATGTGTTGATGACTACATTCTTAGGACTGATAAACTTTTTGTTCCTGTTCCTGGGTAAATGATATTTAATTTATTTTGGAGAAAATTTCTATTATTGGTTTTCCAAACTTTCAAAACTCAGAACAGGCACAAAGAGTGAGACAGACTGGTTGATTTTTGGAAGTAGTTTGATGTTTCTCTAATATTGGCCTTAACTTCCAATTGATGTTTAAGCTAATTTTCTTTTAAAAGAGAAGTTAGTTACTGCCCCTCTTAAAAAAGAAAATAAAACTCCTAAGAAACCTATCAAAATATAAAAATACTTTATATAATTAATTACAAGTTAATAGTTAATTATAGTTAATAATTAAAATTGTAAATCTTAGATGTATTCAGTGATCCTCTGAGAAATGTAGGCTTGAATTTCACTTCTTTATTGGATTGCTCTCTATTCTACCAGGCTTAGTCTAATTATCAAAAGAAAAGTAATATAAACTATAATTGATTAAACATTATGGACAGAACGAAAACCCAAAATAATGTCTTTTTACCATGTAGCTCCTATGGAAAAATGCCTTCAAAATGCTGCAAGCACAATTTATTGAAATCATCGGACTTCCAGGTCTACTGCATCCAACAGATGGACAGGACTTTTTGCCCTGTCCAGACAGACACCAAGTTTAAAAACATTTTAAAAGCCCAAGCACCTTTTTGATCTAACTTTAAAAAGCATTGTCAATGTCAAGAACACGGTGACTGTGGGTTGTTTATTATGCTAGGAGGAGTCTTCTATGTTGAATTGTTTGTGTGGTATGAAGCGACATTGTATGCCTGCTGTCCCTCTGGGACCCTCATGAAAAGGAGGTATTTATGTCCTGCCTGTGCCCGTAAACGAATTGCCCCCTAAAGTAAATATAATATATAAAGCCAAGTCTGGCTCCAAAGTCATGCTATGTGCCTCCCTCTGGCTACAGAGGAAGTTACTCATGCTTATCAGAAGGCCAAATTTGGTGTGGCACTATTAGGTTGCAGGCAGTATGGTAATGGGAGCGAGAGAAGTGGTTTTAACCAACAGAGAATGTCTCTGAGCCAGCTGGCTGCCAGGGAAAGTGTATATTACCTTACCCTTGAGCTCAGATAACTTACATAAATGTAAAGAGAAGCCAGATCCTTCGAGAATTGGCATCATATCACTAGTTCGTGCAGGGGAAGTGGTTAAATACATCAATGTGAAAATACATTTTCACTTCTATGGCATGGAAGTTGAAAAAAATAGAATTTATTTTAGTTTATTTTATTGCTCTAAATCAATCAGGAATTACTAAACTCCCATGAGGAAACCAAATATGCAGGAATTCAGCCATGTGACATGATTGTGACCACATTACAAGCTAGACAATGAGATAGGGCAATAGAGAAGGAAAGTCAGGTTGAAATTATATGGCTTCGTGGCTGAACAATGCCATTTATTTCCTCTCCCTGATGTATAGCTTCTGCCCGTGAGCCATCAGTTCTATCCAATTCTTTTCTATTTCTTCAGGTTTTTCAGAATATTTGTGTCTGATGTCAGTTATTAGTTCAATTGCATTGTTAGAGTTAAATAACATTGCTTTGAAGCCATGATTGTCTGGATTAAAATGCAGACTCTGCTGCTTGCTGGCTGTGTGGCTTTATACAGCCTTTCTGAGCCCAGCTTTTTTAATGAAAACATCATACAATCTATATTAAAAAGTTCGATGGGCCAGGCACAGTGGCTCACGCCTATAATCCCAGCACTTTGGGAGGCCGAGGCCAGCAGATCATGAGGTCAAGAGATCGAGACCAGTCTGGCCAACATGGTGAAACCTCGTTTCTACTAAAAAGACAAAAATGAACAGCGCATGGTGGCAGGCACCTCTAGTCCCAGCTACTCGGGACACTGAGGCAGGAGAATCGCTTGAATGCGGGAGGCAGAGGTTGCAGTGAGCTGAGATTGCCCCACTGCACTCCAGCCTGGTGACAGAGCAAGACTCTGTCAAAAAAAAAAAAAAAAAAAGTTAGATGACACCTGAAACACAGAGTAGTTTCATGGAAAGTGAAGATTTGAAAGCAGATCATCATTCTAAGATATGTCATGAGAAAACAACTCATCAAAAACACTTTTGCTAATTATTTTAAGAGAAAGGATTAAACCGAGGTATATTTTGTTAATTACTATCCTAAAACTTTTAGTGTTTACCATGTGTTGGCATAATAGAAGACATAATTTTTCCCAAAGGCGTCAAACTTGTCCTTGATACTCAAGTGAGGATACTGGTCAGATGTTATTGATTTTGATTTTAAATTCAGAAATAGAAACATGCGAGGCACTGTGGCTAACGCCTATAATCTCAGCACTTTAGGAGTCAAGGCGGGAAGATCACTTGAGCCTGGAAGATTGAGGCTGAAGTGAGCCATGATTGCACCACTACACTCCAGCCCAAGCTAGAAAGAGACCCCATCTCTAAAAAGAGAGAGAGAGAGAGAAGAAATAATTTAAAGTTTCAGAAAGACTTCTGAATCTTAAAAAATTAAACATAAGTCTCTATGAAAACATAAGCAATAGTGTCATACTATTGTATGAGTAGTCTCTTCTTTTCTTTCTCTCCCAAGGATATCCTTCTCAGCCTAAAACACTTTTGTCGACAGTTAGCCCAATATCCACCACATTTTACATCTGCTAAGAATACTAACTTACATTTTCAGTTCAAACAACATTTCAATAATATACAAGGCGGAAGAATCAGGATTGATTCAGCCAATTGAAACTTTGTATACTGAGGCATTTGCAGTAAATCTAGTAAAAATCTTTGGATTTTCCAGAAACTTAAAGCAGTCTATTTGTGTGTGTCTCCCTGTTTTGCTTGTTTGTTTTGTTGTTGGTTTTTAGGTGGGGTCTCGCTCTGTTGCCCAGGCTGGAGTGCAGTGGCACAATCAGAGCTCACAGCAGCCTCTGCCTCCCAGGCTCAGGTGATCCTCTCACCTCAGCCTCCTGAGTAGCTGGGACTACATGTTTCATTCACTGTATCATCTCAAAGCTTAAATAAGAGCCTGTGGAGCCCCAGACGAAGTTGGAGTAGGAAGAGTGGTGTCAAACTTTTGAAGAGTAAGTTTTAAACTGAGCATTCCAAGAAGTAACTGGTGTTTCCTCTTCCTCTTGCCGACTGGAGAAACTGAAGGACAGAGCACTTAAAATTTCCCAACCCCATTCAGTGGAAAAGGAAACATACTGTGGAAAGAATTGCTAGCAATTGTAGTCAGTGTCCATCTCTATGGATTTGGTGTGGAAATTTACATTACAACAAGTGAAAAACAATACAATGGGCATGAATTCTGCTTCCTTTGGTGATTTAAAAACAAATCTGGATCTGGATCTGGATATATGTGCTTTAGAAACTGCCATTTGTCAACTTGGTTGTTGCTATATGGCGTTTGTAGAGCTTGACTTGGGCTTGTCTTAAAAAAAAAAGCTTCTTAAAACTGTATGCCTTTATCAGAAGTCGCCCCTCGGCTATTTACAAGTGCCATGGTTACAGACCTGCTAGACTGATGATATTCACATGCAGGAAACAATGCAAGGAAAACAGGATTTGCACGGCTCCGACTGCACTGGCCCAAGAATTCCAGGAAGTGATTGTACTTTATGAAACCGTCTGTGCTCCGCTAGATTGTCTATAGCTTTTAAGGTCAAGTCCTATCACAGCGAGTTTGCAATGCCCTTTGTAACAAGGCAGAGTGTTTATGAAGCTGAGTACATGCTGTATTGTTTATCAGCCCAGGCAGTTGAAAGGTGCGATATTCCAATCTCGTGGTTCAGGATGGCACTGGGAATCGATCACAGGCTTTTCTGACATAGGCTTGGGATTAGTTCAAGGAGTCCCTGGCAACAGTGACCACGCAACAGTCCAGCACATGGAGAAAGTCACGAAGCCCACAGTCCCTGACAAGAGAGATGCGTTCATGTGGGAGATCAATGTGGGGAGCACTGTGAATTTATGTTTTGAGATCCCTGTGCTTCCTGCTGTGGCTGAGAGTCTCCTTGGAGAGGGAAAGGTGCTGCAGTACAGTAACTGCTGATTCTGAGAGTACGGAAAGGAGAGTGAGACAACAATGGAATTTATTTCTTCGTAAGAGAGTTGGGAGGCAGCCAGGCATTCCAGGGCCTTGCTCTCGAATTCTTTGATTTCTCTACAGTGCATAATGTCTAGAGACTCCTGTTGCCTCTGGACTCAGGGATACTGGAGCCGGACAGTGGACGCCCAAACTGCTCACGTTACTCCACGGCCTTGCCTAATCTCTTTGTAGGCGCCAGACTGGACGTGACTGACCAGACCCCTGCTTGCTCCCTCTCCATGAATGATGTTGGTCCCTGAAGCTAGGTTAAACAAGCAATAGTCCATAGCTATTGTTAAGGACGCTGTCGTGATGGAATCAGCTGGGTACTGGGCATCCTTTCCACTAGGAGTGATGGCTGCTAGCCAGGCATCTGTGAACTTTCTGGAGACAGTTAGGTGTTGTGTACCAAAGTCATGGCACCTTAGGGGCAAGCATGATATCCCGTGTTTTCAGATGGATGGACTGAATGAACCTCAGTGAGTGACTGCTGAAGTCCAATCAATCAATATCGATTTAATGAACAGGTTGCAGTAAAAAAGCCTGCCAAAACCCACACAATCAAGACAAGAGTGACTTCTGGTTGTCCTCACTGCTACGCTCCCACCAGCACCATGATAGTTTGCAAATGCCATGGCATGTTACTTTATAAGTCAAGTGACTTGCCATTAGAGACTTTCTTCAAGGGAGACAAAATAAATGACAACAATGAAATACTTTTTATCCAGTTGCCACATTCTGTGTCGCATACTGGCTTTTGAAGGTCTGGTTTTGCAACGTAGGGTTGTATTTTACTGCCTGAATTTTATTTTATTTCTAAATTCTTAGGCATCTTGAGGTTCATCACTTGATAGGTACTCTGTGGAGTAACATCACATAGCTATTATCAAGCCTTTTAATAAAACTGTTATTTTTTTCTAGTAGACTCATAGAGGACCATTGTTGGATGTCTTATGGGCATAACTACCTCAAAAAGGGTTGCTAATCACTGGCCAAAACACTTAAGTAAATAAAAATTAAAAGTGCCACTCATCAGGTAAGAAGAATCCTGAAACCTCTGTTTTGGTCTTGACTCTACCATTAACTCCTAGGAAATTTTACCACCCCCAATTACAGACATTGGGATAATCATTCCCTGCACCTTTGTTTTTCCTCGGCGAAAAGAGGTGCTTTAAATGTATAATTGATCTATAGGGGATTTCCCATCTATGAGGATTGAATCTCTGACACTTGGCTTCTAAATCAGAAGACTCAGGGGTGTTTGGACCAGAGCAACTCCATCTTGAATATGAGCTAGGTAAAATATGGCTGAGACTTGCTGGGCTGCATTCTCAGTGAGTTAGGCATTCTAAGTCATAGGATGAGATAGGAGCTTGCACAAAATACAGGTCATAAAGACACTGCTGATGAAACAGGTTGCAGTAAAAAAGCCTGCCAAAACCCACACAATCAAGACAAGAGTGACTTCTGGTTGTCCTCACTGCTACGCTCCCACCAGCACCATGATAGTTTGCAAATGCCATGGCATGTCAGGAAGTTACCCTATATGGTCTAAAAAGAGAAGGCATGATTAATCCACCCCTTGCTTAGCATATCATCAAGATATAACCATAAAAATGGACAACCAGTAGCTCTCAGAGCTGCTCTGCTTATGTACGCCATTCTTTTATTCCTTTACTTTTTTAATAAACTTGCTTTCACTTTGCTCTATGGACTCACCTCAAATTCTTTCTTGTGCAAGATCCAAGAACATTCTCTTGTGGTCTGGATCAGGATGGCTTTCCAGTATCATTTAGAGAGGGAAAGTGAAAGCTTCCTAGGGGAAGTAGGAAAGTAGAAAAACAAATGAGAAAAAAAAAAAAGGTATGAAAATTTGAGGAGAAATACCACCATGGGGAGAATAATAATTAATAATTATTTACTTTGTAAATATGAAGTATTATTTTTAATAATTTTTTCACATTTATTAAATCCTTAGAAAATTCTAGGAATTTGATATTATGATTTTAATGAACAAAATAAGGAAACTGAAGTTTGTAAAGTCCTTAAATGACTTGCAAAAGATACATTTGATTAAGAGGTTGAGTCTACAACAAACCAAGCTCTTGGGCTCCAAAACTAGGGCCCCTAAAAGGATCCACCTGCGGGGGAGGAAGTGTCTAATTGGAAAGAGGATGAACTAAAAGCACATTCAGTCTTGGTTTTTCTAGCTATACATATAACGTTTAGTCTTCTCTATGTTTTAGGTAGCATAAATACAAAAGGTCATGGGCCCTGCGTAAGAATGTTTTCTGATTTTAAACATGCTAATTTTATTTTTTTACCCTGTTAAGGCATGTATACTTGAGAGGGAAAGGAAATTATGGAGTTATTTATTTGAGGTATATCTAAGTTTTTTTTTAAGTACATTAGAAATTATAAAAACTGTATTCTATGCCCTAATGCTCTCAACACAGTATCAGATTATGTAAATAAATACCTGGGCAAACTGCTTTATTTATTCAATGTTTATGCAGTTAGAGTTAAGAAAAATGCTGTATTTAGGCTTGGCATGGTGGTGCATGTCTGTAGTCCTAGCTACTCAGGTGGCTGTGACAGGAGGATCGCTTGAGCCCAGAGGTTCATGTTCAGCTTGAGCAACACAGCAAGACCCCATCTTTCTCACTTAAAAACAAACAAAGAAACAAACAAACAAATAAAAAGCTGTATTTAAAAATTATAGGAAGCAACAAAGACAGTTTTCAGAGAAAAAATATTGTTTATAATTCTTACATTAGAAAAGAGGAAAGTCTTAAAATTGAGTGAACTAAATACCCAACCTAAAAAAATTTGACAAAGAAGAGCACAATAAACCCAAAGAAAGGAACAGAAAAAGATAATAGAAATAAGTACAAAACAAATGAAACAGAAAGTAAAATTTCAAAAGTTAAAATTGTTCCTTAAAAGATAAATGTTTGGTATATTTACCCCCCAAAAGGAAAGAATATGAAAAAAGTAGCATTAGGCATAAAAGAGAATATTCTTATTCTTTCCATATACATTAAAAAGGAAACAAAAAGAATATTGTGAACAACCTCAGGCCAACAAGTTGTGAACAGACGAAATATATGTATTTGTAGAAAATATTACATAAAAATAACTTAAGAGGAACTAGAAATCCCTTGTATAGTAAAATCTAATTCAATCTGTAGTTTAAAATCTTGTCACACAGGAATACCATGCCAGAAGAGTTTACTCATGTTCCCAAACATTTCTTACATAAATTCTAGAACAGAAAAAAAGGAACACTTCCCAGCATATTTTATGAGAGTTGCATAACCTTGATATAAATGCTAGCCAAGGACAGAACAAAATAGGAAAACTACAGATCAGGATTAGTGTAATTCACTACTTTAACAAGTTAAAAGAGATTAAACCATATAATTACATCCATAGTTGCAAAAAAGATGTTCAGTAAAATCAATAAACATTCATGATAGTACTTTCATAAAAGTAGAAAGAGAATGAGTAAAAAGATTTAGGAAGGAAATGTCTTTAACTTCATAAAGAAGACCTACAAAACTCTAGGGCAAATATGATATATAATAGTAAAAGTTTCAAGTATTCTTTTTAAATCATGAACAGGACAAGGATGACCAGTCTTACAACTTCTTTTTCACACTACAGTTGAAGTCTCAACTATCAAGACAAAACAAGAAAAAGAGAAGTTCTAAGAATTACAAGGAAAGAAATCAACTTCTTCTTCTTCTTCTTCTTCTTCTTCTTCTTCTTATTATTATTATTATTATTATTATTATTATTACTTGAGACAAGATCTCACTCTGTGGCCCAGGCTGGAGTGGAGTGGTAAGCCACAATAGCTTACTGCAGCCTTGCTCCTGAGTTCAAGTGATTCTCCCACCTCAGCCTCCCAAGTAGCTGGGACCACAGGCATATGCCACCACGCCTGGCTACTGTTTCTTTATTTTTGTAAGGACAGGGATCTCCATATATTACCCAGGATGGTCTCGAACTCCTGGACTCAAGCAATCCTTCCATCTCAGCCTCCCAGAGTGCTGGGATTACAAGCATGAGCCATCACACCCAGCTCAACCTCTCATTATTAACAGGTGACATTGTTTAAATAGATAAATATCAGCAAATAAATTATTTAAATTAAGAAAATTGACAAATTAATGAATAAACAAAAGCAATTTTATATATTTGAAAAAATCAGATAGAAAATGTAATTTAAAATATCTTTTACAAAAGTAATAAATTATATAAAATACATAAACACATAGGAATAAATCTAAGAAAAGGCATGTAAGACACCTATAGAGAAGGAGAGAGCTTTTTGAAGTTCAGTAAATTACTCAGTTATGGAAAAATATACCATGTTCTTGGATAAAACGATTCATATCATAAAGTTATCCATTCTTTTCTAATGGACATAAATGCAAGTGTAATTATGATAACAACTCCAACAGGTTTTTTCATGGAACATGGCAAGTTGATTTTGAAATTTCTATAAAGGGTAAAGGGTAACGGATGGCGAAAATGCTCCTAAGGAAGAAAAACAAGGAATTTGTCCCATTACATATTGAAACATTGTAAAACTATAGTTATTAACTTATTAACAGTGTGATATTGCAGATTAATAAAGCAATAGGCCAAAGCAATAGAATGGGACATTTAGAGACAAATTCACAGATATATGAAAATTTGATTTATGGAGGGGGTAGTATTTGAGATCAATGAGAAAAAGATAAACTATTCAACAAATGCACAATACACAAACACCAAATTCAGAGAGGATTAAGGCATAAATGTAAAAGTCAAAACCATATAATCCCCAAAAAAGAATGTAGGGCATATCTATAAACAAAATTTAAAATGCACAACTCTGTAGAATAAAATTGAAGAATTCAATGACTTTAAAACTAAAAAGTCTTCTTTGTCAAAAGGGTGAAATGATTAACTATGGAGCAGCAAACAAATCACATATATAAAAGTAAATAAAATTTAGTTAATATTTTTATCTATCACTATTCCTAATTTGTTTATTTAAAGAGCTCCAAGCAATTATTAAAAAAAAGAGAAACGACCCAATAGAAAAATGGACAAAAAACCCAAAAAAGGAATTCCAAAGAAAAGGAAACATATATGGCCCATAAACACATGGAAAGAAACTCAGCTTCATCATTAATCAGAGAAGCACAAATACAAATCACAGTGAAGTTTTATGATATTGCAATTCACACTCACTAGACTGGGAGTAAAACCAGACAGTAGCACAATGTTAAGAGGATGTCGAGCAATGAGATTTCTCATCTACATCTGGTGGGAGTTTAAATATTATGTACTACAACCGGCCGGGTGCAGTGGCTCATGCCTGTAATCCTAGCACTTTGGGAGGCCGAAGCCTGCAGCTCATTTGAGGCCAAGAGTTCCAGATCAGCCTGGTCAACAAGGCAAAAAACCCACATCTACAAAAAATACAAAAAGTAGCCAGGCGTGGTAACATGCACCTGTAATCCCAGCTACTGGGGAGGCTGAGGTGGGAGGATGGCTTGAGCCCAGGAAGTCAAGGCTGCAGTGAGCTGTGATAGCAGCACTGCAGCACTCCAGCCCAGTGACAAGTGAGACCCTGTCTCAGAGACAAAAAAGGAGAGTAAATACATTCATAGGAAGAATTATTGTGCAACAGTGAAAATTTAGTGAGCTACAGGCACAGGCATCAACAGGACGACTTCCCAAGACATAGTTTTGAGCAGGAGGAGCAAGTCCCAGGAAAATATAAATAAAAAATTTCAATTCATATATATTCCCACCAAAGAAAAACCTAAACTATATTTTGTTTCAGGTTATATACACGTGTTAAAACCATAAAGAAAAGCAGGGAATGATGAACGCAAAATTAGGGACAGTGGTTACCTCTGATGAGGGGCGGGAGAAGCAGCCTTTGAGGTTTAGCCAGGAAGATTTAAGGTGTGGCATATATTCCATTTCTAAAGCTCGGTGGTGGGTATGTGGGTGTTCATTCTGTCACTATTCTTTTTTTTTTTTTTTTTTTTTGACACGGAGTCTCACTCTATCGCCCAGGCGGGAGTGCAGTGGCGCGATCTCGGCTCACTGAAAGCTCCGCCTCCCGGGTTCACACCATTCTCCTGCCTCAGCCTCCCGAGTAGCTGGGACTACAGGCGCCCGCCGCCACCTCGCCCGGCTAATTTTTTATATTTTTAGTAGAGACGGGGTTTCACCGTGTTAGCCAGGATGGTCTCGATTTCCCGACCTCGTGATCCGCCCGCCTCGGCCTCCCAAAGTGCTGGGATTACAGGAGTGAGTCACTGTGCCCGGCCTATCACTATTCCTTAGAGTGCGGTTGTATTTTAGATTCTTCTGTGTATATGTGATATACTCCACAACAAAAATAAATCTATGCTTTTCATGGCCTTGTCATGTACAGAAACCCCTCAAAATACCCTCATCCTTTACCCCTGGACCATTTGGGTGGGAAATGTTTAAAAACCCCTATCTTCAGTGTAAACAATACATACAAAGGAGACTACAAAACTTTTATGTGACATTTAAGGAATAACACTTAAGAACTAGAATATTGCCAGCATTTCAGAGCCACCTTCCTCACCTGGTAAATCTCCATGATCATGTCCTCCTCCCTCCCTCCTTCCTTCATCAGTGTGAAGGATTAGTTTTAAGGTTTGAATGGACAAGATGATAGAACACCAGAGAACGTACTGACTGTCCAGGTGAGCACAGAGGCTCAGAGCATAGGAATTTAGTGAATGCCACTATCAACATACTTCACATAGTTGGCAGTTTTGCCTAACATGGCCTCTGCCTGCAGAATTGCCACAAGTTGGAAATCCCACATCAGTCACCACTTCCTTGGGGACATTAGTTGTTCATGTAAAATTCCGAACAATGGAAGTTGGCTTTTAATCCATACGGAAATGCAACACAAAGACAGAGCCCTAGAAGTGGAGTGTGAGTGCTGAGGATTTTCCCTAAAGCCTCTTCCCTTCCACATGTATTGATGTGTGATGTGTTGGTTAAGTATTTGGAAAGCACAGCAGGTTTTAGTAATTATTCTTTTCTCTAAAAAGAACAACTTGCTCTTAGAAGAATGACAGTTTTCTTCCCTTATGATGTGAAAGCACCCTCTGAACCCCTAAAAAGCAGAGATCTTTTGTAGGGATACACTCAAGTGTGAAAAACTGAAAAGCAGAGCCGGTAATGGTAATAATGGACAGAAAATTAAAGAAAGCTGTCACCTCTGGCAAGGGGAGGGAGGAGGACATGGAAATTTACCAGGTGGGGAAGGTGGTTCTGAAATACTGGCAATATTCTATTCTTAAGTGTTATTCTTTAAATGGCACATAAATGTTTCATAGTCTCCTTTGTACGTATTGTATATGTCACAATACATTTTTATTTATTTTACCTGAAGTTCTATCTAGCTGCCAAAAAAAAAAGCAGAAGTGAAAAAAGGGTTTCCAAAGAACCAGGATCAGAATGAAGTAGACCAGCAGGAGAGAGGTTTTCTTTTTTCTAATTTTTAAATTCTAATTTTTGTGGGTATATAGTAGCTGTATATATTTCTAGGTTCCAAGAGACGTTTTGATACAGGCATGCAATGTGACATAAGCACATCACAGAGAATGGGGTCTCATCAAGCATTTATCCAGAGAGAAATTTTTCGTGTACACCTGTACTCTTCAGGTTTCAGCCTTTTAAATACATAACTTTCACAAGAGATGTTTTGAATGTTTTCCCTTGATCTTGAGAAAGAAAAGCATTTGCTGAGATGTTGCCTATTGAGTGAAAGGGAGGGGAATCCTAGAGGAGAGGCCACTGAGTTTACTACCCAGTTGACGCACAAGAAGCAACTTGAGAAGTACTCCAAAAGCAGTAGGTCAAGGGGAAACCAGCATTGAATCAGGTACCTGGAAGTGAGGTAAATGTAAGTGCCAGTTTGCCTGCAATCCCCCCCGCCATGTATTCCTGTCCCAGAGTAATTATTAACAGCACTCTTGTTAGTGGCAGCAAATTCGTGCGGGTCTGCAGCAACCTCAGCTCTTGCCTCCTCAGAAGAAATCATTCGACTGAGGGGCCTATAGCAGAGTGAGAAACCGAGGCAAGTTTGAGAGCAGGAGTGAAGGTTTGTTAAACAGCTTCGGAACAGGAACAAAAGGAAACAAAGCACAACAAGAGGGACAAGTGGGCAAGGTAAGAGATCAAGTGCGCTGTTTGACTTTTTTCACTTGGGGTTTTATATGTTGGCACGTTTCTGAGGCGTTGTGCCTCTTCTTCCCTGATCCTTTACTTAAGGCAGGCTGTCTGCATGAGCAGGGACCTCTAGCTCTTGGGAGGAGCCACATGGGCAGTGTGTTTAGTGGAGCTGTGCGCATGCTCACTTGAAGCATTCTTCCCTTACCGGTCGAGTGTTCCCATAAGGTCATATCCAGTTAAACTCTGCCATTTTGCCACTTAGTTTGTAGGTGTGACCCTACTCGCCCAGTTCCTGAGATCTTACTGGGAAGCTGCTGATCACCGGTTTCAGGTGTTTCTATTGAGAGACTGCCTTTCCCTGCGTGGGTTGCAGCCAATTATTGTTTTCTAGAGACAATTAACGACTACCTGACTATCACCTGATGGTCGTCTTTCCCACACAGGGGAGTGGGGAAGCCTCTCTTACCCAGCTCATCTCTGCCTGACTACCTACTGTAACACTTCTTTCACTTTCAGAAGTGTCCAAATTTGACCATAAATAATGTGGTCAACCTGTACATACAGGAAGAAATACAATGTGCTGTGGGAGGAGAAGGGCTCATCCAGGAAGACGTCTTAAAAAGGGACTATCTAGGGCTTAGATGCTGTGGCTCTAATTGGCAAAGAAATGTGGTAAAACTCTAAAAAAAACTTAGAGGAAACGAAGAAGGAGAGAAGAAGGAGGAGGAAAATTATTTTGTGTTTATTTAGATCTATACAAAAAAAAAAAACACAATGGAAGTAGTTATTTTTTTGACCAACTTTTCTTCTGCTTTGAGCTTCTGAAGAGCATGCCTGGGCTTGCTTTCACCTCAATTTTGTTTTCATCTGAGATAAGTAAAAGATATATGGGAACTGGCATTATCTAAGTTGATTTAGAGATTAGGGTGAGTCCATTTCCAGCTCTTCATCTTGCCTTTGGAGGAAAGGCTGGAAGCTTCCTACTCCTTCACATCACAGAGCTTGTGACCTGTAATTTTTGCTGTTTCTCAATCTGCATTCTTGTGGCTTTGTTCATTAATGTCATGCTGTAATTCATGAGCTTTCCTCTTTTGACCCTTTAAGAGAACTTTATCAGCATTCTCTAATTTTATTAACAAAAGAAAAGAAACTATTTTTAGGAACGATGATTACATAAGGCTGAACCCAGACCATCCCAACCACATGTTGCGGTTCTGCAAAGTGGTCCCGTGAGGTAGTTGCTCCCACACGTGGTCTCAGCTCAGAAGTCATTGTTTTTGCAAACGTTGTCCTTTAAGGAGGAACAAGGTGCAGAACTTTTGTTTCTCTTTTCTTTCTTTTGAAATATCAATTTGCATATAACCATATGGTAAATAACAGCCTATGGGAAAAAGGGGAAGGGATGGAGAGTTAAATGGAGGAAGTAGTAAACAGAAAAAGTCACAGGTCACACAGAAACCAGGAAACTACAAATTATAATGATGGTGCTTCCGTTTTCTTCCTGCGTCTGTTCTTTCGAAACAGGGGCTAAATTGGGATGGGTAAGATCTAATTGGTATTTCCCCCAGATGCAACATCTTTGTGAATTTGCGGATGGGACCAGATAAGAAACTCGTGGAGGCAGGAGATTCAAATGAGCAGATTTCAGTATCCTTCAGGCAAACCCAGCCTTGAGTACTGCTCAGCCTTCAGAGATCCCAGGAAAATCATAAATGATGGAGTCACTAGGAGATAAACAATGTAATTTGACTCAAGAGAATAGATAGAAAATCAGACACACTAGGAAAAAAAAACAACCTGCTATTTGTAAATTTATTCACGGTGGTTAAGATAAATAACAGCAATCAAACGGTTTAGTTACACGGAGGAAAATTTTTACCGGTCCCAGGCATGCTAAGCTCTGAATACCAATTTCCTGGGTGCAAGAGGATCACCTAGAATTATTGTAAAAAGTTGCATCATATCCAGGAGATATTTGTCAGCAAAAAGACTCACACAACAGGTTTAAATTGATGAATGCCCACTCTGATGGCTCAGTAAATATTATTAGTGATGCCTTAATTTTTCTTGGTTTTAAGGATGTCTTTCTTCTATATAAGCACTTCGCTTCTCCCTTTTAGTTGCTTCCTCTAAGAGTAATCAATTCATATGTTAGACTTTCACTGGACATTTCATGGCAAAAGGAATATCGACCCAGTATTGACATTAATAATACATATAAAGGAGAATGGCAGGAAAACCTACAAAAATCTCTCCCTATCAACACAGACTCCAGCAAAGGTCATAGTAGAGTGGAACATTTACAGAGAGGTGAAAGGTATTGACAGAGATTAGCATGGAGCAGGGAAGAGAGACATACAATTTGTGTTTTAGAGTATGGCTGTCCCTCATATACATGCTTGCTCAATTTTTATTAAGGCAGTGTACCAAGTGTTTATTTTTTTCCCACTGCTCCAGATAATGAGCAAGGTCATCTCTTTCCCAGAGTGGAAAAGGTGGTGATGGTGGCTTCCTCCTTGAGAAACTAGCTGAGCCTATTAGCAGGGAAGCCACTCAGAAGGAAGGGTTCCATGTGTCAGGACGGATTCTTTCTTTTTAATATTTGAGCTCATTTGCTTCTCTAGACAAAGAGTAGTCTCTCTCCTTTTTAAAACAAATACATTGGGAGGAGTCCTATTTTAAGTGTTGTTGACTTTTGGATTAACTGTTAAGGTGGTGTTTGGGACAAATTAGAATACAGTCAGCTGAGGGCAGAAGGGGAAGGCTACTGATGGGTATGGGAAGTGGAGCTGAAGACAGATGACAGAGACATCAGGAGACAGAAAATGATGGAAGACAATAGAAGTGGGAAGAAGATGAAGATTAATTTCACTGATTTAAAAATTTTGTCTAAATTAATTCTGGCCACCCTTCTGGGAATTTGCTCATGCTCTTCCATGCAATGTGTGGTTCCGGGGCAGACATTTATTGATCACCTGCAATGTTCCAGGCACTTGATTCAAACCTAGTGATTCAAAAGTGAGTAAGTTATAGGGATGGCTTCTATCACAGATAACATGCTAAAGGAAATGGCATCTAACGTGAGCTTTGAAGAGTGAATAAGCATTCACAAAGGAGGCAGTAGCATGGAGCAGGATGGGGCCATTTGTGATTCCCAACTCAAATGAACACTCAAACATAGCTTGTAGTTTTTCAACTCTTCCTCAGAGTCACTAACTCTATACTTTGTATTGTTGAGCCTTCAACACTGCCCTATATGTATTTACTGTCAGGATATAAACTAATTTTCTGTTTCTCAAAAAAAGAGGGACCACCGTTCATGAAAATCTTCCATTTCTTTTTGCCATCACCTATCCATCCATATCTCCCTCCACCCCATCACCTAGTCTCATAGGAAAATGTATTCCCTCTTCCTCCTTGAAAAAATCCAAGCCTTTCTTCAAGTCACTGAGACCCAGACCTTTCATATCTCACCTGAAAGCTATGAAACCATTGTCTCCATTATCTTTGCATCTTTGTCCTCTTCCTTAGGTTCAGCATGAACAAAAGCTCAGATCTTCTCCATTTCAAAAAGCAAACATGCATGTGCACACATGCACACACACACAGAGAAACTCTTCTTAAAATAATCCCAAACTGTTTTTCCCCTACCAGTACTTACATTGTTTTATTAATCTCCTCATTGAAAAATCAACGAACTCCATCTTAATTCTCATTCTAACTGACCTTTCTGCACCACTGGATATTGCTGATCTTTTCTTCCTTCTTAGAATGCTCTCCTTTCTTTCTTTTTTTATTTGAGACGGAGTCTTGCTCTGTCACCCAGGCCGGAGTGCACTGGTGCGATCTCGGCTCTCTGCAAGCTCTGCCTCTCAGGTTCACGCCATTCTCCTGCCTCAGCCTCCCGAGTAGCTGGGACTACAGGCACCTGCCACCACACCTGACTAATTTTGTTTTTTTTTTTGTATTTTTAATAGAGACAGGGTTTCACCGTATTAATCAGGATGGTCTTGATCTCCTGACCTCGTGATCTGCCCGCCTCGGCCTCCCAAAGTGCTGGGATTACAGGCATGAGCCACTGCACCCAGCCAGAATGCTCTCCTTTCTAAGTAAGACACTCATGGAATACTCTCCTTTCTGAAATATTGACTCCTTACCAGTTCCCTTCCTTTCAGCTATCTTCTCCTAACTTATTGTTCCTTATCCCTTAAATGTTCATAGTCTCCAGGGTTCAGACCTTGACCCAATTCTCACTCCATTACCTTTCCCAAGCAATTTTATTCACTTGTAGGGCTTACTCTCTCTGACTTCTCACACTGAACCAATAGCAATTTATGTTAGATCTTCCTTCCTAACATCCGTCAATTATAACCCCCTTTCTATATCCCATCTACTGTCATTACTCAGCTTTGGCCATCCTCATCTCCCACCTGGTTTAGAATAAAAGCCTCCTAATGCATCTCTCTGCCTCTTCTGGCTACGCTCCAATTCTTTAAAGCTGTGCAAGAGTGATGTTTCTAAGTGATAAATCTTATCTCTCTGCTATCCTTCTTAAAATACTTGAGCAGTTCCTCATTGCTTTCAGAAGAAAGTCCATATCCTTATCAAAATTCTCACTGTGATGCAGCAAAGTATTTAAGACTTGACAATATACTTTTCTGATGTCGCCTCCCCTTCCTTACCCACCAAGCATATACTTGGGAAGATTTTCATCATGATTTTCAATCATGCCATGATTTTCAAACCTCATGTTTTGCTTCTGCTTAAAGTTGAGCCTGTAATACCTTAAATTTACTTACTTGAAAAAAACTGCATTTATTCTTCAAAATACAAATAAAATACTTTCTCTCTGAACCATTTCTTGATATTCCTCCTTACTCGTTCCACTGTGCAAATACAGATATCCCAACCAAAGTTAGTTATTATTTCCTCTATACCCCTATCATATTTATTTCCTTCCACTACTTATCACTCATGCCAGATTGTTTTATGGCTCTATGATCGCTGTGTTCCTCCTGGGAAATTAAAGACTTAATGCGGCATGACATGGACAGTTAATGTCACAACCAGAACAACAATGATCTAGAGTGCATAAGCCAGTTCACCGTCTCTTAGGCCATGCTGTGTGGTTGATATCATCCTGCCGGAAGGGAGAGACACAGATCTGATAACCTCTGTAAGTCTCCGTCTGCTACCGCCATGATTCTATGAATAACCTCTTTAAACGTTGCTTCACCACAGAATCTACATAGCTGATGCCTTTGTTTTCTAAAGGCTACCCTGGGAACAGCAGCAGGAAAAACAGCATCTCTCTCGCCACATCATAGGCATCATTAATGAAAGTGATATCTTGGTAGTGTTCAGACTTGCCATCATCCCTAGATGCCTGGATAAACAGAATGATATTTTTAGGGCTTCCCCATAAACTGAATCATTTTGAAAAGTGCCCCAGTGACCCAAGTGGTTGGGTTTTCTGAGTGTTGATTTACTGTGGCTTATGGGGTAGTTGAATGAATTAATTGTGCTTAATTTAGCTATTAGTTCAAAGATCTTTCTGAAGATCAGTCCAATATCAAAGTCCTTCTAAAGTCTACAGAGCTTTTTCTTTCCTAAAATGGGAATTGCGATGGAGATGTGGTTACAAATCTAGTGAACTTACATATTTTAATCTAATTGCAGATACTAGAAAACCCAATTGTAAGTAAACTATAAAAAGACACACTTGTGCAAATAGAACTGTTTGTAAAGAATTTAAGTTCCTTGGATAAATATTATTTTAAGCAATAGTTTTATAATATGGAACGGAATTCTGGGTGTCATGTGCAAAAGATATGATCCACAAAACATGATAGCACTTCGGCTTTGAAAATTTACCGTGCTCTTTGGGGGACCTGGGGGAGTGAAGCATGTGGAAATTTTGGGTCCAAAAGCCTAAGCCTCTCCTGAAGTTCCTCTTTAACTGCTTATATGACCTACAGGAAGACAACCACCTGGTATGTCATTTTCCCCTAGTAAAATATGGGTTAAAAACACCTATGAATTAGGTATGATAAGTGAAATAGAAGTTTCCTGGGTTCCTAGGAGAAGTCAAACATTCTAAGGCTGAGGTGTCTGGGTCTCTATTGTATCATTTACTCATTGAGCACGTGTTATATGTCAAGCATTAGTCTAAGCTCTGGGGATGAACAGACAACTAAAGAGACAAAAATTCTGGGGACTCCTAGAGGGAGGAGAAGTGGAGGAAGGCAAAGGCTGAGAAACTACCTACTGGGTGCTATACTCGCTACCTGGGTGACAAGATCATTCATATCTCAAACCTCAGCATCATGCAATGTACCCATGTAACAAACCTGCACACGTAACCCCTGAATCTAAAATAAAAGTGGCAATTATAATTTTAAAAAGAGTTACTTCATGGGAGAGGAGAAAAGCAAGCAACAAACAAAGAACTAAATAAAGTAGGTATTAGAAGATGGGAAGATGGGAGGTGGTGTGGAGAACAATAAAACGGGGAAGGGGGCCGGGCAATCCTGCGGGTTGTGGTGGATTTCGATTTTCAATATAAAGCTGAGAAAGGATCTCACAAAGAGAGTGACTTTTCAGAAGCACATGAGGAGGTGAGTGAGATAAGGTGAGAACATGAGGATATCTGGAGAAAGAGCAACCCAGGCAGAGAGAATAAAGGCATGGGAGATTTGAGATGCAAATGTAACTGTGTTTTCAGGGAATAGTTTAAAGGCCGGCATGGCTGCATGGTGGAAAAGAGTGAGTTAGCAGGGGGCGAGATGTATACAGCCTTGGAGCCTATTGAAAGGATTCGCTTCTCTGAGGGAGATGAGAGCCATTGGAGCATTTGATGCAGAGGAGGAACCTGGTCTAACTTGCATCTTGAAGTATCCCTCTAGTTACTGTTTTGAGAATAGATTTGTGGGGAGTTGCCCAGGTGGAAGCGGTTAGGAGGCAGTGGCAGTAGTGCAGTTAGTGCCACGGACCAGGGAGGTAGCAATGGAAGCAATGAGAAGTAGTCAGACTCTGGATATATGTCATAAATAGAGACCACGCAGGACTTCCTATTGGAATGAATTGGGAGCATTAGAGAAAGAAAGAAGTCAAGATTGGCAGCAAGGTGTTTGTTCTGGCAAATGGAAGAATGTACTGGCCATTACAACTCTACTGGTGACACTAGCTCAATTTGGGGGAAACATAAAGCAAATGATTTAACATGATCTCTTTATCTGCCTTTGTTATGTATCTTTCTAAATCATAAAATGGGAGTACTCAACTGAGAACTTTTTTAAGACCTTAATTGAAAGATGCTATCTAATCAAATTTTTTCTTGCGTCTCTATTACATTAAAAGGCTTGTTTGATTCTAATAAAATATTTATGATATAAAACATGTCTACAAGAAAGGTTAACAAGAAAGAAATGATAGAATATTATTAGTCAGGTTTTATAAGTGAAGAAACTAAGGTCCTGAGAAACTGACATGCACTAAGATGCAGTTCTTCAGATTTCTTCTTCAGAGAACTTTCTAGCATAACCATTACCTCTCTGACAACAGTAAGCCCCATCCATGGTACTTTTTATAATGATTTTTCTCCAGAAAGGCTCTTGGTTTTAATAGCTAATGAACCCATCAACTAGAGAATATTGATTGTTATATAGGACACAATCTATTACCAGGTTTCCTCTTTCTTTTCCTTTAAATCCTGTTTTCCTACCTTTCAAGTTGAAAAGAGTCTTTAATCTATGACTTTTATTGTTCCTTGTATATGAACTAAAATGTGAAGATTGACTTGAAATGCAAATGCTACTTTAACATCTTTCCAGCAAATACTACTTCTTGTACTAATGCTAGAGAGTGTGAGATAAATAAATTGGAGTTCAATTTTTCCTCCTTCTCAATTCTCTCTGTTTGCCATTTTAGAACATTGTGAAAGGCAGCAAGCTATGCTAGAAGATAAAGCTTATAACAATTTTTATTTCCTCTGTTGTGACCTCCCCACTGGTCCCCCCCTCCAAAAAATCTTAACTGTTGATTTTACAGTCTTCTCTGCTCTCAAGGGATTTGAGGTATGCAAAGCTTTGGCTGAGATTGGAAAGAAACAGCTCAGAGGTGGGGACTGCTGCTTAAAATGTTCCTTTGTTTCATTTTTTTTTCCTGTTATTGTATATGAAACTTTGAAACTATCCTGACTTTCCATTCCAAAGGCAAAGGCCAGGACAGGTGCCAATCGCAGCGACCATTTGGTGGAGGGGCATACATGATGATTGGTTTTTATGGGGGCTCAGAGTGAAAGCAGAGGGCATTCTCAGAAGGTTTCATTATGAGATTAAGATGTTGGCCTTGTTAGGGTAAACTGTAATCCTCCGTCACCTTTCGGTGAGAGGGATCCTGTGAGAACCTTCTACAAGGGAGATCTTCAGGTTTAATACCAACAAGCACAATGCAGGGTCCTAGCAGTCCAAGAACTGAGTGGAAACTCCAGGGCTGGGGATGCTAAACTCCATCTGTGTTGATTTGCTTTGTAACCTGAGGCAAGTGTCTTTAAATTCCCTCAGCCTCCACTTCTTAGTCTAAGTCAGGCTTGCCACAGGCACAGGTATTGTGTAAATACATGGATACTATCATTCCTTGGGGGGAAAAAAATGCTTTGTTGAGCCAGCAGAGCTCTCTACTGCTTAAAGCAGGGTGTGAATAAGAGCTCCTGGGTCTTTCACCAAATTATTGAAGATGTTCTGAGATGCTGTAGAAAAGGTGCTTTCATGGCTTTAGAAACAGTACACAACCGCTGCTCAGATTGAGTAGTATCTCTTTAATGGCAGGGTTGGGAAGGTGTGTTTCATTTTTCTTTTGGATAAGTCACTTGGAAATGATGGACTTACGGGCCTGCTGGCCTGGCCATTTGACTATGTCGAACAGCAATCCCACCTTTAACTTGTTAGATTCATTTTCCATACTCCCCTCTATTCTCTCTCACCTCCCAAATGCACACACACACACACACACACACACATCTCTGCATTTGCCTGACCTGTAGAGTCTGATTTGAGGGATGCCAAAGTGCTTCCTGTTGCCACATATATGCATTCCTAAACTTTTCTCCTGTTACAACATTTAAACCTGTTGTTTAAATAGAAAATAAGAGTCAAACATACCCCATTGTTGTTCATAGGATCCGATTTGTGTTTACCAGTGTGGGCTCTGGGTTTGAATCTCAGCCTTGTCACTCAGCTCTGTGAATTCTCTGAGCCTTTATTTTATCTTCTGTAAAATGGTAACAGTAATGGTACAGCCCTCATAGGGTTGCTGTACAAAGTAAAGATGATAATGATGTAAAATCCTTGGAATGTTGCCTGATGCATAATAAACACACAGTAGACACAGCTGCTGAGGTTATTATTGAAGTGGTACAGCGGAAAGAAATGATACGGAGGAAGGTCAATCAGGATGGCGTAATGGGACAGAGCAAACCATAGACTTGTACTGACCATTTATGAGCATTTAAGTTAACTTTTATTCTGCTTCTGCTGATGGCAAAATTTAGGCAGGCTTGCAAGAGCTGCCTTGTCCTGTAAGACAAAGACTAGCCTAACCAGTCTCTTGCTAATAACTGGAGTGACCTCTAGTGGTTCTGATTTTTTTCATAGTGGAAAACACAAAACAAACCAGACTCACCCAAACTGTACACTATTTTGCTTGCACTCAAAATTCAGAAGCTGATTAAATGGAAATTAGTCTAGTGTTTAATTGAACTGACTGATTTATTAATAGAAGCCTTATTTCTACTGGATAGTTTCAAGAATCCCTTCCGAGTATGACCACACCCTCACTTCCATTTGGCCTTCTGTCCATTATTACTGAGTTGGGGGAGTAATTTATTAGCATTCAATTAAAATGTATAGATGTATTTAAAATGTATAGGCGCTTCCCATGGGCAAGACACTGTGCTAGGCAGAAAAGAACATATCAAGATGAAATATGGACAGATCCCTTTGAAAACACTAAAAAAGTACCTACTTTTAAAATGTGCTAAAATAGATGTCGACACAAAGAATTACCACCATCTTATGCCTTATGGCTTTGTGGGCAACTTTGCTTTTTCTGCTATGGGAAAAAACAGATCCCCTCAGAATAAAGCAAAATAAAGCATGCATATCCATTGATACACAAGAGAATTCTCACCCATGGGCTGGGAGGTTTGGCCAAGAGTAGAGCCAGGTAGCAAAGGAAAAATGTATCCTGCTGTGGTTTAAAATAAATAAATAAATAAATAAAGCAAAATTCAAAATTCAAAAATTAATTAAAGAAGTCATTTTAAATGTGTTTATTCTGCAACCATACATCATTTATGTTCTAGGTAATTCTATCTTCACATAAATGTGCTCCTTTTTACAAAAGCATTACATTAAATATGCAAGTGAAAATGAAAACTTTTATACATTTATATGATTTTATTTAAATAAGTCCATAAGTTATTTATATTGGCAAATTCTGTTATACATTGTAGAATGTTAGCCATGTACATATGGCCAATGTATAAAAAAGTAAGAGTCCCAAAGAAAATACTAGTGTCCTGATATAAGGCCCATACTCTGATTTTATTTTTTTACTTGATGGGTATTTTTTTTTTTTTTTTTAGTACTTTAAGTTCTAGGGTACGTGTGCACAACGTGCGGGTTTGTTACATATGTATACTTGTGCCATGTTGGTGTGCTGCACCCATCAACTCGTTAGCACCCAACTTGATGGGTATTTGAAACTGAAAAATATTTTTAGCTATCCATACAAAGTGCAATTGTCTCTTATTTTTCCACTTGTACTTCATGAAGACCTTTGGTGATGTCTAGTTGACAGGCTAATAGCCTTACCACAAAGAGCTATTTAGACTTGGAAGAAATTTAGAAATTCCTGAAGCCTAAATCAATCTAAAAACCTCAAAACAAATTCACAAAACTTCAAATTCTGCCCTGGCACAACTTTATTTGGTAATACTGTGTAGGGGGATTCATTGCAAACACAATGTCTTCTAACACTGGAATTTTCCTGAAGCACTGGGTTTCATCATTGGGCATTCTGTTCCATTTCTTTTTAGGGTTTCCATTTAGTGTCATTTATGTTCAGCTTATGCCCTGGGAGTACAGAAATAGCCAGTTGAGAGTATATAAAATGTTCTGTTTTAAAACTTATTTTAAATTTGTTTTATTCTTTTAAAATTATTTATTTCTTTATTTGTTTTCTTATTCTTCTTTATTTTATTATATTTATGATTTATCTTATTTATCTTTAGCTGGTCATCAGTTTAAATAAACCTTAAAATGTTTCACATCTTAAAGATGTTGACCTCTCCAAGGTGGGGCTGGGCTTGATTAGAAGTTAAAACTGAGTGGAAAAAACAATTCACAAAGACGTATTACAGGAAACATTTATAGGAAAAAAAATGAAAATAAGAATGTCATCTACATCAATACAATATGATGGTCTTTGAATTCTCATTGTCAAATCTTATTTGGTTCTATATTTAGTATTTAAAACTATATTGACAATCTATTAGCCTTTCATAAGAAATTAATATTCTTAGCAAACATTGAGTGGTGCTTTGTACACAGTTGAACATCTTATACTTTTTTCAGCATTTTTACTCAAGCATTGGGCTGATAGTATTAACAAATATTGCTATTAATTATTCGAACTTAAATATTACCACTTAAAACAACTATAAACATGTTTAAAACAAAAAAGAGACTGGTTGACAATACAGATTTAGAGTCAACCCTTCATGATAAATGAGAGAAGCTATGATATCTGGGTGTCTAACTTTGACTCCAGAGAAGTAATAAAACTGAATACGGTATTAGGGTCATTGGGTGATGATAACTGCCCCAGGACGTTTTAAAGAAAGTGAAGTTAGCTTTAAGCAGCTTCACACGATTTTCGGAGATGCAATAGTGATTCATGGCTTTGAAATTTTTGCAATTGTGTGTGTTGTTTCATACCATTCAGTTTTATCCACCTGCCATTTTAACCTCCCTTTCGAGTATTGGGGAACAGGTTTGAGCCTCTTGGTCCCTTGGCTAATGGTTTAGCTCAGCAGTCTGCTGCCACCTAGTGTCTAGGATAGAGTGTCGTCTATTAACTCACACTTGGTGACTGAAGGGAGAACTCCAACTGCTCACCAGAAAGTACATACTACAAAAGCAAGCACACATGGGTGCTATGATAATGGTTCCCAAACTAATCCAATGATGCCATCACATGGTATTCAGTTCTCATCAACACATATCTTACAATGGGAATGGCAGGACGTGGGGTGGGTAGGAGGGGCTGGTGGCAACAGTTCCAGTTTCACATTAAATCAGCAAACCACCTTACACATTTTCAAGCATCTGAGTCTCAAACCCCATTAAGTTAATGATGAGAATCCTCATGACTCCAGCCTTACCTGATGAGTTTCACTAACACAGTCACAAAAGCTCTGGTAGAATTTCAGAGGGATTTACATTGAATTAGATCTTCCATTTTCAGAGATACTTTTAGCTACTTGGTCTTAGCATAAGGGAAATTTCTCTTTATTTTGCCAACAAAATTATAGACCTCTTTCAGTTAAATCTTCCATTTATATCAAGCTTCAGTGGGATCATGTGTTACGTATGAAAGTCTACTTGTTACTAGGATATGACAACCAGTATTTGACATCCACTCTTCTTCCTGAGCCTGTTCCACTTATAGCTGTTCTGAAGAATATATTTCACTTTGGGAACCAAACACAGTGCTGTTACATAAAGTCTGATTGATAGGAGTTAAGGTGGGCAGAAGTTATCGAAATCTGAAAATCAAGTGTTTCAAGAGGAAAGAATGTATTATCATTAGAGCAGTGGGAGGATAGAATTGCCGGTGCTAACTGGATGATTGGTGGGGAGCGTCAGCCTCCACTGCGGATCCCAAGCACTGAGCCAGCCTAGCTTCCTGAAAACTGCTGACCTCAGAATGCAGGAATGATGTTGCCAGACGAGGTTCCCTTCAGCAGTCGATGGGCTCACACTGAAGTCTTGTTTGCTCATCTCACTGTGTGTCTCACTAGACTAGAATACTAGAACTCATGAAGAAATGGCCTCAGCAACGTGGAGCCAAAATGAGCACAGGGAATAAAAAAGAGAAATTAAAAATACCAGCCTCACTGTGACAGCCAATCTAACATCTCCCTCCCTGCTCATCTCTCCCTTCCCCTCCCTACTGATTATCTCAACATTCTTATACTTCCCTATTCTTTGTCCCTGTCATACACAGACACATGCACTCACATATTTATCCCTCCTCTTTCTTTTCTGCAAGAAATATATGCCACAGAATCACTCTTCTGGTAGTGAAACAACCATTGAGTTCAGTTAAAACCCACAGCTGTAAAGTTTACCCATCCCCATTCAATTTCCCAATTGATTGCCAATCTCCCTCATCATTTCCTACATGGATATGGGCTTTAAATGCTACAGCATCATACACAGGATCTGTAAACAGAGCAAACATAATATTTATCTTTTCTTCTACAGTCCTGAGTATTTTCATTTAAACAATCTCATTTATTAAGTTTAACCTCTAGCAAAGGCAAGACTCTTTCTCTGTTCTGATCATTAAGTACTTGGTTACCAGAAGGAAAACTGGATTTTAGATGAAGAATTTATTCTGATCATGTTAGCTTTGTTGTATCCCTGAATGTTCAATGATATAGTTAATGAAGATGGGTCACTAAACCTATGTCACTCATGAGAAAAAATTCCTAGATGATAAACAGCAAGGCAACCCTCATGCAGGTATGAGTATATATGTGTATATGCATATGTATAGACACACACACACACACACACACACACACAGAGGAAAAAATATATGAACATACTACAGAGATACTGAAGCCAGGAACAAGAATCTTGACTTAAATATTAGACAAAGAAAAGCTCCTTTTGTGAAAAAAAAACCACCTTAAAATACAAATTTTCAGTGCAGAACTTGAGTTACCAATTGATAGTATTCATAGTAAACCTGATGATAATAAAATGTCCATTTTTTGTTTTGTAGAGACAGGATCTCACTCTGTCACCCAGGCTGGAGTACAGTGGCACAATCATAGCTCACTGTAACCTCAGACTCCTGAGCTCAAGCCTTCTGCTTCAGCCTCCCGAGTAGCTTGGATCACAGGCATGTGAGACACACCCAGCATAGTTTTACTTTTACTTTTTTTTTTTTTTTTTTTTTCATAGAGATGAGTCTCATTATGTTGCCCAGGCTGGTCTCAAACTCCTGGCCTCAAACCATCCTCCTGCCAAAACACGGATTACAGGCCTGAATCACCACACCTGGCCAATAAAATGTCTACGCTTGTTGGAAAAAAAAAAAAAACCCTCTGTTTATTGACACTTCCTGTATTATGTAAAGAAGGCCAAGAATCCTTTTACACACTGTTTTATGAATATAACAGACAATACCCATCAGTTGTGGCAGTGACTATATTGTTGTGCTCTTGGTAAGGTGCTAAGAACAATCCTTTCTGTAAAAGGATGAAGAACAAAACCCTTGAGCAGTAAAAGATGACACATTCGACAAATGCTAGCTAATTTCCTGCAACAGAGCATAATGAACGTGCATGTGGACAGGGTGTGCGTTATCTGTAAAAAGAGAAGCAAAAAAAGAAACAAAAGCATCATCATATCTTTTGGTGTCCAGAAATAAAATCCACTCAGTTAAATGGTGATTATGAGCAACTTTGAAAAGATTGTCAATATCAAATGCTATTTTTAAACAACCAAAGTTTCTCTTCAGACATCTAGCAGTCTTACATTTTAATGAAACAGGTTCAAAATAGCGCAACACATATTTCTAGGTTTTGATCATTAAAATTCTTCATCTGTGGACTACTAGCCATAAATAATCCACTTGAGAAAATAAACCAAACTTGATGGCTTTCTTGTTTCTTCTTACCATTTCTGGATCTCTGAACCTTCCCTTCCACTTTCTCAACCAAAGATAGCCTAAACAAAGAAAGCCAGCTGTTTGCCCAATCTTTCCGATCGACCTGCATAAATCAAACTAGAAATGACCTTATTCCTTGTTTCAATGAAAAGAGACTTAGTGTCACAGCGAAACCTTTCACTGGAGAAGAGAAATGGGGTTGGCCAGAAAGACTAATTATAAACCTGCCAGTCAAGGTTTACTATAGAGAAACAACAGGAAATATCTATGAAGCTGTTCACAGCTTGTCAAGATGACCAATGGAAGACCACATATATGACTTACCTTGACAATAACTTAAACTCTGGAGGTTCCTTCCACTGTAGTAAGTTTTATGATGCCCTTAAACCAGGGAAGCAGTGTGCTGTGCCGGGGGGGAACACGGGATTTGCTGATAAACAAACCTCGGTTTGAATCCTCCAAAGTCTACTGACCAGGTGAATGGTTTCTACAATGTTTTAATGAATCTGAACTTCTTCATTGTAAAATGAGTATCAAATCTATACCTAATTGTATTGTGTGAGGAACTAGAGATAATAAGCAAAAAAGTACCTAGAGCATATCTATAAACATTATAAAGGGCATTATGGGAGTTGAGCTTTGTTAAGTCTTTGTGAAGGCAGAGCTGTCCTTAATTGAAGTCACTCTACCATAGTCTGTTTCATCTCAGATATGTATTTGAAAGGCCCTTTCATAAGAGGTTCTGTAAAAAGTAGTGCTCATGGGGAAAGTGTTATTCTGAAATCATCCTGCTTAAAATCAACTTTCTGAACTGCCATGCAGTCTTGGCAAATATGAATTTGGTGGTTCCATCACCACATGCCAAGTTGGAATATTGAGAATGCTGTCTATTACTCAATCTAAGTAAAGTACATTACTTTTAATTGGAGGTTGTTTCACTACCTTTTTGAATTAGGAGACTAATCATTCATCAGAAATATACAATTAAGGACTTTTGTGTTAATTTGGCATTATTGCCATTGATCCAAAAGTGTTGTTATCTTTTAAGCAAGAGCTGAAGTGAGTTCCTCCCATATGTTTTGGCAGAATCGGTGCATCTGTAAGATTCAGCGCAAAGCCCTCCATGGCTTGGCATAGCAGCTGCACAGATCAGTGCTCTGGGGCGTATTCCAAGCACATCGCCACATAGATTTGCAACAATAAATCAGAAATTTCAAATCTACTGAACAAAGTTTGCTACTGGATCTGTAAGTTGATTTACTTTTGCAAACATCTGTTAAGCATCTTTTCATGTAAGTCACTGTATAAATATTATTTAACTTTTCAGCTATCGTGCCCAGAGCCCAAAAAAGCTGCAGAAAATATTTTATTTTACTTCAAAAGCATTTTATGCCAGATAAAAGAATACATACAGAATTTCAAAGCTTCAAAGAAAGAAGAAATATTTCAGAAACCTACCGATATTTACTACAGTTTGATTAGAAGTAAATCTTAGATAGGCAAAGATTTCTTCAACTGCACAGTAAAAGCACTCCCAAAAAGAAAAAAATTTTGATAAATTAGACTTTATAAAACTAAAATGTCTGATTATCAAAAGACTCCATTAAGAAAATAAATAGACATACTACAGAATCAGAGAAAATGTTCATAATACATATGTGAAGATGAACATATATTCAGAACATATTTCAAAATTGCTGTCACCAATTTTAAAAGTGCAATAAATATTAGCAAAAGCTTTGAATAGACACATTCCATAAGAAGATATACAAGTAGGCAATAACCACATGAAAGAATTTTCAACATCATTAGTCATCCACAAAATGCAATTTATTTATTTATTGAGACAGGGCCTTGCTCTGTCTCCTAGGCTAGAGTACAGTAGTGCAATCTCAGCTCACTGAAGCCTTGACCTCCCTGGCTCAAGCAATCCTCCTACCTCAGTCTCCCGAGTAGCTGGAACTGCAGGGGCACACCACCATGCCCAGCTAATTGTTGTATTTTTTGCAGAAACTGGATTTTGCCATGTTACCCAGGCTGGTCTCAAACTCCTGGGCTCAAGCAATCCACCCACCACAGCCTTCCAAAGTGCTGGGATTACAGGAGTGAGCCAGCGTGCCTGGCCAGTAAAATGCAATTTAAAATAAATAAAATACCATTTATACTCACTAGAAAGACAAATATTAAAAGCAATGACACCAGGTGTCAGCAAGGACATGCAACATTTGGAATTTGGAGTTCTCGGACCTTGCTGGTGGTGATGGCATACAGTAAACCACTTTGGAGAACTATTTGACTTCCAGCAATTCCTCTCCTACCTATTTACAAAAGAGGAGTGATAATCCATGTCCACAAAAAAAAAAAAAAAAAAATGACTTGTACAAGCATATTCATAGCAGTTTTATTTATAATAGCCCCAAACTAAAAATAGCTTCAGTGTCCCTTAACAGGAAAATAGTACACACATTGTGGTATTTTCCCATAATGGAGCACTCTTCAGTAATAAAAAGAAAAGCACTGCTGACGTACACTACCACCTGGATGCATCTCAAAAGCATCATGTTGAATGGGAGAAGATGGGTACAAAAGGCTACAGAGGGTATGACTCCACTTCTGTGAAACCCAAATTCAGACAAAACGAATGTATGGTTCTAAAAATCGGCTAGTGGTGAGAGGAGAATGTGGCTGGAAAGAAGCACAGAGACATTTTTAGTGGGGATGGAGATGTTCTCATCTTGCTTTGGATGGAGGTTACAAGGGTGTATACAAATGTTATGTCTCAATGACTGAAAGGGCTCCACTTCTGCTAATAGTCAAGTAGCTCCTACCAGGTTATTCTACCCTCTAATAATAACTATAAACTCTGGGGAAAATGTTAAAAAAAAAAAAAACACTATCCGAAACTCCTAGAGAGTGAGGAAATAGACACATACTGGAAGGCGAGTATTGTTTGGATAGACAGAATACAAGTGAGAGAATTTGTTATTTGTATGGCTTTAGCCTGAGGGTGTACCACAGTCTATACCATGCAGAGCAGCTAAAACTTGGGCATGTGCTGCCTTACTAGCTTGGAGAACACAATATCAGAAGTTGGGTTGACTTCTACAGCTAGAAATGAGGAAATCATCCCCTGAAAAAGACAGAGACAGGGAGCCTCAAATACTATGTATACACTCTGCTCAAACCATCTCTTAGCCCCCAGACCACACCTGCAGACTCCAGCCATCTAGCTGAGGCCAAAGAAACAGCTGAAATTTTAGCTGCCTCCAACTGCGGGGCACACAGTTTGCAGTTTAAGTCTAGACATCTGCCTGCTAGCGTGTCTCTACAACATATCATTTGCCCAGAATATAATCCAAAATTACTCAATAAAGAAAGAGGAAAGCATTACGCACACTCAAGAGAAAAGGCAATCAATGGAGACTGATGCTGAGGTGTTCTAAATATTGGAATTATCAGGCAAGGAATTTCAAGCACCTATTACAACTATGCTATAGGATGTAAAGGACAGTGGTCAGAATGAAGAAAAATATAATAAATGCAGCCAAGAAATCAACACTAGATAAAAAGAACGAAGTGGAAATTCTGTATCTGAAAATCAAATACCTGGAATACAAATTCAATGGATGGGCTTAATAGCTGATTGGAACTTTTAAAAGAAAAGAGTTACTGACTTTTAAAACAGAAAAACACGAATGATTTAATCTGAAGAAAAAACAGTGGAAAAAATTTTGCAAATAATGAATAAAATCTCAGAGACCTGCAGGGCAATATTAAAAGGTGTAACATACACAGGATCTTTAGAGTTCAAGAACGAGAAGAAAGAGAGAATGAGCATCCCACAACCAGAAAAATATTTGAAGAAATAATGGCTGAAATGTTTCCATATTTGATGAAACACAAAATTTGTAGACTCAAGAATCTCAGCCAACCCTAAATCTAGGCGATTGGATATGAATGTTTGCCATACAAATCTTTCCATTTTTCTCTGTTTAAAATTTTCATAATAAAATGTTTACAAATAATATAAAACTCATCAAAACAAACACCTAAGATGTGCATATTTTTGTGTGTTAATTATATCTCAATTTCTTTAAGTAACTAATCTAATTATAGAATGTATTCAGTGGATATTCAAGCTTCAGGCATTAACTGGAAGGTACAATATTTCTCACCTTTTTGATTCCTGCTTAACACAGGTAAATTGTAGCCCATGGGAGAAGGGGTGAGTGATTGGCATTGTCTGAGATGCGTTTGCTCCCAAACCCTCTGCTCACTCATCAATTCTCATGTCATTCAGTAAAAGCTCTTGAATTTGTCTCATGGATAAATATACACATCTAACCAAGAGGTTTTGAAAGACTGAGGAAAGCAGGATGAGTGGCAACACAATGCCATGCACAGCTTCCTCCCATTGGGCTGTTGGTGACCTGTGCATGCAAAAAAACAATCAATTGGAAAGCCTACCCTTTCAACCCTGTATGTAGGCATATGATGACAAAGAATACAGTTCAGAAGGTTAGTGCCCTACCTTTGTCATTAACTACTTATGTGACTGTAAATAAACTCCCAGATTGACTGGGAACCCCATTTCTTCTCTACAACACATAAAGGCAAGAAAAGAATGTATGTAGGCATACGATGACAAAGAATATAGTTCAGAAGGTTAGTGCCCTACCTTTGTCATTAACTACTTACATGACTATAAGTAAACTCCTAGATTGACTGGAAGCCCCATTTTTTCCCTACAATACTGAGGCCAAAAAAAAAAAAAAAAAAAAAAAAAAGAAATTGCTCCTTAAGCCCCTTTCATCTCTAATATTTGTGGTCATCACTGGAGCTCTCAGCAAAAGGATAATAATAAATAATTCTGCAATTCTGGGAAATCATCTGTGATGCAGGGTGAACCAAGTTACCTCGAGACAATCTCTGGCCAAAGTCAAGAATACAGTTTCAGTTGACCCCACTTGAACCCAGCAGATTTGAACATTTTCAAATAAGCATCCCAAAACTATTAACAATTCTTCTTTCTCCAAAAAAGAGAATTGACATTAACAATCAAGTGGGTTTTAAAGACACAAAATCCCCAAAGAAAAGTCATGTGCTAAGATTCAGTTCATACAGAACTGACATCATGTAGGGGGAAAGGGAAAAAAAAACCACCTACAATAAAATGTTATGCCTGTCCCTGTTTTCAACGTCCTCCCACGTATCTACTGCTTCTGTTGAAACTTGTTATTGCTAAAGTACTTTTTTATTATAAAAAGAGCTACAGTTCCAAAAGAGACTACTGGCACCCAAATTCAGCTGTGGTGTTAGGGGCAATTAAATTGGGTTTGGTAATTTCTTTCTTGGGCATTTCATATTATTACTGTTGTCAATGTGCCCAGAAGAGGGCTGCTTTCTATTAATCCTAAATACAGAAATATTACAAGCATTATTATTAGAAATATTACACTAATCTTTGACTATGTCTTTTTGAAGGCAAAGAGATAGATTATGTCAGGCAATATTGGAAAAAATAAAAACAGAGACCTAACTACTGATAAAAAGAGATATATGTTCAATTGCAAATCAAAACATACAAGGAACTCCAAAAGACTTATCCATTAATGGAGGGTGCTTTATATTCAGAAAATTATTTCCAGAGTAAACTTAAAACATAATCAAAATTTGTTTAAAGAGTAAGCCCTCAACTCTGCAAGACCACAACACTATGAGACCATGAGACTACAGTACTAGGCACATCCACAGACCATGAGCCTGTGAGACTGAAGACCATGACAAAGTGGGACAAGGCAATGGTGAGACGTTGAGACCACAAGACTGCAAGACAGCAAGTTTCAAGATTGCAAAATGTCCATGTTAGATTGTGAGACCTCTGAGTTTGTGATGGAATGCACAGTTTCCATTCCTTTTCTGTGACATCTGACTTATTGTTCTACTAAGCAGTTAAATGAGCAAAAAGAACTTAAAGGCTAGGCATGGTGGCTCACGCCTGTAATTCTAGCACTTTGGGAGGCCGAGGCGGATGATCACTTGAGTTCAGGAGTTCGAGACCAGCCTGGCCAACATGGTGAAACCCCATCTCTACTAAAAATACAAAAATTAGCCTGGCATGGTGGCGTGCACCTGTAATCCCAGCTACTTGGGAGACTGAGGCAGGAGAATCACTTGAACCCAGGAGGTGGAGGCTGCAGTGAGCTGAGATCGTATTGTTCTCCAGCCTGGGCAACAGAGCAAGACCCTGTCTCAAATAAATAAATTAATTAAATAAAATGTAAAAGAAAGTATTCTGTTAATTTATTTGGAAATAACTCACCTTGGATCTCTCTGTCTTTTTAAAATAATTTTTTGGGTAGCTAATTTAGATTCATTGAAATTGTAAGAGACTTCTGGCTTTAGGATGGTCAAGTAAAGACATTTCTTTATGTCTTTCCTCTTGACAACCACTTCATATTAACCAGAACAAGAAACACAAACTCCTGTTTTGATGAAATGTTCAATCCCCATCCACAAAGTAGGAAGAGAGAAAACAGTTGCTGGGATAGTATAACTTAACAGGAGAGTGAACGGTCAAAGCTAACTTTTGCAGAAGGTGATGCCAGCAAGCAACAAGCCAATTTGCTTTACAGACCCGGGGACAGGCTTAGGAATTGGAGGCACTGGATACTTTGAAAAGTGAAGGTCAGGGGGACCGGCTAAACACAGCGGTTTTACTGGAAATCTGTTTCAAAAGCAATTAGATACCAATGTTTCATCCTTTCCAGACAAGCAGGCCACTTTTCTTCCACTTCTGCTACTGAATATAAGAGGTAATTTGTTTAGGGAAAGAAAATTAAAGAGGCTCGATATTCAGAAACACCAAGCACAGAGGAAGGTGGTAGTAAATCATTACACTGCAATCAGAAGAAACGTCTGTATCCTACATACCTACCTCTGTCAATTCCCAACTGACAGAATGCCAGTAGTCAGGCTTATACATCCTTCCAGATGAGAGATGAGAGGATCCATCTCTGGAGAAAGTGAATCAAGTCAGAAAACAAACCCAGACACTGACATTTTGGGGCCTCAGAGATGGTTAACTGCCATAACAAATAGACTCAGAAAAAAGCCTGATGGTGCCAACACAATTATGTTTAATTCTTGCTGTGTAAGAGCCATGCCGTCATGCAGGCACCTGAGCTGATAGAATCTCTACCATCTTCGACATATGATTTCTAAGGTCATTTTCTGAAGCCCTTTTTTATTCCAGCCATAAAGCAATAGATTAGGGTATTTTAATAGGCCAGGTCTGGAAGTGGCAAAAATCACTTCTGCTAATATTCCATTGTGCAGAACTCAGTCATAAAGGCATTTTTTTTTTTTTTTGAGACAAGATCTCACTCTGTCACCCAGGCTGAAGTGCAGTGGCATGATCTCGGCTCACTGCAACCTCCGCCTCCTGGGTTCAAATGATTCTCCTGCCTCAGCCTCCTGAGTAGCTGGAATTACAGGCACATGCCAGACTCGGCTAATTTTTTTGTATTTTTAGTAGAGACAGAGTTTCACCATGCTGGCCAGGCTGGTCTCAAACTCCTGACCTCAGGTGATCCACCCGCCTCATCCTCCCAAAGTGCTGGGATTACAGGTGTGAGCCACCGTGCCAGGCCCATAAAGGTATTCTTAACCACAAGGAGGCTAGGAATGGACTTTGGTGAGCAGCTGGACGTTTTTGCCACACTCAACCAAACAGCTAGTTCCGTGACTAATGACTTGACACAGCCCTCCACTCAGTAAGCCCTGTCTCTGCAGAGAGGCTTTTAGTGCACAGGCCTGGTCAAATATAAACAAGTATCCATGAAACAAGAGTAGGACACAATACAAATAGAATAACTAGAAAGGATTTTTGGAAATTAAAAGTATTAAAGCCAAAATAAAACATTCAATTAAAATGTTGAAAAATAAAACTAAAGAAATCTCACAAAAGTGGGAATAAACAGAGATGAGAAGAATAAAAAGAAAGGAAAGAAAAAATTTATATGAAGAGATGTAAAGACCATTTTAACATCAGCACTGGAAGTTAGAAGCAAGAGATCAATATCCTCAAAACTTTGAGTGAAGTATCCTCCCAGCCAAACGATTAACCAAAGGTGAGGACAAAATTAAGAAATGTCAGACATGCAAAGCTTCAAAACATTGATCTTCCATCGGTCCTTATTTAGGAAGCCAGTAACAAAGAGAAGAAACAAAAACAAGCAAAACAAGAAAAGGAGGAGGTAAACACAGGATTCAAGAAATAGGGCACCCAAAACAGGAAGAAAGAGGTGCAGAAAAGTCTTGGAAGGATGACAAAGAGATGTCTCGGTATAAGAGTTATGTAGCAGGCCCACAGATAAACAAATACATATTGAAAAATTGAACAGAAGTCAACAGGAGGGGTTGTCTTGAGAAGAAAAGGAAAGTGGAGCTGATTATCGAAACAGACTTTACCATATGAAAAATTTTTATTGAGAAGTGTTTAACATAACTAGTGGGTAATATGGCAAAACTACAAGGTCAGAGAAAACTAAGCAGAGAGGTGAAAGATAAAAGACTACATATTGCCCTGTAATCCCAGCATTTTGGGAGGCCGAGGCAGGTGGATCACGAGGTCAGGAGTTCGAGACTAGCCTGGCTAACACAGTGAAACCCCATCTCTACTGAAATTACAAAAATTAGCCGGGCGTGGTGGCACGTGCCTGTGCCAGCTACTTGGGAGGCTGAGGCAGGAGAATGGTGTGAACCTAGGAGGCAGAGCTTGCGGTGAGCCAAGATCACACCACGGCACTCCAGCCTGGGCAACAGAGTGAGATACTATCTCAAAAATAAATAAATAAATAAATAAAAGACTACATACTGGGTAAAAAGTACACTGCTCAGGTGATGGATGCACTAAAATCTCAGAATTCTCTACTAAAGAACTCATCCACGTAACTAAAAGCACCTGTTCTCCAAAATTATTGAAATTAAAAAAGAAAACTAAGCAAATGGAAAGATAAAATTATTAACTACAGAAAGAAAAGTTATACAAGAAGAAATATAATCACAGTATGCAATAAGATAGAGTAAACAATATTTACATAGACTTTTAGTTATCCTAATTTGGTTCCTAATGGAATTGGAGCATGATTTAACTGGATCTTAAGCTTCATAGTTTCTCACAGGCTGCAGTCAAGGTGTCAACTCAAATACTGTAGTGTAAGCTAAAGAATTGACTGGGGAAGGAAGCGCTTCCACAGTCACTCAATAGTTGTTGGCAGCATTTGGTTTCTCACAGGCTGTTACAAAGAGCTCCAGTCCCTCACTGGATGTTGGCCAGAGGCCACCTTCAAATCCTAGCCATGTGGGCCTCTCCAATATGGCGGTGTGATTCACCAAAGCCAGGAAAGCAACATAGCAAGTCCACTAGAAAGCCAGAAGGTACAATCTTATGTAATATAATCACAGATGCGGCATTCCTTCAAATGTTGCCCTCTTTTATTGATTAGAAGCCAGTTACTCCAAGAGATGAGATTACACAAGGCCATGAATACCAGGAGGTGAACATAATTGGAGGCCATCTTAGAAGCTGCCTAACATACACAGTTAAAATCATTTTTCAATTTTTGTGGGTTGAATTCAATGTTACAGATTAAACTAAAATTAGATAAGATTCTGTTGAGAGGATGGAGGGAGAGAAAAGGAAACAAGAAAGTTAAAAGTTTTCATCTACCATGTAGGAAATCCACAGACAATTTCTAACAGAGCTTAAACAAATGATAGCATAAAAACGGCATTTAGGAATATGAAGATAAATGCCAAAAGAAATCTCAGAAAAATTGACAATGATTGCCTCTGGGGACAGGATAGGGTAGATGACTGGTTTTTTTGTTACTTTGCACTATTTTAGTCTATATTATCTAATACAATAAATAATAATAAATAAAAGAAACTAGTCAAGATGAAATTGTCATTCCTTCTAGTAGTTAGGTTAAGAAAACAGTAATAAAATATGCAACTTAGCTAGCCAGGCATGGTGGCAGGTGTCTGTAATCTCAGCCACTCTGGAAACTGAGGAAGGAGAATCGCTTGAACCCAGGAGGCGGAGGTTGCAGTGAGCCGAGATCATACCTCTGCACTCCAGCCAGGGTAGTAGAGTGAGACTTTGTCTCAAATATATATATATGACTTTCCTTTGGCCTCTGGCTAACAAAATCATGAGGAAATATAAATTAATACCAAACCAGGAATCCAGGGCAGGAGTTGTTTTTGTTTTGTTTTGTTTTGTTTTGATTTGGTTTTGTTTTATTTCTAAATAACATTAACTAGGGAGAAAGTTGACATTTCTCAAGTAAATCTAAATGGACTGGATTTTGATTGCTAAAAGAAAACTTTTAAACTTGATCACATTAACTGGATTTCAGAATTTTTAAAAGCCTTTTGTTACTCTATTCATTTTATGATTTTATGTTATTTACATTGATTTTACCTCCTAACATAAAAAAAATTGCCAGATATTCATTGTCATTTCTGATTTTTTCTTCAGTATGTACAATAGAGTTTACTTAAGTTCTCTGTGTGTGTGTGTGTGTGTGTGTGTGTGTGTGTGTGTGTGTGTTCACAAATACAAAAGATTAATTGCAGAGGACATTTAAAAAATTTTAACACTTTCTCATGAAAGCATAAGAACTTTCTTGAACAGAGTTCCCTTTTCTAAATAGTACTACATCTTTAACTGTTTTCATAAAGTATTCCTTTTCTTCTTGGTAATTAGTAAAAGTTTTTCCTTAGATTATAAAAAAGTAGGTTTGCAAATCCAATTTCTCTTTACATTTCTTAGAAAGTATAAAAGAATCTACCTAATAAACCTATGTTTTCTTTTTATGAATAGACACTGATGTTAGGATGACAAGAATACACTTTTTCTTTCTTTCTGGTGCAACCTTTAATTATTTCTAAAGTCAATTGAGGGTTATTTGTATTTGTTATTATGATCTTTCGGTTTTTTAAAAACTGGATTTATGTCAGTTTCCTTGATCTAATTCACATATTGCTTTTGGATTTAGGCTTAAATTTTAACTAGAACTAACTCTGAGTCACTATATTACATCAAATTCTTAGAATGCGCATGTTGCAGGCTGACCTTCAAGTGAGGGGTCCAACTCACTTACATACAAGAAGGCAGAGGTAAAGCCCCTTGCTCAAGGTCACATGTTCGGTTAGTACCAGAATTGAGAGGATGCCCTGTCCCCTGGTCTTCCTACAGACTCCTGTTCAAAGCTCTTTCCACTACATTGAAAATTCTCTCACCATTTCTTCTGATAAGTAAATGTATATGAGGTGTGTATATATATATATATTATTTAAAAATAGGCTCCTCTAGTCCTAGGTGAGAAAGTAAACATAAATCCACAAAAACCGCTACACAAATGTTTATAGTACCACTATTCATAAAAGCCAAAAAGTTGAAACAGTCCAATTGTTCATCCATTGATGGATGGATAAACAGCATGTGCTATATATACACAATGGAATATTATTCAGCAGGAAAAAGGAATGAAGTACTGATACATGCTACCACATGGATGAATGTTGAAAACGTTGTGCTAAGTGAAAGAAGCCAAGCACACAAGTCCATAGATTGTATGATTTCATTTACACGAGATGTCCAGAATAGGTAACTCTAAGAGGCAGAAAGTAGATTCATAGATGCCTATGGCTGGGGGAAACGGGCAAGGTGGAGGGAGGAGGTGCTGGGGAAGTGATGACTAAAGGTATGTGATTTCCTTTTGGGCCGAGGAAAATGTTTTATAACTGATTGTGGCAATAGAGTCACATGCTATAAATATACTAAAAGCCATTGAATTGTACTCTGTGAGTGAACTTTATGGAATATTGCCTATATCTCAATAAAACTGTTAAAATATGCCTTTGTTGATGCTCATTGTAAAGAAAATTTAGAGTTACATCTTCAATTACTATGATGAGATGAAATAACTATCAGTAGTCTAGATAAATGGCCAAAAAATTAGCAAGATGGCTCACAAGTAGAATAAATTGAATCTATTTTTTGTTTGTTTGTTTTCTCCTCTTTACCTTATTTACTAGATCATCGTTTTAGACTCTGCTAGAATGTCAGTTTAACACTGTGATATACTCGCTTCATCTGCAAACATTATGAACTACCTACTTGATGATGAAAATCGCACTGGCCACTAGAGATAGAATGATAAACCAAAATGTAAAACTCACTCAGGAAGTTGATGGCAAAAATTTCCAGTTTTTTAGAAGGCAATTGTATTAGTCCATTTTCACACTGCTATAAAGAAATATCTGACACTGGGTAATTTATAAAGGAAAGAAGTTTAATTGACTCACAGTTCTAGATGGCTGGGGAAGCCTCAGTAAATTTACAATCATGGCGGAAGTCAAAGGGGGAAGCAAGCAACTTCTTCACAAGGTGGCAGGAGAGAGAAGAGAAAAGGAGGAACTTCCAAACAGTTATAAAACCATCAAATCTCGCGAGAACTCACTCACTATCACGAGAAAAGCATGGGGGGAAACCCTCCGTGATCCAATCACCTCCCTCCCTCGACACAGAGGGAGGGATTGCAGGTCCCTGCCTTGGCACATGGGGATTATAAGAGATGAGATTTGGCTGGGGACGCTGAGCCAAACAATATCAAAAATGAAGGTGATAACACTTGTTGAACACATTCTATGTCCCAGACACTGTGCCAGGTATTGAGAATAGGTTTTAAGTTGTAACAATAGTCAATTGAAAAACTTTTTATCACACTGCAGTTAATATTAGTTGGCTACAAGAAAATTGAAATCATTAAATGGTTCAGTTAACTTTCATGCATTTCATATATAAAAACTCATTCACTTCTTTTGCATTACTGTTATTCAAGAACCTCCTCCACTAACAATGATCAAAATATACGAGACGTGATAAACATTTGTTGAACTCTCAAAGGCAATTGATGACTTAGCAGTATGATTGCCTTGTGACTGTGTAGTTCATTAAAATCCAAAGTGCCACCAAATAGTTGTCTTATTGACTCTTCTAATCTCCAGCTCAAGAAAGCAGAAAAAGAAAGCAATTCGCAAAGGCAGCATATAGAGAGTACTGAGGGTCGTTTGTAAGCCTGAGTAAGGCCATTGCAAGGTTCTGGGCTATCATGGATATTGTGGTCTGATGATTTTTCCACTGATTTGCAATACTAACCACTGCTTTCTGCTTTATTTCACATGGCTTCCAAGACTCCCTCAGGCACAGGAGTTGCTTTATTCTTTTGTACTCAAGCTTGAAAAGTGAGTTTCTCGTTATTACGTATGCTTTTGGTATATAGCATCTGAAGGCAGAAGCTTAGGTAGGGACAACATTTGCCCCTGGTGCAGGCAGGTGGATGATACCAACCCTTCTAAGTGTGACCTTTCTTCTGAGAACAAAGTGCTTTCCAAATATTATCTGAGTGAGCTCAGAACCCCAGCAGAGAGGCCTGGAGATAGAGACTAGTATTAAATTATTTCACACCTGGGAGAATCAAATAAAAAGAAACTTTCCAACAGAGATGTGAGAAAATTTTAACCTCTTAATGACTAGAGGCAAACTGTCTAAGAAATAATTTGAGGATGAATTTGCCTCCTGCATATGGACAGTGGCTAACACAGCCCACAGTGCTTGGTTGTATTTTGCTTAAATGGTAGCGATCCAATCCACCCAGATTCAGGCATTGCAAATAGCCCTTTGCTCAAAGGAAATTGCCTGACAGTGCCTTAAACCTAGTGGGCTCTTGATAAATGAGTGTTAAATTGATTTTGGAAAATGTGATAGTGATTCTTGGCATAAAAATAGAATAACTGCTATGAATAACTGCTATAAGGAAGAAGATACATAAGACAGTGTCTACAATAATTGCCACTGTGACCTTAATAAGGAGATGTAGACATCATGAAGTCACTTGCTATGAATTTAGATTGCATCCTCGCATAGCAGGACTTGAGAGGTATGTATATACAGCTGTTATAGACATCTATATATGTATTTTAACATACACATGTGTGCATGTGTGTGCATGTGTGTGTGTGAACTAGCACTTATATATACATAGTGTATGTGTATATATGCTGAAATAAATATATATAATGAGTGAAAAGTAAAACAACCTATTAGAGTTTGAATTAAAACAATTCTTTATCAATTGATCTCTGTAACTGAACATTTTTACTAAGTTATTCATTGGAATGGGAAAAAATTAGTAAATAACCCATCCTCTAACTGTGTGAACTTGGCCAAGTTATTGACTCTCCCTATGCCTCAGTTTCCTCATCTGCAAAATAAGCTTAACAATAGCATTTACCTCATTGGGTTATATAAGAATTAAATGAGTTAATAATGAAAAGCACATATTCCAGTGCTCAGTATAGCATGTGCTTTACATGCTGGTTATCTCTGTTATTGTTGTGGTTGTTGCTAGGTGTTCATCCTCAGAGGAACGGAAATGAAAATGTGGGGTGTGTGTGTGTATATATATATACAATGGGATATTATTCAACCTTTAAAAAAGAAGGAAAGCCTGTCATTTGTGAAAAATTGGATGAACCTGGAGGACATTATGCTACGTGAAATAAGCCAGACACAGAAAGAGAATACTACATGATCTCACTTATATGTGAAACCGAAAAACATTGAACTCACAAAATCAGAGAGTAGAAAAGTGATGACCAGGGACTGGGGGTTGGGGGAAAAGGGGAGATGTTGGTCAAAGGCACAAGTTTTCAGCTGTAAGATGAGTAAGTTCTGGAGACTTACTGTACAGCATGGTGACTATAGTAATAATAATGTATTGCATACTTGAAATTTGCTAAGAGAGTAGATTTTACATATTCCCACACAAAAACAGTAACAATGTGAGGTGATGGATACGTTAATTAGCTTGACTGATTAACATATGGAAATCATTTTGCAATGAATATGTATATCAAAACATCATGCTACATAGAAGCAGAGAGTAGAACAGTGGTTACCAAAGGCTAGGGTGCGTGGTGGCAGGAAGAGAAGACAGAGTTAGGGCAAAGGATACAAAATTAGAATTAGCCCAGAGGAGTAAGTTCTGGTGTTCTAATGCACAGTAGGATGAATACAGTTCATGGTAAGGTATTGTATATTACAAAATAACTGTAAGAGAGACTTTTGAATATTCTCACCACTAATAAATGATAAACGGATAAAGTGATACATACACTATCCTGATTTGATCATTATACAACATAGATATGTATAAAAACATCAAACCACACCCCATAAATATGTTCAATTATAATGTGTCAGTTAAAAATCATGTTGTACACCTTGAATATATAACATTCTTTTTTGTTTGTTTGTTTGAGACGAAGTCTCACTCTGTCACCAGGCTGGAGTGCAGTGGTGCGACCTCAGCTCACTGCAACTTCAACCTCCCGGGTTCAAGTGATTCTCCTGCCTCAGCCTCCCGAGTAGCTGGGATAACAGGTGTGCACCACCATACCCAGCTCATTTTTGTATTTTTAGTAGAGATGGGGTTTCACCATGTTGGCCAGGATGGTCTTGATCTCCTGACCTCATGATCCACCCATCTCAGCCTCCCAAAGTACTGGGATTACAGGTGTGAGCCACCATGCCCAGCCATATATACCATTCTCACTTGTCAATTACACCTCAATAAAACTTTAAAAAGAAGAAAAAATAATGTTGTGTTATTCTAATCCTGGAGTACCAACAAGTGAAATAAAACCCCCAAATTCGTTGCAACAAAGTTTTCTGTAGGCTTCTAAGTGATACTGAGATTGTAATTTTTAAAACAGCTTTACTGTTATTCGAAAGTCAAAAATAAGAGATGTGGTGGAGGTTGTGGAGAAAAGGGGACACTTATACGTTGTTGGTGGGAATGTAAATTAGTCCAGCTACTGTGGAAAGCAATCCGGAGAGTTCTCAAAGAGCTTAACCACCATTCAACCCAGCCATCCCGTTACTGGGTATACCCGAGGGAAAATAAATTGTTCTACCAAAAAGACATGTGTACTCTCATGTTCCCTGCAGCTATATTCACAATAGAAAAGACATGGAATCAACTTAGATGCCCGTCAACAGTGGATGGAATAAAGAAAATGTGGTACATACACACTATGGAAACCATATACACAGCCATTAAAAAGAATGAAATCATGTCCTTTGCAGTGACATGGATGCAGCTGGAGACCATTAGTCTAAGCAAACTAATTCAAGAACAGAAAACCAAATACCACGTGTTCTCACTTATAAGTATGAGCTAAACATTGAGTACACATGGATTTAAAGATGGGAATAACAGATGCTGTGGACCGCTGGAAGAGTGAGAGAGATAGAGAGGGGGACAGGGTTGAAAAACTTCAGGTTGGGTATTCTGCTTTTTACTTGGGCAACAGGATCATGCATGCCCCAAACCTCAGCATCACATTATGTAACCAACCTGCACAAGTATCCCCTGAATCTAAAAGTCGAAATTTCAACAATAAAAAATAAAGTAGCCTTTATATGGTAGAATTATAAATAGCCCGATCTTTTATTTGTTTGTTTTTGCTCTGACGACTGTTTCAAACAGGTAACCAATAACCAGTTCGACTCAGGGGAATATTTACAGTATAAATAATGAAATCCTTACAAGTCTTGCCTCTCATATTTGTTACTGCAGCACATTGTTTCTATATATCTTGAATTAGAATTTTTTAATGCTTGAGGATATGATTTTAATTTTCATTTCTAAAACTTATTCATCTAACTATTTTACCTTAATCAAGGTGTTTAAGTATATTTTCTTGAGTCATGCTTACCAAGGACACAGACTCAGTGTTGGCTTTAGATAAAATTGTAAAAAGACAGCATTTGGTTTTATTCCCCCAGTTTACCCAATCTGTTTTCTTAACCTTCCTCAACTCCCACTTTCCACTTTCTTCCCTGTCCTCCAGAGCAAACTGTGTCTACACCACCCACCTGATTAAACCCATCAAAACTTCTTAGAGGAAGCAACTGAAATTAACGTTCCATCATGTCTTTTTAGTTTGATGATTTTCCCCACACTGAATTTTAATAAGAAGCAATGCTTGAGCTTATTATATCAGGGTATCTTTAATCCTATGGTACATTTGGCTGCCAGAGTATGCAAAGTCACAGGATAAACATGATACATCTTCTTGAATGTGAAGATTAACTGTACCTCATTTTAAATATTTGTATGCTAAAATAAGCATAGCTACATTATAAGTGGGGATGGCAAAGTACCCCACAATTTTAAAGACAAAACACAAAACTGTAAAAAGAAAGCTTATATTTGTGATAGGGTATTTGAGCCAAAGCCCTCAAAGTCACCCATTCCTCTACCATTGATGTCATGACCCTCTGTTACGAGACAGGCATCTGCAGAAACATTTTAGGAGCACTATCTCAGTTAAAGGGATGAAGTCCTAATATGTAATTGCTGTATCATCCAGCTGGTAAGGTACCAGAAATTGGCAAGAGGATGATGACTTTTATATAGCAAAAAGAAGTTTAAGTTCCAATACTGACTGGCTGTGTGATCTTGGGTAAATCAGTTAACCTCTCTGAGTAAATTTGCAAATCTGTGAGTTGGGAATGAAGGCTTCACAAACACTGTTGAAGCTGAAGGAAAACAATTGTGAATACACTTTATACACTACAAAATTCTATACGAAAGTAACATACTCTGGTTTGTTTCTGTTGTTGCTCAATCACTAGTTTTGTGGAAATGTCTGAAGGCCTTCTCTGAACCCTGGAATCTCACGGTACAGTGGAGCCCCATCCTGCCTACTGACTTGACTGCTGGTCTCCTATTTTCTTGTGGGCATACTTCTGGACTTTTGAGCTCAAGTTGCAAATTGCCTATGGAGGAGTGTCAAAATTTCATCATAAATAATTAAGATCTTTTACACAGAATACAAAAACTTGTGTACATTTTAGAGAATCTGTGTGCTCGGTTCTGGTTCACTTTCCTCTTCCACTTGGAGAATCTGCAGGAGCTTTCAAGAAATGCAGGATTAACTCTGGTAATGACTACTTGAGAGCTGGAAGTAACTCAAGTAATTACATTCCTTTCATTTGGGACCAAGATTACCTCTATCTTTGGTTTATTTGCCATCTGTGCTGGTAAACCATTTGGGGAAGAGACAAATACACAGGTCTAGATTTTAGGTCCTTAATGGGCTATTTATAAAAATAGAAAATAATGCCTTCATCTGAACTTGAAACTCTTGCAGTAGGTTTGGATATAGAAATGCCACTTCCATTGTAGAATGGTAAGCCACGCACTGCATATAGATAAATCATGCAGACTTCTACCCCTAAAAAGTACCCGAAATTGTCTTTTTTAGTTTTTTTTTTTCTTGCAACTGCTTGATACAGACAGTTTTCCTTTAAATTGCTACTGCATTCTCCTTGTCATGTGGACAACTGGGGAACTTGAGTCAACCTTGGGGCACAGGAATTGTCAAGTTGGAGACACAGAATGCATTACCACTTTAAGGCTCCAAGAATAGTACCTCTCAGGAAAGGGTATGTTGGCAAACAGGCATTAAAAGTGTGTTTTCCTAGAGATTATTCTAGATAATGTGTTCTAATATATTCTGCCCAAGTTTGAGAGTTCACACATGTGGCCTCTGATCCCAGGCCTACCACTGACCGTACAGCTGGCAGACCAGCCTCCTGCCTTGCTGGTATTCAAGGAAACTTAGGTAGAGATGGAAAAGATGGATAAATATTCTAAGGAGATGAGAACAACCTCAGCTCTAATCTTTCCCTTAGCTTTGAGAGACTTTGTTCACTCTCACAGACTCACTTGCAAATTTTAGGGCATATTCCTTTTCTTGTTTTCCTTCCTTCCTTCCTTCCTTCCTTCCTTCCTTCCTTCCTTCCTTCCTTCCTTCCTTCCTTCCATGGGATCTCACTATGTTGGCCAGGCTGGAGTGCAGTGGCTATTCATGGGCATGATCATAGCACACGCTGGTTGCAAGAGATCCTCCTGCCTTAGCCTCCAAGTGGCAGAGACTACAGGTGTGTGCCATGACACATCACTTCTTTTCTGTTCAGTGTTATGATTATTTTCATATTATCTCACAATTACACAGTAATACATGCTCATTTCCAGAGAACAAAGGTAGATACAAAGAGGATAATAAAAATAACCTTTGTGAGCATTTTAAAAGTCACCTTTCATGACTTTTAGCTATGCATATTTGTGTATTTAAAAATCAGAATTCTAGCCAGTCATGGTGGCTCACGCCTGTAATCCCAGCACTTTGGGAGACAGAGACGAGTAGATCACCTAAGGCCAGGAGTTTGAAACCAGCCTGGCCAACATAGTGAAACCCCGTCTCTACTAAAAACACAAAAATTAGCTGAGCGTGGTGGCAGGCATCTGTAATCCTAGCTACTCGGAAGGTTGAGGCAGGAGAATCACTTGAACCTGGGAAGCGGAAGTTGCAGTGAGCTGAGATCATGCCACTTGTACTCCAGCCTGGGTGACACAACAAGATTCCATCTCAAAATAAATAAATAAATATAAAATTTAAAAATCAAAATCAAAATCCTAACACAGAGTCATTGGACATTGGCATGTCTTGTCTAAACTGTTCATGTCCTTTGACCAATTTTATTTTTTGACAGGGGAACATTTTAAATCTTTATTGAAAGGATACACAAAATACTGATTAATAACTTCCAATTTTGCAGAATTCATAAATTACTATGCTTCTAATTACAGAGACAAGACATCCTTCTTGTCAGAAACTTTTACTCTAACCACAAAACTTAATTCTTCTTTCTGATGAAGCAATTATTGAATGATTTATTATAGTGACAGCATAATGTAATTGATTTTTAAAACTATCGGCTAAATATGTTCTAATTGATTCAAAAGAACTTGCAATGCGAATTTTAGGTATCAGTTGTAAACCAATAGAGATATAACACACTTACTGATGATAAATTCAGCACAAGTACGTTTTCTGGAGTCTTCTAATTTTAGGTTGATATTGTAAGAATGTTTGCTATAGCCTGTGGTGGATGGACATATATCAATATGTTTCAAGAAAGCCAAAGGAGAGCCTTGAGATAACTTAAGGGAAAGCCAAGAGAAGACTTATTAGCACTTCAAAATCATTTAAAAAGCCTTTTAAACTGGACTTGATATTTTTATATCCATTATTTTTTATCTTAAAATAACGTATACAAACTATTCTAATTTCCTATTTTGACAAATATATTGATGGCAATGTTCTGCTTCTAGCAAGGTTTGACAAAAGTACCAACAAATTCTGTGCCCCTAAATTGTATTAATTAAAACACCAAAAAGGCCAGACTTGGTGGGCTTCTGTCTGTAATTCTAGCACTTTGAGGCTGAAGCAGGCAGATCATGAGGTCGGGAGTTTGAGACCAGCCTGGCCAATATGGTGAAACCCCGTCTCTACTAAAAATACAAAAATTAACCGGATGTGGTGGCACGCTCCTGTAGTCCCAGCTACTCGGAAGGCTGAGACAAAAGAATCGCTTGAACCCAGGAGGCGACGGTTGCAGTGAGTCGAGATTGCACCACTGCACTCTAGCCTGGGAGACAGAGCAAGACTCCATCTCAAAACAAATCAAAACAAACAAACAAAAAGAAATCATATCTTACAACAAAGTATTCGAAAAAGATTTACAGATAGCCCAGTTTTCTAAACTGTTAGAAAAATTTCTGATTGTTATTTAGACACATTAACTTTTAAAACAAGCTTTACTTTGAAAATATAATCTAAGAGAAAGTCAATCACATTCACAACTGGAATTTATGTGAATAACTAAATAGGTTAATAATCTAAATCCAATTGCTGGATGTCCACATGAATATCAAATGGATTGGTGCTTCGTTATTTACTTATTTAGATTTTATGTTAGCAACAATCCTTTGCCCAAATTTTAAAGCAGGAATTCATCTTTTTCTGATTAAATTGCAAACCTTAATTGTCTACTAAGGATAGTAACATCTTATCATAGATATAGCGACTTTGTGACTGGTTCATTCTTGGTCTTTTAACTTATTAGGTTTTTTAAAAGTAAAAGTAACTATAATTTTTTTGAATGGCAAAAGCAAAAAGTATCACTGCAAAAAAGAAATAGTAAATATCAGTAAGCAAACAGTGCTTGTTGAAAAAGAAAAGTCCGCATTAACCTGCACCTGGAGATGACCACTACTAATATCTAGTAACTAGGAATTAGAGAATACATCTTTCCTGATGCTTTCACCTACATGTGCACATATTTCTCTTGACTATCCTTACCTGAGGATCGTTGCTCACTCTTTTTTATTTTGCACTTAGCTATGCCCTTTTACTTCAGGTCTATGATTTATAATCTCCACATAATTCAATTCTGTGTTTTTTTTTCTCCTATTTGAGAGACTTGACAGACAGTTAAATCCATGTACTCTTCTAACAGGTTTTCCCCCTTTCTATTTCTGTGTTTCAGTCGTTTGCCAAAAAGACTGTTTCTCCCTCTCATCTTTCCCTCTCTTTCTCTGTGTTTTATTTTGATATACAGCCTTTTTTGTTTTATTCTTAATCACATTTTCTTCTCTCTTTTCTTTTTTTCCTTGTCCTTTCCTTTCCTTTCTTTTCTTTCTTTCTTTCTTTCTCTTTTTCTTTTCTTTCTTTTTCTTTTTATTTTTTTTTGACAAAATCTCACTCTGTCTCCCAAGCTGGAGTGTGCCAGTACAATCACAGGTCACCGCAGCCTCAACCTTTTGGACTCAAGCCATCCTCCCACCTCAGCCTCCCAAGTAGCTGGGATTACAGGCCTGTGCCACTATACCTGGCTAATTTTCTATTTTTATTTTTTGTAGAGACACAGGTCTCACTATGTTGCTCAGACTGGTCTCAAACTCCTGGACTCAAGCAGTCCTCCCGCCTTGGCCTCGCAAAGTGTTGGGATTACAGGCATGAGCCACCACACCTGGCCCACATTTTCCTTAATACTTAATCTTTTTTCTCTGCTTTTTAATGTCAAAACCGAAAAGAATTATCTTTCAATTCCTCTTGTGTAAGATGAAAAAACGTAGCATTACCTCCTATCCTTTCCTCAGCTTGATCTAACCTGAAATTTTAGAACTCAGTTATCATTATGTCATTAATATTTAATTAACTAATTATTTGTGTTTTAATATTATAGAAAACTTCTGTGTCAAGGTCTGCTGATATTTTTATCATCTTGTAGCTGCATATTTATGTAAATTGGGTGTCTGTTTCATATTAAATTAGTTTCAATGCTCCTGCTCATTGCTGTTTCTTTTGTTGCCATAACCCACACATTTTCCAGTTGTCTATTTTGATTTCTTGTTCAGTTACATGGACCAACTGGTGGAGATCCAAGTTTATGTCCCATCACCCTGTGCATGGCATGCGGGTATGTGGCATCACTCTCTTTTCCTCAGCACCTGGTGAGCCCTTTTCATCTAGAATCTGGTATTTAGGAAAACTTTCTTCTTCCTTTCGTCATTGCCTTGGGTCCATCAGTAACACTCCTCTTCTGGAAGGAATAAACGTGAGCTCCTCATTATGTTCTGTGCGGCTCAGCATTTCTTTTCTTCTTTCTTTCATTTTTATCTCTATATTTTCTGTCTTAATTTCAGGAACAGTTTTGAGGGTTTTTTTCTACTTCAAAAATTTCATATTTTCAGTATCACATCTACTATGCATTGCATACATCATGGTTTTTTATTTGAATACTTGTATCTTTAATCTCTTTATATACAACTCTGATTTTAGAACTTCATGGCTCCTTATTTTGGATTCATGTATGCAAATTCTTTTAAGGCATATTAATAACATAGTCAAAGCCATTAAACTTTTTCCCTACTGCTTCTTGAGGTAAATCTGTCTCAAGGGGAAGCTCTTGCTTTCATTCTTCAGAGCAGTTCTTACATTAGGTTGAAGCATACAAAGTTGCCAGTATTTCAACAAGTTTTTACTTACAAATGTGGCAATTTTACAAGATTTAATCTAAAATAAATGCTTTATCTTTTCTAAGATGTGTGACTTATTCATCTTTTCAGAAGCAAATCTCTGCTGCCCAGATTGGCTTATAGGCAAGTTGAAGTTAAGATGAGTTTATGGGATTTGTTTATGGTTTTGTTGCTAATCCTTCAAGTCCAGGTGCATAGGGAGAGGGAGTGTTTGCTTTTTTCTTTCTTTTGTTTTAATTCCTTCAAAAAAAAAATAACAACAAAACAAAAAACAGGATCCACGTGCAGAATGTGCAGGTTTGTTACATAGGTATATGTGTGCCATGGTGGTTTGCTGCACCTATTGACCCATCCTCTAAGTTCCCTCCCCTCACCCCCCACCCCCCAACAGGCCGTAGTGTGTGTTATTCCCCTCTCTGCGTCCATGTGTTCTCATTGCTCAACTCCTATTTGTGAGTGAGAACGTACAGTATTTGGTTTTCTGTTCCTGTGTTAGTTTGCTAAGGATGATTACTTCCAGCTTCATCCGTGTCTCTGCAAAGGACATAATCTCATTACTTTTTATGGCTGCATAGTAGTCCACATTGTATATGTACCACCTTTTCTTTATCCTGTCTACCATTGACGGTAATTTGTGTAGGTTCCAAGTCTTTGCTATTGTAAATAGTGCTGCAATCAACATACATGTGCATGTGTCTTTATAGTAGAATGATTTATATTGCTTTGGGTATATACCCAAATAATGGGATTGCTGGGTTAAATGGTATTTCTGGTTCTAGATTCTTGAAGAATCACCATACTATCTTCCACAGTGGTTGAACTTATTTACATTCCCACCAACAGTGTAAAAGCATTCCTATTTCTCCACAGCCTCGCCAGCATCTATTGTTTCCCTACTTTTTAATAATTGTCATTCTGACTGGCATGAGATGGTATCTCATTGTGGTTTTGATTTGCATTTCTCTAATGACCAGTGATGATGAGCTTTTTTTCATATGTTTGTTGGCCATATACGTGTCTTCTTTTGAGAAGTGTCTGTTCATATGCTTTGCCCACTTTTTAATGGGGTTGTTTTTTCTTGTAAATTTATTTGAGTTCCTTGTAAATTCTGGATATTACACCTTTGTCAAATGGGTAGATTGCAAAATTTTTCTCTCGTTCTGTAGGTTGCTTGTTCACTCTGATGATAGTTTCTTTTTGCTGTGCAGAAGCTCTTTAGTTTAATTAGATCCCACTTGTCAATTTTGGCTTTTGTTGCAATTCCTTTTGGCGCTTTTGTCATGAACTCTTTGCCCATGCTTATGTCCTGAATTGTATTGCCTAGGTTTTCATCTAGCGTTTTTATTTTGGGCTTGACATCTAAGTCTTTAATCCATTTCGAGTTAATTTTTGTATAAGGTGTAAGGAAGGGGTCCAGTTTTTGTTTTCTACATATGGCTAGCCAGTTTTCCCAGCACCATTTACTGAATAGGAGATCCTTTCCCCATTGCTTGTTTTTGTCAGGTTTGTTGAAGATCAGATGGTTGTAGACATGTGGTGTTATTTCTGAGGTTTCTCTTCTGCTCCATTGGTGTGTATATCTGTTTTGGTACCAGTGACATGCTGTTTTGGTCACTGTAGCCTTATAGTTTGAAGTCAAGTAACATGATGCCTCTGACTTTGATCTTTTTGCTTAGGATTGTCTTGGCTATGCGGGGTCTTCTTTGATTCCATGTGAAATTTAAAATAGATTTTTCTAATTCTGTGAAGAATGTCAATGGTACTTTGATGGGAATAGCATTGAATCTGTAAATTGCTTTGCGCAGTATGGCCATTTTCACAATTTCGATTCTTCCTATCCATGAGCATGGAATGTTTTTCCATTTGTTTGCATCCTCTCTTATTTACTCCAGCAGTGGTTTGTAGTTCTCCTTGATAAGGTCCTTCACATTCCTTGTTAGCTGCATTCCTAGGTATTTTATTCTCTTTGTAACAATTGTGAGTGGGAGTTCATTCATGATATGGCTCTCTGCTTGTCTATTGGTATAAAGGAATGCTTGTGATTTTTGCACATTGATTTTGTATCCTGAGACTTTGCTGAAGTTGCTTATCAGCTTATGGAGTTTTGGGGCTAAGATGATGAGGTTTTCTAAATGTAAAATCCTGTTATCTGCAGACAACTTGACTTCCTCTATTCCTGTTTGAATACCCTTTGTTTCTTTCTCTGATTGCCCTGGGCAGAACTGCCAATACTATGTTGAATAGGAGTGGTGAGAGAGGGCACCTTTGTCTTGCACGAGTTTTCAAAGGAAATGCTTCCAGCTTTTGCCCACTCAATATGATATTGGCTGTGGGTTTGTCATAAATAGCTCTTATTATTTTGTGATATGATCCATTAATACCTAGTTAATTGAGAGTTTTTAACATGAAGAGATGTTGAATTTTATTAAAGGCTTTTTATGTATTGAGATAATCATGTGGTTTTTGTCTTTGGTTCTGTCTATGTGATGGATTACATTTATTGATCTGTGTATGCTGGACAAGCTTTGCATCCCAGGGATAAAGCCAACTTGATCGTGGTGGATAAGTTTATTGGCATGCTGCTAGATTCGGTTTGCTAGTATTTTATTGAGAATTTTTGCATCGATGTTCATCAGGGATATTGGCCTGAAGTTTTCTTCTTTTGGTGTGTCTCTTCCCAGTTTTGGTATCAGGATGATTCTGGTTTCATAAAATGAGTTAGGGAGGAGTGAGGGAGGGTTTTTCTTGAGATAAATTTACATTGTTATTTGAGCACATCTGAATACTGGGCAGTGGGGAAGAAGGTGGAGCTATAAATATTCTCTGCGTTGAATATTGCACCTGTCATTTTCACATGCGATTGTGGATGCTGGACGGTAGAATTGACTCCATGTCTCCTTGGGACTGTAGAGCCTTTTTTTTTTTTTTTTTTTTTTCAGTAATTATGGCAGACAAAACCAATAGTCAGCATGTTCTTCACTGTTACACGTGATTGCCAAATTTGATAAATAAAAATACAAGGTACTTAGTCAAATTTGAAGAAACAACAAACAGGTTTTTAATTTTAGCATGTCCTGTGTAATACTTGGGACATAACATATACTTAAACAAGTATGTGTTGTTTATTTGAAATTCAAATTTGTCTGGGCATTTTGTATTTTATCTGGCAACCCTACTGCTCAGCCCAGTCACAGCATTAAATTCTTCTCAACACAAGCATGTAGTCAGTATAAATCAACTGCTGTTGACATGTGAGTTGATGTCTATTTGACATTTCACATTCCACAATGGAACTTAGCTGGTGGGGTCCAAATCTTACAAAACAGGCCTTGCTTATCTCCAGTTCTTGCTTGATTAGTTTTGGATGTTAGCCTGGGTCTGGCAGAATCTTCTCCCCTTTTCTCCAGGAGCATGGCTCTTGTACAGGAGGAGTGGTGTGAGTCACTCTAGAACTTTCATCAATCTGGGTTCATCTCACCACCTCTCCCATAAATTCTCCAAAGGTAGTGCAAATTCGGTAGTGCCCTTCCTACTTTCCAATGGCCATGTGGGTTTTCTGTTGCTTATTTTGAAGGAATTTGGGGAAAAAGAGTATTAGATGACTCTAATATGAAAAGTCAAGATAATTTTCTTGATCTGAAACAAAACAAATCCTTGCACGTGGTTAAATGTCCATGTTCCACTACGAACTTTAATACTCATATAAGCCCAACTGTGAAACTTATACATAGGTTGGTCAATATTTTTATGGCTGGATTGTTCTGGTTTTAACAACACAAAGATTTTAGCAAAGGCAATCATGAAAGAAATTGCCCCCTGCTATCTATTTTGAGTATGAGACAATATGCAGACACTAAGATTTGCAAACAAGTATCATGAAGTAGAACCCTGTAGAGAAACACAAATGGAAATTTAGAAATGTCACATGAAGATAATTTCTTATTTCAACATACAGTGACATCAAACTTCAAATGAGAATCCATTAAGAATAAAAGTCAGATAATTTAGGTAGCACTTTGGAAACGATCATACATGGCCTCTTTCCTTCTCTTCCTTTATCTTTTCCTCTCCATGGATGATGTATGACAAAAGAGGAATATTCTGTAGCATTAAATCAGATTTCATACTCATTATTATGATTATATGCACATCAATAGTACATGCCCTAGTTTTGCTTAAATCATGGAGATTATGAGAAAAACATTCCTTTGGGGAATTTAGTTTGTTTACCAGCTTTTATAGATATTTCATTAGAGAAAAATTAGAACTCTGTCTGGGTACTCAGGATTCATGCTTTCATCTGTAAATTTCAGTGACTGCTAACACCACCCGGCCAAACTGATTATGAAGCTCTAAATATGATCTGAAATTTCAAATTCAATTCAATTTCAGTTCAAAACGCATGTTGTTAATGATGCCCTATTGTTCCTGCAGTAAGAAGGCTGCTTTTCTTTTCTCATATAGACAATAGCTTTGATTATTTTAAGTTTTATATGTGATACATATTTAAAGTATAAACTAAAATATATAAAATGGTATAAAGAAAATATTTAAAAATTACCTTTAATTACCACACTATGAGATAAATAGCCCCATTATGTTGATATATTTTTTTCTTTGCTTCCTGGATAGAAACATAAGTGGGAATATATGAGCACAAAATATCATTAAAAGAATTGACTTTTTTTAAGGTGTAGTGAGCTTTAGCCCTTTATTTGAATTCCTTTTTCATATTTAAAGCCACCTTATAAAGTATGTACTATCATCATTTCCTATTTAGAGATAAAAAAATTGAGGACAGAAAAGGTCAGGTTGGCCAAAGTCATGTCATAGCAAGTGGAGAAGCCAGAATTTGAAGCAAGGTCGTTTGACTCCAGAGCTCATGATACACTACACGCGGTTTAATGGACATGCATTTTATCACCTAACGATATACCATAGATACCTTGCCATATTGACACATATCAAAATACATACATCCTTTTTATGGCAACATAGTATTCCATTAGGTGGTCATACCATAGTTTACATAAACAGTCTATTCATAATGGAATACATTTTTTCACCACTATAATATTACTTTGAAAACAAAAAGAACCCTTGCAATTATCTTTGCTAATTTTTTTACTACTTGTTTAGGATAAATTCCTAAAAGTAGGATTTGGGAGTTCAATTTAATTTTTTGACACACATTGCCAAAATGCACTTCCTGAAGATTAAACCAACCTACTCTCCTACAAACAGTACATTAGAATAACTTTTCCACACTCGCTCCCTTCAGAAAGATAATTCTTAAAGTCTCACATTCCAAGACACTTTAAAAGCAAAAAATCTCTTTCCACAGTGAGTCATCACTGTAATTTCCATATAGCCAAACTTCTTTAAAGACTATGATACCCTGTCTAGGCACCAATGCTTCTCTGTAGACCAGCTTCCCAAGATCAATTTTCCCTATGGTGGCCAGCAGGCGGTGCTCACACACAGATTAGAAAGATCTCTGTGGTCACTTTGATTCTCTAAGGCAAAAGGCTTCGTTCACATCACCTCAAACCCTTGGACAACACTACGTGGCCTGTGAAAACCACCTGATTGCTCGAACCTTAGAGTATGGTTTATTCAATACTCTCTGAAATTCAGGTTCTTATTCTTATACCAATAGCTTAGGAAGAGTCATGTGAGCAATGTCCAAATATTCTTGACTATGAGTGAGATCCATGTATGCATACTACCAATAGCTCCCTAGCATCCAGGCAGGTAAGTTTTTAAGTATCCAATCTTAAAAATGTATCACAACCTTAACCACCAACTCCGTATCTATACTCCTTGCCTGTAACAAGCATATGCCAAAAACCACCTCATGCTCTCTCTTTTCTGTATTTTACTTTCCTTCAACTATTACATATTTCTTATTTGAAAAGTAGATAATATATGTGACTTGTTGCAAGGCTGAGGCAGGTAAAAGTTTCTCCATATTTTCCTTCCTAGTAGAGTCCAGTCTGTTTTTCTTTTATGGTTTTATATATGGAATAATCATACTGCCTTGTGCTTAACACAGAAAATTTTTAAATTCCTGTATAGTTTGGTTGCTAACATCTTGAAAAGCAGAGTTCAGATTAAAATTGACTGCACAAAATCGAAATTTTGGGTATTTTAATTGTTAAATTTGGCCTGAACAACCAAAATACCAGGAAAAAAATCTGAGAAAAATATTTAAAACCAATATGACCCACAAAATGTGATGTCCTTAAGAGATAAGGGAGCGCATAGATCTATTCAAAATAAAATACTGGGTGAGGCATGGTGGCTCATGCCTGTAATACCAGCACTTTGGGAGGCACAAATGGGAGGATCTCATGAACCTGGAAGGTCAACGCTACAGTGAACGGTGATTGTGCCACTGTACTCCACCTTGGGTGACAGACCCAGACTCAGTCTCAAAATAAATAAAATAAAATTATAACAGAAAAAAATGGGCATGGTGCCTGAACAGAATTTACAGAAACATAAGTAACTATAAACACATTTTAAGAAAAAATGTGATCTAATTACTTATAGAAAAAATGCAAATTAAAATGACCTTTGTTCAAATTGGCAAAGACTAATTCAGTAATTAGCAATTATGCTTAGGATCTGGCAAAGATCAAAGTCACTTTACATATAGTTAGTAGAAATAGATCATCATTCTAGGAAAAAGTTTTACAAAGCATAGCAAGGAGACAGGCAGGGGAACATCACACACCAGGGCCTGTCGGGGGTGGGGGACAAGGAGAGGGATAGCATTAGAGAAATGCCTAATGTAGATGACAGGTTAGTGGGTGCAGCAAACCACCATGGCACGTGTATACCTATGTAACAAACCTGCACGTACTGCACATGTACCCCAGAACTTAAAGTATAATAAAAAAAATATAATACCCTTTGACTGGTAATATGTCTCTGGAAATTATTGGAATCTTAGTCAAGGAATATATGTGAAAAGTTTATTCTGGCATTCTTTATTCTAACAATAAATTATATATCACCAAATATCCAATAATACCACATAATCTTTAATGTACATATATATCAGAAGGAAAAGGAAATGAAAATGTATCATATCTTCTATATTTGTTTTCTCTGGGTATTGGGTCACAGTTTTTGTTTTGAATTTTACATTTTATTTCTCACACTTTGTAAAAAAGGTTGTATTACTTTTATAATCAGAAAACACAGATTTCAAAATCAACTTGAGTCACAATTACCTTACAACAAAACAATCTAAGTGTAGAATTTAGTGACTTTTGACAAACAATATCCTAATGTAACAATCATGTAACACCCACCACAATCCACAATCAAGATACAGAATATTTGCAGTCAAATTTCACCACTTCAAACCCCATCAACACATGGACAATATTCTGTCACTATAGACCAGTTTAGATTTTACTAAAATTTAATGTAAATGAAATTATACAACATATAATCTTTTTTGCTTGTCTTCTTTCCCTCAGCGTAATGTTTTTGAGATTTATACAGGATGATGCACAGGTTAATAGTTTGTTCCTTTTTATTGTTGAGAAGTGTTGATTTTAACATAAGTAACAATTGGTTTATCTAATCAACTGATGATGGACATTTGGGTTGTTTCCTGTTTGGAGTAATTATAAATAAAGCTTCTAATTACATTTATGTAAAATTCTTCCCGTGAACTTATGCTTTATTTTGTCTTAGGTACATACAGTGGAGTAAAATTTCTGGCTAGCACTGTAAGACAATATTTACATTTATAATGAAGCATCAAATTGTGTTTCAATGTAATTATAACAATTTACCTTTGCAACAGTAATGCATGAGAGTTTCAGCTGTTCCACATTCTCACCAACGCTTGATATTGTCAGTCTTTTTAATTTTAGCTATCCTGGTGTTGAGGAATGGAATCTCTTAATTTTTATTTCCCTGATGACTAATGATGTTGAGCATCTTTTCATGTCCTTATTGACCATCTGTATACACTTTTTTTGGTTAAGAGTCTGCTCAAATCTTTTCCCTATTTGTACCTGGTATGTTCAAAAACTTGTTATTGAGTTGTAGGAGTACATCATTAAGTTCTAAAGTCCTTTGTCAGATATTGTCAGATATATGTATGGTGAATTTTTTCCTAGTATATGACTTGATTTCTCATTTTCTTTTTTTTTTTTTTTTTTTTTTTTTTTTTTTTTTTTGAGGCAGAGTCTGGCTCTGTCGCCCGGACTGGAGTGCAGTGGCCGGATCTCAGCTCACTACAAGCTTCACCTCCTGGGTTTACGCCATTCTCCTGCCTCAGCCTCCCTAGTAGCTGGGACTACAGGCGCCTGCCACCTCGCCCGGCTAGTTTTTGTATTTTTAGTAGAGACGGGGTTTCACCGTGTTAGCCAAGATGGTCTCGATCTCCTGACCTCGTGATCCGCCCGTCTCGGCCTCCCAAAGTGCTGGGATTACAGGCTTGAGCCACCGCGCCCGGCCGATTTCTCATTTTCTTAACAGTATCTTTTGAAGAACATTTTTGAATTTTAATGTCATGTAATTTATCAATTTTTTCTTTTATAGTTTGTTTTTGGTATCATATTTAAGAAATATCTTCCTCCTACAAGGGAAGAAAATATGCTTCTATGCTTTCGTTTTAAAGTATCATACTTTCAGCTTTTATATTTATGTGAATGTCTATTTCTGTTCATTTTTATATGCGTTGTGAGGTGATTTGAAGATTCATTTTTTTTAATGTGGGTATCTAACTATTCTGGCACCATTTGTTGAAAAGACGAGTTTTTCACTAGTTAATTATCCTGAAATGTTTGTTAAAAGTCAACCACCTGCCTGGGCACAGTGGCTCACACCTGTAATCCCAGCATTATGGGAGGCCAAGATGGGTAGATCATGAGGTCAGGAGATTGAGACCATTCTGGCCAATGAGGTGAAACTCCATCTCTACTAAAAAAAAAAAAAATACAAAACTTAGCTAGGCGTGGTGGTGCATGCCTGTAATCCCAGCTACTTGGGAGGCTGAGGCAGGAGAATGGCATGAACTCGGGAGTCAGAGGTTGCAGTGAACTGAGACCATACCACTGCACTTCAGCCTGGCAACACAGAGAGAATCCATTAAAAAAAAAAAAAAATCAA
>NW_016810019.1:2033514-2039304 GCF_001698545.2 Rhinopithecus bieti | reverse complement strand
TTTTTTTTTTTTTTTTTTTTTTTTTTTTTTGTATTTTTACATTCTTTTGAACAAGAGTTTTTCTTTTTTTTTAAATTATAATTTAAGTTCTGGGGCACATATGCAGAAAGTGCCAGTTTGTTACATAGGTATACATATGCCATAGTGGTTTGCTGCACCCATCAACCTGTCATTTACATTAGGTATTTCTCCTATTGCTGTCCCTTCCCCCACCTCCCACCCCCATCCCCTGACAAGCCCTGGTGTGTGATGTTCCCCTCCCTGTGTCCATGTGTTCTTATTGTTCAACTCCCACTTATGAGTGAGAACATGCCGTTTTTGGTTTTCTGTTCTTGTGTTAGTTTACTGTGAATGATGGTTTCCACCTTTATCCATGTCCCTTCAAAGAACATGGACTCAACCTTTTTTATGGCTGCATAGTTTTCCACAGTGTTTATCTGCCACATTTTCTTTATCCAGTCTATCATTGATGGGCATTTGGGTTGCTTCCAAGTCTGCTGTTGTGAACAGTGCTGCAGTAAACATACATATGCCTGTGTCTTTATAGTAGAATGATTTATAACCATTTGGGTATATACCCAGTAATGGGATTGCTGGGTGAAACAGTATTTCTAGTTCTAGATCCTTGAGTATTGTCAGTCTTTTTAATTTTAGCTATCCTGGTGGTGAGGAATGGGAATTGCCACACTGTCTTGAGGAATTGCCACACTGTCTTCCACAAATGTTGAACTAATTTGCATTCCCATCAACAGTGTAAAAGCATTCCTATTTCTCCACAAACTGTCCAGCATCTGTTGTTTCCTGAACAGTCCAGTCCACTTCTTGATTGGCTATTTTGTTGCATTGACCTATCCTTACAGCAGGAATCATCAACTCTAATGAGCTTCAACTTTTGGATCTCTGTCACATTGGAAAAGTGAACAGATTACTTGCTCCAGATGATACTATTAGAATCAAGCAGAGAATATTATTGGGGAAAGGGACAGATTGTTATAATGCACATTCATCTATTGACTGTATTTATGGAATAGTCCTCTCTTTACAACAGTAAGCTCCCATCACTGGAAGTGTTCAAGCCAATGTCAGATCATCATTTAGCAATAATGTTCTGTAAAAGAGTCCTTGTCTCTGTTTGCAGATGACATGTCTCTGTTTGCAGATGACATAATTGTATATTTAGAAAACCCCATCATCTCAGCCCCAAATCTCCTTAAGCTGACAAGCAACTTCAGCAACGTCTCAGGATACAAAATCAGTGTGCAAAAATCACAAGCATTCCTATACACCAATAATAGACAAACAGAGAGTCAAATCATGAGCGAACTCCCATTCACAATTGCTACAGAGAGAATAAAATAAACTTTGGAATACAACTTACAAGGGATGTGAAGGACCTTTTCAAGAAGAACTACAAACCACTGCTCAATGAAATATAAGAGGACACAAACAAATGGAAGAACATTCCATGCTCATGGATAGGAAGAATCAATATCGTGAAAATGACCATACTGCCCAAAGTAATTTATAGATTCAATGCCATCCCCATCAAGCTACTATTGACTCTCTTCACAGAATTACAAAAAAAATTCTTTAAATTTCATATAGAACCAAAAAAGAGCCTGTATAGCCAAGACAATCCTAAGCAAAAAGAACAAAGCTGGAGGCATCACACTACCTGACTTCAAACTATACTACAAGCCTACAGTATCCAAAACAGTATAATACTGGCACCAAAACAGATATATAGACCAATAGAACAGAACAGAGGCCTCAGAAATAATGCCACACATCTACAACCGTCTGATCTTTGAGAAACCTGACAAAAACAAGCAATGGGGAAAGGATTCCCTATTTGATAAATTGTGTTGGGAAAACTGGCTAGCCATATGCAGAAAACTGAAACTGGACCCCTTCCTTATACCTTATACAAAAATTAACTCAAGATGGATTAAAGACTTAAATGTCAAACCACAAATCATAAAAATCCTAGAAGAAAACCTAGGCAATACCATTCAGGACATAGCTATCGTCAAAGACTTCATGACTAAAACACGAAAAGCAATGGCATCAAAAGCCAAAATTGACAAATGGGATCCAATAAAACTAAAGAGCTTCTGCACAGTGAAAGAAACTATCACCAAAGTGAACAGGCAACCTACAGAATGGGAGTAAATTTTTGCAATCTCTCCATCTGCAAAGGGCTAATATCCAGAATCTATAAGGAACTTAAACAAATCAACAAGTAAGAAACAACCCCATCAAAAAGTGGGCAACGGATATGAACAGACACTTCTCAAAAGAAGACATTTATGTGGCCAACAAATATATGAAAACATGCTCTTCATTACTGGTCATTAGAAAAATGCAAATCAAAGCCACAATGAGATACCATCTCATGCCAGTTAGAATGGTTATCATTAAAAAGTCAGGAAACAACAGACGCTGGAGAGGGTGTAGAGAAATAGGAATGCTTTTACACTGTTAGTGGGAGTGTAAATTCAACAATTGTGGAAGACAGTGTGATGATTCCTCGAGGATCTAGTACCAGAAATACCATTTGACCCAGCAATCCCATTACTGGGTATATACCCAAAGGATTATAAATCATTCTACTATAAAGATACATGCACGGGTATGTTTACTGCAGTGCTGCTCACAATAGCAAAGACTTGGAAGCAACCCAAATGCCCATCAATGATAGACTGGATAAAGAAAATGTGGCACATACACACCATGGAATACTACACACCCATAAAAAAGGACGAGTCCATGACCTTTGCAGGGACATGGATGAAGCTGGAAACAATCATTCTCAGCAAACTAACACAGGAACAGAAAACCAAAGACTGCATATTCTTACTCATAAGTGGGAGTTGAACAGAGAGAACACATGGACACATGGAGGGAAACATCACACACTGGGGCCTGTCGGGGAGTAGGGGGCTAAGGGGGGGATAGCATTAGGAGAAACATCTAATGTAGATGACAAGTTGATGGGCACAGCAAGCCACCATGGCACATGCATACCTATGTAACAAACCTGCACATTCTGCACATGCATCCCAGAACTTAAAGTATAATAATAATAATAAAATAATAATAAAATATTCCTGCAATGGGTAATTTGTTTAGAGGGGATGCAAAATCCCTTCTAGCTCTGCAAGTTTGTGATTCTGTGGAAAGCTTGCAAGAACTCAGTAGAACACTTGAAAACTTACATCACAAAAAAATTCACAGCTTCCCAAGCCAAAATAGCCTATGAATAGATCACGAATTTAAATACTGAAATAAAAGGAGAATCAAAGTTTACTTTTCTTTGTCATCTCTGTAAGTGAAAAAAACAATCTTCCAACTCCAGAGGCACTAAGTGCCTTGCTCCAGAATAACACAAATAAAAAGATAAAATCGCTTGAAGAAAAGAGGTACATTTTTTCCCCTGCAAACGGAATTAACTAGGTCCCACAGGTCCAAGGCTGGAGGGAAATTAGGCCATGATATAGGGAATCAGACTACAAATAGAAACTTTAAAATACAGAACAACTATAGCATCATTGTATTTATTACTTTGTAGCCTGATGCATATTAATTAGCATCAAATGCATCCATTGCACACAAGCTCTTCACAGTGAAGCTCCTCTTTTATCATGTCTTCTCACTGTATTTTGAAACAATGTATCAATACAACACAAAATATTAAATAATTTGTTATGCTATATTGTATGCATCAAGGACCTTTATAAGTGATAGTCAGAGCTTCTGACTGGCTTGAGAGGTTAAATTGATAGAATTCCTCCTAGCTCATATCTTAGTTCCTAACTAAGAACAATTAATTGCACTATGACTCCAATTCTTTACCTCTCCTTGAACCCACACACTTTGTCAAGTGACTTTGGAGCTCATCTTGTAAAGATGGAGTATTTCTCCATTCCATGTGCCTTGCTTTTACCTCTGGAATAAGTGGACATGACAGTGGGCTGGTGCTACGCCTGGTACTGCAGGGGCTTTGCAAGTGTTTGCTTGCTATCTCTTGTGTCCCTGCCATCAACATAAGAACATGCCCACGGATATGGTTTGGCTCTGTGTCCACACTCAAATTTCATGTTGAATTGTGATCCCTAGTGTTGGAGGTGGGGCCTGGTGGGAGGTGATCGGATCATGGGGATAGTTTCTGATGGTTTAGCAGCATCCCCCAGTGACATCTCCTAATAGAGTTCTCAGGAGATCTGGTTTTTTGAAAGTGTGTAGCACCTCTCCCTTAGCTTTCTCTCTTTCTCCAGCTCCTGCCATGTAAGATGTCCTTGTTTCCCTTTTGCCTTCCGCCATGATTGTAAGTTTCCTGAGGCCTCCCCAGCCATGGTACCAATGCAGCATATGGAACTGCCAGTCAATTAAACCTATTGTCTTTATAAATTACCCAGCCTCAGGCAGTTATTTATAGCAATACAGTAATGGACTAATACACCCATGCTAGTCCTCTGGAAGATAAGAGACCTGTCCACCACACCGGAGTTGCCCATTACCTCAGTCACAGCAAGCCTAGACCAGCCAACTCCCAATGCATGAGTGAGCTCAGACAAGATGAGCAAGACTCCTGGTTAACCTAAGGCTGACTCCATAGGGTAAACACATCTCTATGAAATAACAGAGCTAGATGGTTGTTTGTTGTGATGTGGCTGTTTGACAATAAGTAACTGGTACAATTTTCTTGTGAACTTTCCTGCAGATGATATAATATACCCATCACACTTTTAAACACATTGAAAATACTCCCTGAACTGCTTTTGTTTCCCTGCATATCATTAGAACCTTGGGCACACTAGCTTGCAAACAGACTTCTTCTGTAAGTGTGATCACAATCATTGTTACAAATAGACTGCACGATCTGTCAGGTATGAGTCTATAAAACACAAAGCAGACATGGCTGCATTCAAATGCTGTCAGGCTTATTTTTAGAGTCTCCAAAATCAATTTCTAAGTGAAATCCATTCATCCAATAAACCTGGATTCATTAATATGTGTGTAGGTATATGTATATATGTGTGTGTATATGCCCTTGAAATATTTTTAAAAGAATAATACACTAGTCTGCAAAGAAAATGAATCAATGAATTTTAAGAAATCAAATTATACTGGCTGTTTTCTCCTATCTGATACATTAACACCAGAAATGTATAAAATATTAAACCAAAAGCATCAAATTACTTTAAAACTCCCTTTTAAAATATTTTATGTCAAACAGAAAATAATTCTCAAAACTCTTAGTGAACTAGGCCTAACAGTATATTTCATAAATGAAGAGCTTTTAGTTTGAAACCAGAAGCCACATCATACTTAAATGAGGAAATACTTGTTCTGTCACACTTAGATCAGAAATAGAAAAGCAAAATGTATAATGATAGCACCATTATTTATCAATAGTCTAGAAGTGAGAAATCATATGACAAAACAAAAGAAGAAAGACATCAGAAAAAATAAATTTATCACTATTTGAAAGTAATACAATTTTCAATGTAACATATTCAAGAATATCAATAAAATTATTCAAAGTTTTAAAAAGTTATATAAGGTAGCTGATTGAAGCACAGATGCAAATCAGTTGACATCAGACATCCAGCACAACATTTCAATATATATAATTAAGAATTGATTGAAATCATCCGGAAAAAATACACCTTTTCCCAACCAACACTTTGGTATTCAAAATACGAAGAAATGATATTTAGTAGTTAAATTTGTAAGGACTTGAATATAAGGCAATGACCTTTTATTGGGTGATAATTTGGGAGAATT